>NC_136958.1:43362248-43649748 GCF_032717465.1 Coenobita brevimanus | reverse complement strand
CCTTGGTGGCTAGACTGAGGGGAAACACACACACACACACACACACACACACACACACACACACACACACACACACACACACACACACACACACACACAGTCATGATGTACGATGCGAGGTACTGTATGTAAGACAGGATGATGTGACGTGGGGAGATGCGTCGTTACTGAGCAGCGACAGAAATGTCTGGAGGCCCTTCTGTCGAGGTCCCCCCTAACAGGATGAGATGTTAATTAAGATATATAAATTTTCTTCAATGCATGCAGTTTTGGGTACTCAGGGCATATAAATTCCACTCAAGAAAACATCATGCTACAGAATGACGTGATTTTTTCTAATGGTATTTATAGAAGTTATGACCCTTGGTTAAAAAAAAATACGGAGGGACTTAGGTAAATACTGCCATAAGCACATCATCGCTGCCTCGCTTGTTACTTCTAGCCCTGGCGTATTAATATTTTCTTCTATAAAATTTTTAAGACAGTAATGAATGGCAGCGACTAGACTGACCTGCACATACATGGCGACGACGATGACGATGACGATGACGATGATGATGATGATACAGGCGGGTACCACTAACAGGTCGAATACACACGAACGCCGTGAGTATACGGTATAAAAGGGAACACAGAAGGAATCGCCCACCTCTTTATTAGCGATTACTTTCTGAGGACGGCTTGCTGATATTTCCCTTTATTTAACTCTAACTAAATCGTCCACAGTAAATAAAAGCAACAGACTTTACCACACAAGAGAATAAAGCAGTCTCTATAGTACCTTTACCTTATCAGTATAAATACACAACTGGTTTATTAAATTATTTAACTATATCACTTATCCAGAGTATATCCATGACAAGTAAATAATCAACATATTATGATGATGTACAATATGCCAACAAAAATAGTAAAACACTTCCCTCAGATCACATATTTCCCATTTCATTATTTCCACTTTTCAGACGATTTTATTCAGCTTTGAGGCTTCCCAAACTGGAGGGGATACATAAAGCCTTCATTACTTCCGTTCATTCGACAGATCTTTCCTAAACTCTGGTAAATCGTCTGTATGAAGCAGGAAATAAGAGTTCTCGAAGTTCAGGCGTTAATTACAGCTTGGATTATCCCGTTCAGAGAGAGAGAGAGAGAGAGAGAGAGAGAGAGAGAGAGAGAGTCATTCCTAAGCTCTATAAAATCGTCTGGAAGTGGTGAAAATACACTGCAAAAGACGTTTCCGTACTGAAGATATTAAAACAGAGGCGCTACGGAGCTTTAAGTCTACGGGTCATATTACTGCTTGGGAGGCTAGTAGCACCTCTTCCTTACCGATTTATTTCGTATATTACACCTTATTATTGTCATATATGCCATTTACATCGTTTTTATATAAATTGCGCATAAATAAGAATATATTGGCGTAACACATGCTGGAATAAATCGGTACGGAGATGGTGATAGGTAGAACCCATAACGATAAAACGGGTGGAAGACAATACAGGTCCGGGACTAATGCTGGCTTATCACATATACTTCCTCACTCACAATACTTCTCACATCATTGCTCTCCACATATTACTCATAGCACCATCAACTGTCACTATACATTACACTCTAAAAACACACTATATACTTACCACATTGATGCTCTCCAGACACTACTCACAGCACAATCAACTTTCACTATACGCTACACTCTCACAACACGCTATTTAACACATTAATACTCTCATGCGACTACTCAAACAAAAGAGCACAATTATCATAAAACACTTGACTCTCCCACCGTAACTCAAAACTAGCCAATATTCTAACTTTACGCACAAACACAACTGTCCCTGCAAGATAGACTTTAATGCCATCACTCCTAACTCAGTTCCTCATCATATTCGACTGTCAAACACACTGAGTCCACAACTCTATTTACAACACACGAAACTATCACTATACAGTACATTCTCACACAACACTAGAGGTTTCATAATGCTCTCTCTCTCTCTCTCTCTCTCTCTCTCTCTCTCTCTCATACAAATCCTCCTCCTCTTCCCCCTCATCTCCCTCTCATCATCCTATGGTTATTCAGACAGGAAGTAATATTTCCTCCACACTAACACACAGCCATCACTCCCCATGATAAATTAGCTCCATATATCACCGTGTCGGCTATACTGTCTTACTATACAGAGCGGTAGTATCATCTCGTATGAAGTATTACTCGTGAGGGTAATACTGCCGGGGTGTATGATGTATTACTGACGCAAGAGAAATAAGTGCTCCCTCGATTATACATATATTTTTTTTTTCACCCAGCGTTGTAGTCCCACCCTACGGGTCACGAAAAATCCATCTGAATGAGGGTGAAAAATATACGAAGATAAAGATTTCTGGGCTTCGGATTTCAAAACTGAGAGATAAAGATTGTTTAGGTCTTCGGAATCTAAAATAAGTCTCGAAGATGGGAGACTGTTGCGAAGATGCTCATTAATTAAGGAGTGACAAGATAAATGCTCAAATACAAAGACTTATAGACAAAGACTAAAATGTAGAAAACAATAAAAGACAAGCATTATAAGCGAAGGATTATGAAAAAAGAACCAATGATAGGAAAGACGGTAAACACAGGATTCAAGGACTCGCCACCTTCCCCTACTCACCTGTGCAAATTAGAGAGACTAGGATAAAATTTTAAAGGTATAACTCAAAAACGGATGATCTAGAATGATGGACTCTAAAGAAAAGAGACCCCCTATTAAAATAATAACAACAGTAATAATAATAATAATAATAATAATAATAATAATAGTAATAATATTCCATCCATCAATCAATCAACAACAACAACATCAATAATCCATCCATCCATCATCCAGTCCTGTGTCGCCCCATGAGGAGCGCAGGAACCCGGGGCTAGGCAAGTTGGTCCTGACATTTAAGATGAGATGAACAAAATAACAATAATAATAATAATAATAATAATAATAATAATAATAATAGTAAACGGCTTGGTCACACTAACGTCGTATTTTTATGCAAATTAAAGGTACAGAGACAGACTAAAGAAAAAAAGGGCACACAAATAAATCATTCTCAAACAAGGAACTCATGAACGGACGACTCATAGAAATCAACGCGATACAGATTACGAAGAGATACGTAAAAGTAGCGAAATTCACAGACCCTATAAGAACACAATTTCCTAGGTAGATAAGAAAAAAAGCGCGTAAAATGAGTCTGAAAACGAAGGAGCTCATAAAAAAGGACCCGCAAGAGGAGAAAAGCTCAAGGGCACACAGCACTTTCGTCTCCCCACCTGGGCAAATTGAGTTCCACGTCTCTTCGATAACGAGGCCAACGAGCGAGGACGGGACGCAAAACTGTTCACGTCCTTAGTTAGCGCGTTGAGGAGTGAGAGGAGAGCGTGGCTGGGAGGGGTAATTGCAGGTGTTTAAGAATATTGATGGTAATGGGTGCAAGGGTAAGTGTTGATGGCTGCTGTAGTCGTTTAAAGGGGGGTTATAGCTGTGGAGATTGCAAGAAGAGAATGAAATAATATGTCCTTGAGACTGAATCAGTGTGTGACAGAGTGTACGTCTTTCTGGAATATTAATGGTTATGGATGCAAGAGTAAGCGTTGATGGCTGTTGTTGTCATTTGATGTGATTATTGTTGTTGTAGGGATAGTAAGAATAAAATAAGAAAATGTCAAGGAAATGAAGCGATTAAAGTGTAAGGTGAGAGAGAGTCAGGAATGGGAAACTGTATAGGTCTTTCAGAATACTGAAGATAACGGGTGAAAGGATAAGTGTTCATGGCTGTCGTCGTCGTTTGATTGGTGATTATGGTCGTGGAGGGTCGTAATACCAATAGCTGCAATTGGGTATTTTTAAGCTAACTCCTTCAGTGAAACTGCGACTTCTTTACACTGTTCTTATTACCACTATGTGATCTTACTCACCTTAGGAAAGACCTCCAGTCCTAATCCATCCTTACCAGAATCACAGATGTCCGGGGCAGTGTTATTTACTCCAGGCATTTAACGCGAGGGTGACCAGTTATTCTTTCTTGAGGGACATTATGTGAACAATTGGCCTCAACCACTCCTTGGATATCAACCCAGTTGGAGCACATCAGCACACAAGACCACCAGGAGTTTTTTCTCAATTATATGGTTATCATCCAATGTAGTAATTTGTTTCCTGGGTAACAGGAAACTGCATAACTTGTAAACCAGTGCAGGGACAATCTGAAGGAAATATTATATTGAAATTTTGGCTGGTGGACGTGTCCATCTACCACAATGCGGGAGGTGGGATTATCAAAATGACAAATTACTTGGTTTTGCTAATAAAATAATACCTTGGTGAAGGGCCGACCAAAGTAGTTACAGCATTAACATCATGCAAGTCAGATTCCATATACATCCATCCATCCATTGCCAGACGCCTCAATCCCATGGGGTGGCCACGAACAAATAGCCTCCATGTCGCCCTGTCCCTCGTCATTTCAATGCCCTCCAACCAGCTCACACTCCCTTCTCCCAGATACCTCTCCACTCCATCCCTCCATCTTTTCTTTGGCCTCCTCCTCCCGTTCCCCCCTCCCCTCCCCTCCATCTCACTCACATACACTCTCCTCGTTGGACTCTCGCTCTCCATCCCCTCCACATGGTCAAACCACCTCAGTATATTTCTTCTGACGCTTTCTATTACATTCACATCCACACCACCATGCTCCTTCACTTCCTCATTTGTCAGTCTGTCTCCATGTAACTCCACACGCCCCTCTCAAAAAACTCATTTCCTTTACCGGTACCCTTACTCATGACTTGTGTCCTTCCAACAAGATCCAAGGTTCACTTCCATACCTTATAGTTGGTTTCACAATACTATCATGCAGAGACTTTTATACTTCCATGCACACTTCCCTATTTCTTATCACTGCTTCCAAAGAACCACAACCTTTCTTCCTTGTTGCACTCAAGCACTTCATCTTCCAAACTTCCATCCTTACTCATCACATTATCCAAGCACTTAAATGCACTCACATTTTCCATTTCCACATCATCCAACCTCACTGTGCATTCAGTGACTTCATTTCTCTCGGAGACCATAACTTTAATCTTCCCTACATTCACCTTTAGATTCCGTTTCTTACACACTCTCCCAAACTCACCCACTAAGCCTTGTTGTTCTCCTTCGTCTCTGCTTAACAATACATCAGCTGCAAACAACAGTACAGGAAATTTCCATACGCTGCCCTCTCTCATCAGGATAGCTCCAACGGGCACTGTCCTACCTTGTACCTCTTTTATAACCCCATCCATATACAGACTGAACAACCATGGAGACATGATACATCGCTGTTTCAATCCAACAATCAGATAGAAAAATTCAATCAGTTCACTATCCACACGCACTGCAGCCTTAGCTCCCTCATACATACTCTTCACAGCATTCAACAACTTCCTATTTATTCCATAAATTCTTCATATATGGAAATAAAGGCGTTAACCCTGCCACTAAGAACATTTTTGCTGTCTACAAACGATTTTTTCTTTTTGCTTAGACATTTCGATCTGGAAGGGTTAGATACATTCTTCATTAACAGTTCCATGGCTAAGGCTTTTTCCTGAATTAAATAAAAGTGTTTGGTAATGACGGATAAAAAGAAAATGTACAAGACGTCAACGTAAGGGAAGTCTCAAATATAAAGACCTTATCATAAAGGTGGGATCTTCACAGGGTATTTTAAAGACTGCAGTTCCTTTTATTTTTTAATGCAGAACAAGCGCGGAAATTTCACGAATAATGCGGAGCTTGTTGTTGTTTCTGGATTATCCGCACACCGACTCGATGGATTGCAGGCTGCAGTTCCCCATCTCCTGCGGTCCACCATCCACCTTTCAGGGGAATGGGAGGGAGAGGAGGGATGTCTGTATAACCAAGACAGGAGTCGCTGTTATATCAGTGCCGTCGCGTGAAGTAATCTCACTCCATCACCGATAATATGCACAGAAATACTATAGGAGAATACGAGGAGCAAGAAAACTGGGCGAACCTTCACAACGAAAAGGGAGTGTAATGTAAACGGTTGTGCTGGATGTTAAACTTTGATTCATTATCTTTTTGTATTGACATCCATACACACGGTCAGAAGTGTACCAATATAAAATGTTATTCAACGTGTGTGTGTGTGTGTGTGTGTGTGTGTGTGTGTGTGTGTGTGTGTGTGTGTGTGTGTGTGTGTGTGTGTGTGTGTGTGTGTGTGCATGACTGTATGTATGTATGTATGTACGTGTGTGTATTGTGTTTACGGAGAGAGAGAGAGAGAGAGAGAGAGAGAGAGAGACAGAGAGAGAGAGAGAGAGAGAGAGAGAGAGAGAGAGAGAGACAGACAGACAGACAGACAGACAGACAGACAGACAGACAGACAGACAGACAGAGGACTGGAGTGTAGCTACTGTGTATGTCATTGCAACCTTTGCGAATTTCTCTCAGCTTAAAAATTCTTGATGACGGAACCGGAGTCCACCAACAATTTTCCAGAATTTGTGTTTCGACGCGGGGGAGGACATTTTCTCCACGCTTTCCCACTTTTTTTCCCCCCGATTTTTTGCTTCCCACCTTTTTTTATTTTAGTTTCTCGACGTTTTTTCAAAGGTTTCTAGTTCTCGTTTATTTTATTTTTGTCAGTTTTTTTTTGCTTGTTTCAGCTTTTTTATAATATATACTTGACAGGTTTTTAGTTTCTGTTAATTTTTGAGCCTGGATATTATTTCTTTTTCTTACTTTCTGAAGTTTTCTCAATGTTTTCTAAGATTTCCATAGTTTATAAGATTTTTTTCTGTTTTTTCTCTTCTGAGTTTGATTTTAAATATGAAGATTTATTTTTTGACTTTCATTTTTTTTCTGATTCCTCCAACTCATATATTTTACTGGGAATCTTCTGTTCGGCTCCAGTATTCCCTGCGTGACGAAATTTCTTCATGTCCGGTTATGTATTCTTCTTTTTCTTCTTCATATTTTTCAGCTGTTTCATAATCATCCTTTTCATCTCCATCTGTTCCTTCTTCACCTTTTCCATCGTGTTCTTCGTCTTCTACCACTTCGTCTTCTCTTGTCAGAGTAATCTAATTACGTGAGAGCAGGCGCGGCGAGAGAAGCCAGCGAGCGTAGCGAAGCAAAGTTTACGTTCAGCTGAGAAATGAGAGGCCCGACACGACCCGGCCCGGCCTGACACGACACTGCTCGACCGCAATGGTTTTCAGAAGCTAATAACTTTTCTACTATGAGATACAGAAGAAATATTTTCAGCAGGTAGTAGATACATTCAATATATATTTTTTTTTTAGCTGTATATTTACTTATGAGACCAAAGAAACCTCTTGGAATCCAAGCTTTCCAAGGGAATGTACCAATGGTTTCAAGTGACATGCTTCACCATGAAATCGAATTAAAAAAGATTTCCTGTTGTAACACTATGTTTTCTTGCATGAATTCTAACAATTAAATATCGTGTATTGCACTATATTTTGCATAAACGATTTATCTATGTTGAGGGGACGAAATCAGCATGGGTAATCGCCCCATCTCTAGGTTTTATCATTCGATCAGCAAGTCGGGGCTGAGAACGGAACATTGCGCGTGTGATAAATGCTACGGCGCCTTGCTGTATGCACATCCAATGTCCAGAATACTATGCGTTGTCGAAAACACATGGCAGCTCCTTTTGCAGGATCGCGCTGAGCTGCTGTATACTGAAATGTTCTGGATGGTTACTATGGAAACTACGGAACTATAAACTCATCATTCAGAATTCGGGACAAACAAACTTGGCAGTTCCACTTTTGTTACATGAGACATTGGAGTAACCGGCGCAAACTCGAGTCAGGTTCTATACTGTGGTTTATCTGTTTTGCTATTGCTGTTGTTATTGCTGTAGTTGTCATTCATCTCATATTGTTTTCCCGTGTGTGTGTGTGTGTGTGTGTGTGTGTGTGTGTGTGTGTGTGTGTGTGTGTGTACCTCAGTAGAAATATTGAAAGTTTACACCTGTATGAAATTATTATGATAGAGGCATATGTACAAACGCTCGCTCGCTCGTCACGCGTTCACAAAGCATACTTTACTGGCGGTAGTACTATTCGTTTTTTCATGGTGGCTATTACTAAACAGACTCGTGAGTGAGAGGAGCAGTAATGTTTCGCTATCCATGTCATAATCTCATAAAACAGATATAACAGTCAAAGTCTACCTGATTAAAACTTAATACCGCCTCGGAAAGACGAATGGGTTAACTATTTTTTGCCTTCCTCCTAACTCCATTTTACTTAAACCTCGTCTATATGGGCACTCAAAGATGTATCATCGTCATCATCATCATCACATCACTAGTCACCACAACTTTTACCTACCTGTATTACCCCTGTCACCATCATCATCATCATCGTCGTCGTCATCACTACTGTCAGCACATCACCAACGCCATCATCATCATCATCATCACCAGCACTGTTATCATCATCATTACTGTCATCACCACCAATACCTATCATCATCATCATCATCATCTTCACTACTGTCATCACCACCAATATCTAACACCAATGTCACCAACATTCATCATCACCAACATCACCAGTCATCGTCTCCATCACCTTTCCCATCAAACTCATCACCATCATCACCAGCATCCTCATACCCATCACCACCACCATCATCTTCTTTCCCACATTAAAACAGGGCTGACAGGACCGAAAAATAGGAAAGAAAAATAATAAGAGTGGGAGAATCATCACCAAAGTATGCGTGGAATGGGTTACAATTTTTTACTCATTATTCAAGCCTTCAAAATCTCGCCCCCACCTCGCAGACAAAACCCATCAAAATATATATATTTCATTTTTTGTCTTCTTGGTGTAAATATTCGCAAGGCTGTTCTTCCATCAGGTGAGAGGGAGAGAGAGAGAGAGAGAGAGAGAGACAGAGCGTTGCGTCATCGGATTCTGCCATACTCCCTCTCAACACAACCCTTTCAGTCCGATAACGCACTTCTATATTTAATTCTCACTACCGACAGACGATTTTCTTCATACTAGACAAAAAAAAATATAATCGTGAAGGAGTTAATGATGACTATATATATAAATCCCTCAGTTCCTAAATTCCTCTAAAGAACTGAATAATATCGTCTGACTCTTGTATATTATAAAATGCCATGGGGTGAGGGGGTTAATTTTCCACAGCTGAATAAAATCGTCTGGCAGCAGAGAGAGAGAGAGAGAGAGAGAGAGAGAGTAGAAGGATGTCATCGTGCAGAATGGGTTAGCAGATCCACCGGCTTGTGATGGATGGGTCATAAGAAGTTTAATGTCTACCTTCACCTCTCTCTCTCTCTCTCAACTTCTTAGCCGACACGTAATCTCTGTATCTGTCTAGGAATCAATCAGTTTATCTATCTATACCAACATATATCGAACCTATCTATCCATCTCTATAGCTATCATTATCTATCCACCCATTTATATCTATTTATCCATTTATTTATCCATCTATCATCTATCTATCTGTACTCATCATCTATCTATCAACCCATCTGTCTATACACTCCAACTATTTTTATTTATCTATCCATCCATCCATCCATCCATCTGTCTATCTACCCACTTATGTATCTATCTGTCTGCACACACATGACCTGTCTATCTTTCTATAATCCGTAAGTGATGGAATGGATGTGTGAATCAAATATCAGCAGAGAGGGTCGATTTCCAAATGTCCTTGAAGATTACGTAACACCTCTTCATTACTGACTTATTCTACTGTACACATTATACCTCCGTTTATCCTCCTGTCCGTTATGATGCAAACTAAGTCGATAAACGATACCTATAAACGTACAAATGAGTTAAGGAGTAATATGCAAAGTAAATCGCTAAGGAAGAGTCGCTACGAGGCTTCACATGACAGAACATAGCACTAAAGACAGACAGAGGATAAATCACGAAAGGAAGACAGCACGATATTTACGGCCTATGTATGGATTTGTGGAAAAGAAATGACAAGGCTAGTAAGGAAGAATATGCAAATATGAATATGCATGGCGAGGAAGAATAACTGCTGCTTGCTATGAGGAGCTTGTAATAGTAGACATGTAGGTGAGATGTTAGGTGGATGCTTGAGTTTTTTTTTTTTTTTCTTTTTAATGCAAGAAAGAAGGAACCAAAGGCTAAAGAGTGGTCCATTATAGTCGGTTCCCTTTCATCAGAGTAAACTGGACCATTCCCACAACTTGAATACTAAGTTGTGGTTGCAAGAAATTCTACGAACCTTATATATGAGGGAGGAAAGAATCTCCTTGGTTTCAAGTCAGTTTCACCCTTTTCTGCACAGGTTTCTAATACAAGAGTTAACCAGTACTCAAATTATGCAACTGCTCAAAACTGGATCTGCCTTTCTCAATTTGTATTTCCCTCTGCCTATGATCTCCAGTCTTTTATAACACACTGATTGTATAGCATCTAGAAACGCTCTTGATTCTGACTCTCTTTTGTTGTAGAGTCCCTGGCAAGAACATTTTGTAAGCGTTCGGCCTTCTGTTTTTACTTGAATTATAAAAATAATAATAATAATCAAAGGACCATCTTATTCAGGTTAGGGAAGAGCCTTACAGTGAAAGAGTTAGGCAAGGCTATAAACCATCCAATTGGAAAAGTATCCCTTAAGCTCAGTAAAATCGTCTGTGGGCGTGAAAGTAAAATAAGAAAGAAAAAGATGACCAATGTCTGAAGGAGATAAGGGCGAAACAAGTACAATAATACCTCGCCCTCTCCCTTGGGCTGCTTCAGATAATGTAAGTCAGCTTTTGTAAGATATTCAACAGAAAATTTCCTCCTCAGTGCGACCAGTTTCTTACGTCTTACGGCGAGTTTATTCCCGTACTATTTATTCACGCTCCAGGTATTTCTCAAGTTTGCCCTCGCGCCATCATTTTCTGTTTCTTGGGCTGGCGCTGGAGGGGGTATGCTGTTGTGGTGGTGAGTGTGGCGGTGTGTGGAGGACGGATGTTTGTGGTGGTGCGGTGGGGGAAAAGTGGCTGTAGTGGTGTTGTGGGGAAAGGGTGGTTGTGGTGGTGGTGTGTGTGTGTGTGTGTGTGTGTGTGTGTGTGTGTGTGTGTGTGTGTGTGTGTGTGTGTGTGTGTGTGTGTAAGAGAGTGGTTGTAGGGGTAGAGTATGGTGGAGAGGGTGGTAGTGTTGTATGAAGAAGGGAGTGGATGTGGTGCTAGTGTGTGGTGGGGGTCAGTGGTAGTGTGTTAGGAATGAATGGATGTGGTGGGTGTGGTGGTGAGTGGGGACGAAAGTGGTTATGGTGGTGGTGTGTGTGGTGGTGAGTGGGGACGAAAGTGGTTATGGTGGTGGTGTGTGGTGGGAGGGGGACTATTGCGTTGCTGTGTGGTGGTGTGGTGATATGGCGAGCGCAAAGGGGGTGGGGGTTGCTGTAGGTGTGGCGTGTGGTAGGGTGTGCGGGAGGAGTTACTGTGGTGGTGTAAGGAATAATAATCTGAGTGGAAGGTGTTTGAGTTGAATACGGCGATAGAATGTGTGGTGTTGTGGTGGTGGCGGTGGTAGAGGTTGTGTTGAGATCGTGTGTGTGTGTGTGTGTGTGTGTGTGTGTGTGTGTGTGTGTGTGTGTGTGTGTGTGTGTGTGTGTGTGTGTGTGTGTGTGTGTGTGTGTGTGTGTGTGTGTGTGTGTGTGTGTGTGACATACTGGTGGTAAACAGGAACGTTCCGAAGATTAGTGAGCGATAATGATTGTACACACACACACACACACACACACACACACACCATTTTCCCGACACAACACCTATTAATTCCCTAACCCTTCGTGACACAATAATATACACACCACTTATCGCCGAGACAAATCCCTCCTTGACAGCCCACCACGCCATCCCATTTACTATTTAACCAGTTTAATATTCTGATCTTGTTACCACTAGACAATTAGGTTTCATTTACGAGAGACGTCTGGTAATTATTTTGGGACACACTCAACTACCTGGTCGGGAATACAGAACTTCGTACTTGATCTAAGTCTACGTGATAATTGAAACACACTCCACTGTAGCCCTGGTCGAGAATAAACGACTTCATATTTGATCTGACATTACGACACATGATGGTACTCTGCGGATGGAAACTCAGTGCGGCCAAAGGGTGATCGCCTTCGCTAAATGAGGCTTACATTTAGCAGCGGGGGCATGAACAAAATATGAAAGATTTTATTATCGCACTGTGGATGACTCTTGAATACCATGACGCTTTCACTAATATTTTCTATTACTCTTATTCTTCTTATTCATTTATCCATCCATCATCTAATCCTATGTTGCCCATAATGAGCGTAGCAGCCCGGGGATAAGCAAGTTGGTCCTGACATTTAACCAGCCTCACTCATCCCTGAGCGGCATTACGTGAGCAATAAACCCCAACCATCCCTTGGATATAAACCTGCACCAGCTCAATCCGACTGGAGCGCCTTAACCCACTTAATCACCAGGCGCCATAATTTGGTTATATGGTTACCACCCGAAGTAATAAATGGTTTCATAGTGTACAGGAAACCATTTGCCTTCTCACTCAGTGTACAGTCACCCGTGGACAGATGGAAGAGGAAAGAATGAAGGAGGGACAGAAGAGGAACGAAGGAAAGAAGGAAGGATGAGAGGAAAGGGCAGCCACCAGAGAGTAGCGCTACATCGAGTGAGTGGATGGCAAGCGCCCCCACCTGGTACCGTAGAGGAACGCCAACACGTGCTGGCACCGATATACCCCGGGCGATTCCGTGATGGTCTATATAAACGTCAATGAAATCCTTATCTTATGTTCCCAAAAGCAAGATGCGAAACTGCAGGAAAAAGGCTGCTTCAATCTGCAGTCCACCTGGTTCACGCCCAAATGATCTTGAAGCCCAAACAGATGCAAGAATAAGATCAGTTCCTGATGCCGCCATGCTTTTCCAATCAGGTTTAATGTCATCGCAGTGGAGGGGTTGGAAAGTCTCCCCTGACCACTTAAACACGATGATCTCTTTCGTATTTTCTTGCCGATAGCGCCACTCCCGAAGACTGCCTTCTCTCCCTCTCTCTCTCTCTCTCTTTACCTGAGGGAACTAGGCCACTCTCACAACTTGAATACTAGGCATCCTTGGGGGAAGGAAAAGGTAAGACTGATTATGATAAGGAGGGGCAGCGTGAAGAAATATAGGAATAAGGGTGGTGATAGTTGGAGGAAGAGCAGCCTGATGAAGGCGTTTGGGTATATGTAATACAGACAAAGACCATTAATCATTTTTATTCAGCGTTGCAAAGACCTTCTCAATCGTTCTCTGATCTTTCTCTACTTTATAACGTACTTCTCCACAGTATGTTATTTTCTTTTTTATTTAATTCATTCTACATTTTAGGAGTTTCTTCTAAATATTTCATTCATTTTCACTTATCTAGATAACTTATTTTCCCTATTTATTGTTTATTTCATATTCTCCCTGACAAGGAGAGTATGTTTTCACCCCTGTTTGTTTGTTAGTTTCTTTGTTAGCAGGATTACTCAAAAACTAACAGAGAGATTTGGACCAATTTTGGTGGGTAAATTGCCCATGTCCCAGGGAACAATCGATCAACTTCTGGGACCACTCAGGATCGTATTACAGATTCTGGATCCGGAAAATATTTTTCGTGAAACCCTGCTCAGTAATGAGAAAACCTAACCCATTATGAAAAGTTGTTTGGAAACTACGTTGTCCTTGTCGGAGAGATGCGCTCCAATGAATGCCTTTCTAGTTCATTCTGTATTGTCACTATTTCTTTGTTAATGTTCTACCTACTGGTATATGTCAATTAATATATTCCTCTTTATGATTTATCTTTTTTTTTTTTCAGCATTACCTATTAAATTCCAACAATCCAATTACCACCTTCACACCACCATCACGCCATCACCACAACACCTTCATCAGACTATCACACCTCCATCACACTACTAGCACATCATCACCAAACTATCAGACCTCCATCACATCACTACCATCACACCACCCTCACAACTTCACCATTCTACCACCTTACCACCCGCAGACAATCATCACACCACCACCACACCACCACCACCACATTATCATCATCATCACACCATCTTTTCATCTACCACCATCACCACTGTCATCATACCAACACCATACAAGTCCTCCAACAATACACCACCATCAATCTATCACACCATCACACCAGTTGCCACTTCAATCAAACCACAACCACACCAGCACTCCACTAACACCAAACACCACCTCGAAGCATCATCATACCACCACACCATTCTACCAGCCATCATCACCACCACATCACCACACCACCCAACCCAAGACTCACGTGTACATCTCATTAACGCAGCCAATACCACCACACCAGGATAACACCAGCGTCACACCACTTTATTTGTCACGGAAATGAAACTAACTACTAACATCAGCCACCAAACTACCATTACATCACCAGACCAGCCACCAACATCTCACCTTCGGCTCATCACACCAGAATCACACCACCACAAACCTGGATCACATTGGCTACTTGACACATCCTCATCACACTACCATCTGCTATCATCACCAACACAGCACCACACTAGCATCACACCACCACACCAGAGTCACACCACCCACACTTCATCACACCGGCTCATTCATTCTTCCTAAGCTCCTTAACTGGTCTTCCATAAGCTTGTCAGCCTCTCCACCCAACACCATCTCAGCACCACTATTGAACAATCACACCACTATACCAGTCACCATCACACCACGATCAAATAATCCAGCACCACACCACCATCACACCACTAATAAATAATCCAGCACCACACCAACACCACCATCACACCAGCTTCACCATCCACTACCATCACACCAGCCACACTATTACACCAATCACCACCACATCACACCACCCCCACACCATCTCATTACAGCAGCCAGTACCACCAAAAACATCATAACACCATAGCACCAGCATCACACCATCACTCCACCATCTCACCAGCCATACTTTCACCCAACTAATCTCCCTGTAATCCTCTTAACTAGCCTCCTATAAACCTCTCAGACTTTTTGACTCACTAACTCTCTCTAGGCTCACCCCTCCTTTATCTAACTCTCCATCATTCCCTGTTTTTCCCTTAACTCTCCTTTTATTGACTCTCACTCTTTCTTCATAAACTTTACTCACATTTATTCCCATCCCTTTTACCAACTCTCCTTTACTATCATTATTAACTCGTACTTTGATTACTCTCTCTCTCTCTCTCTCTCTCCATACCTTTATCTCTTCTAAACTCTCTTCCACTTCTACTCCTAATTATAATACATTTATCTATCTATCTATCTGTCTCTAGAAATACCTACAGTTCGATTAATTAGTTTTTCTTATTTTTCTCCAGCCATCTCTATTTTATTCGCCTTACGACATACTTTTCGAAATGGAAAGGTTAGATACAGCCTTCATTTCCCACTTCACAACAAAAGATCTATAAACTGAATGTAAAAAAATCGTCTGGAGATAGCAAGAATAGAAGAGTAATTCGTCAACATAGTAAAGACGATGTAATCCCTTCAACAAATATAATCTTTTCAACGTGAGGACATCAGTTATCCCATCCATCCATCATCCAATCCTACACTGCCCCATGAGGAGCGTAGGAGCCCGGGGCTAGACAGTTAATCCCGACATTTAAGATGAGAGTGACCAGCCTCACTCATCTCTGAGTGGCATTACATGAGCAATCAACCCCAACCACCCCTTGGATATAAACTTTCACCGGCTCAATCCGACTGGAGCGCAATAATTACCCAATAAACCACCAGGCGACAAAATTTGGTTATATGGTTACCACCCAGTGTACTAAATGGTTTCCTGGTGTACAGGAAACCATTTGGCTTGTCACTCAGTGCAGAGTCATCCACAAGCAGAAGGAAGAGGAAAGAATGAAGGAAAAAAAGACAGAAGAGGGAGTGTAAAATTACCCGCAGGCAGAAGGACAAGAAAAGAATGAAGGAAAGGAAGACAGAAGAGGATGGAAGGAAAGAAGGATGGAGGAGAGGAAAGGGCAGACACCCGACAGCAGCACTACATCGAGTGAGTGGAGTTATTCCCCATTTATAATTCCGGTTAGCTTCGTATGGATTTTGGCAGCTGTGGGAGACGTTCTGACACGGAGGGCATTAACACGGCCTTCATTAATCCCTTCATAAATCTCCACACTGGATTAAATCGTCTGGGAGCAGCAAGAATATACGAAACTAATCGGCCTGAGAATTCCGAGGAAGTTTTTTTTTTTTTTTTTAATTCTTCTTGCCTGTGACGATTTTATAAAGTTCGGGCAGTATTAAAAATGAAGGGGTTAGATATGGCCGTCATTAACCCCATCACTACTACTGCTACTGCTACTACTGCTACTGCTACTACTACTACTACGGTGTCCTCTTCACCTATGCAGCCCGAGGAAATAATCTGTACCTTATTCCTGCTACCTCCGGACGATTTTACGCTGAGGAGGGACGATCTGCAATAACTGGGTTCCAAACGGGTCTCCATTAACCCCATCCCAACCTTATTTCTCCCCCTAAATAAAATCGTCTGACGGTAGAAAGAATAAAAATTACATCAGTGAAGGGCTTAGTTTTCTTTTGGGACATTTTAACTACAATGCTGCTGATAAAAGACGATTATATTCAGCTTGGAAGAACAGCCAAGTATTAATGAGGTTAATGAAGGCTATATCTAACCCTTCCAATTTCAGTAATCAAGTCTGAGCTGAATGAAATCGTCTGGGAATAAAGAAAACATAATAGAAAAAGACTGTCGTAATGAAGAGGCCATCATTAATGTAGCAGCTGCTTTTAAACACTATTAACACCTAACTTGACTACAGTTATAGCTCATGATGTTCTAACACACAAAACACACAATCTCTTACAGGTTTAACACAACACAATTATTGCATGATCCCTCGCAATTTTAACATATACATATCCTGTTTTAACACAATTATAATCAGATTTTTTTCTTTCAGTTTTAGCACAATTACACTTTAGTTTCACATTTTAATATAATACTTCAACACCCTTAACACACACTCCTTCACAATTTTAAAACTCTTAACACAGTTACAACAAATACTTTTTCCATACAGTTTTAGCACCCAACTATTGCACAATTAGAAGTTACTAATTACATCATTCAAACTTAGTATACGGTAATACACACACACACACACACACACACACACACACATATATCTATCTATCTATAATATATATATATATTTATCATTCTACCACAGTTTTAGCTCATCTTGAACATCATTTTAACGCAATGCTCCCCAAAGTTAAAATATCTACTTAGAAAAAACACCTTCCGAATCTTAGCATACTGTTTTAAAAGAAATAAAATTTTTCACAACATAAACACAATTCTAAAAACAAACATATACAATCCTTCATAGTTTTAAAGCAAGTCTAACACACACCTTCACAGTGTTCAAATTACAGTTATAACACAACACAGAATCCTTCACACCTCCAGCATTTTACTTTTAATCGCACAGACATTAATAGATAAAACACACAGTACTCGTATATATCAACCTGACAGTGTCATCCAACATTACCGCGTCTGTTTGCAGAATTAGTTGGGTTCAAAGGGTAGCTGGGGTAAAAGTTTGCGTGTGTAGTTTGTCTAAAGTTAATTCTGCCTCTCAGTTCCCCGGAGTTGTGGGCATGATTAAACATCGATTTAACACCTTCACTACGAAGACTCTCTCTCTCTCTCATTTTTATCCTTTTCAGTCGATTATCCTCGTATTTTGGTTTGTTGTGGCTTTTGAGTTATATACAGAATGTTCCGTGACCTGTTTCAAATTTCAGGTTATTCTTGGGCTAATTTTTGAGTAATAAATGCTGTAGTAAAATCCTGGATATAATTCTCAATCGTGACGGAGTTATAATTACTACTGACATTATGGGTCAATTATCAGGAACTATTTTACTGCAATTCGTAATGAGGGAGAACTAGGCCAGTGTTGAATGGTAATTACTGGACGAAGTTAGTCTGATAATAACTTACTGATTTTTGGCACGCGTTTCATTGGACACTATTTTTTTTTCTTTTTTTGGCTGATTATATATATATATATATATATATATATATATATATATATATATATATATATATATATATATATATATATATATATATATATATATATATATATATATGGAGCCTCTGTGGTACAGTGGTAAAGTGCGTTTTCGTACACTGAAGAACGAGGGTTCGCGCCCCGCCAGGATAATAAGCTTTGGGAGCGTTCTTCTGGCCACGTACTGTTTTGGCGGACATCAGGGGTGCTGTGGTTGAACCAGTGTCACATACTATAAAGTATGCTTGCACCCAGTCGGCTTGCGCGGGCCGATTACACTTGGTTCACAGACTACACACACATCCAAAGCCACTCCAACACTACAATTACACTTACAAGCACTTCTCACCCTACATACAATCTCTACCAGACAGCCTAAGCCACTTGGTAGAGATACATTGGCTGTATCGTCCCCACTTCGGAAGGGACAGGCAGTCGATAAACGGCTGATTATATATATATATATATATATATATATATATATATATATATATATACACACAGGGTGTTATTGAACGCCACCGACAAACTTGGGGAATGGGTTCCCCACTGAAAAACAAATCCACTTCATTCTACAGGGAAATGCAAAAATAAGAACCACTGATAAGTTACAGAACGTAAAATGATAACTGAGCACTGTCCAAGCCAGAGCAAATGTACCAGTCCGAACACTGGTGCCTCCCCTCTCACCCCCTCCCCCTCCCCCATCCACCTGGTATATCCACAATAGTTATGGTCGAATGATTATAATACTGTACATGTTTACTGTGGTGTACAATAAATGAAACATTGTGCCCTTGAACAATTTAATTAATACTGCAACACACTAATAAATGGTCATTACAATCACTGTAATAAATCGTGGCGTAGTACACAGCACACACCTATCACCCACCAAACGATGCAGATTCGTTGCCTTTTCCACATTATTTCTCAGCTTCGACAGCAGCGTAACATACAATACGGTATCAATATAAATGGGCCATGAGTATGAAAAATAATGAACAATAACTCTGGCAATGTCAGTGTCCGTCATTGAGAGACGATTTGGGTAACAGTAACACGTGTGAGATCAGGGAAAGGTAACTATCCTAAACAGACACATGTTTGTACATTACAAACAGACGAATGCAAGGCCAAAGGAAAAGAATATATAGAAAAATAAAACGTGGAGAGGAACACTTGCGTAACCGGTACGCGATTTTAAATAGAGTGGTAAAGAGGGAGATAAGAAAAGCAAAGAGAAGTTATGAAATTAAGGTTGCTAGTGAATCAAAAGAAAACCCCAAGGGTTTTTATCAAATGTACCGTACGAAAATAAAGATAGGATAGGACCACTCACAAAAGAATCAGGTGACATTACCAGTGAAGATAAAGAAATGTGCTCCATCCTAAATAATTATTTCATATCAGTATTCACCAAGGAAAATCTAGACCTGGTCCCTCAAGCAGCAAATATTTACGATGAGAATACGGAAAATATTCTTAGTAAAATAACATTAGTAAGGAAGACGTATTGAAAGAAATTAATACGTTAAAACCTCAAAAATCGCTTGGTCCGGACGATATATATGCAAAATTTTTAAAAGAAACCAAAGAAGAATTATGTCAGCCACTTTTAACGTTATTTAATGACTCTTTAAGTTCAGGAGAAGTTCCAGAGGCGTGGAAGACCGCGAAAGTGGTGCCCATCTTTAAAATGGTCTCCTTTAGCCTCCTGTCTATCGATGTAAATGTAGTGTGAAGTGGATGCTGCCGCTGCGGAAATCTTTCTTCATAGAGACGCGCAGCTTCCCTGTCATTTCCGTTCGCAGCACCTTAGGCAAGGTGCATGTCAGCCAGCTCCGTAAACGAGTATCGCTGCATGCTGTTGACCTAGAGAAACAGTGACCATCCAATCAGTACGGTAACATAGACAAGGATACTGTATCTTTAACCCTGACGTAATGGACAGATTGTGGAGCTATAATTAAAAAGCGCTGCATTATCAGTTCGAGGTTTGGTATTAGTGAACAAAGCCAGGTTCATCATCTGGCCTCGAGGCTTTATCACACGCAATAAAATAAATCTGTCAGTTACGTACATGAGGGATATTAAGTTGTTGTTACCAGTACTGTGTTCGTGATACTGGGATATGATAACAACAGTGCACACATGTAACATGCTGGGTAAGAGTACAACACCTAACGATATGGCGGAAATCAACTGATTGCTTATGTAGTGAACTGGTTAATGTACAGTACATACATCCTTACATGCAGACAGCAAACAGACATTATGAATAACCAAGAAAGCTCTAGCAAAGTGTACTGGCATTCGTCTCTCTCTCTCTCTCTCTCTCTTTCTCTCTCTCTCTCTCTTTCTCACACACACACACACACACACACACACACACACACACACACACACACACACACACACACACACACTCACACACACACACAAACGTCATACAGTGCCTACATGTCTTATCAGGTGGAAACCCAAGAGTACTGTACGCAGTGTTGTTGCATGTTCCCTTCAAGATAGATTCTGTGTGGGTCGATCAATGTTTCAGTACCTCGGATTCTGGTCGAATCCGCTCTAATGTCAAAGCATGCGTATGTCCTTAGTTCGAATTGTTGCAAGTGTGTGAAAAGGGTTTGTATTTATTTGTAAAATATCGTACCTGAACAAAAAAAAAAAAAAAAAAACTGCCCAACCCTGCCCCATAACCAGTGTTCGGACACCTGGCACAGACTTTGCCTTCAACATTGCGCCCTGTGACCAGAGTTGCAAATGTTTTAACACATCTCACGCTACGTTCGCTCGGGTACATGTTAGTTTCCTGCTAAACACATTATTCAGCAACATATCTTTACATACATGCCTGAATTCATTCAGAACATGTAAACAGGTAATCCTGATACCACTACTGTATTTGATTTCACAGTGTAACTGTTGTCATACGTTCGGTGTTTAGAGCATTCCTGGCAACTCTGTTGCGCTGCATTTCCTATTAGTCATTAATCTCCTTAATTACGCATTTCTAGCGAAAATGGTATAGAACAAGAATATTTTATTTTCAACTATACAACCAATCCTCAAAGTCTGTCGGTGGTGTTCAATAACACCCTGTGTGTGTGTGTGTGTGTGTGTGTGTGTGTGTGTGTGTGTGTGTGTGTGTGTGTGTGTGTGTGTGTAAGTTCAAGATTCCCCCTTTCCTGTAAAATTACCTTGCCTGGCCTTTCCCCCTGGATAATATGTATTTCCTTTACGGTGCCCGCACTGTGGTTGGGACAGGTGGGTGGGAAAAGCCTTCACCTTTGCTATAATCTTCTTCCACTATCGAAGTAACAACGTGTACCTCACAATTTCATCCATGGTACGTACACACACACACACACACACACACACACACAGAAAAAACTCTCTGTACTCTCCCAAATCAGCTCAAGTCCCCATCGTTGTTCCACCGTCTCAACCTTACAACTTTCTCGATCTAATTCACCCCTACACATTTCTCCTCTCTCTCTCTCTCTCTCTCTCTCTCTCTCTCTCTCTCTCTCTCTCCTTCCACAACTTGCCTCCCTAATTAAGCAAGGATAATTTTTCCTCGATATACTTAAAACTTCCCTCCTTCCTCATTACTGGCGGCTGATTTACTGACGAGCCTCGGTACTTTGGGGTCCTCGGTACCGTAAGAGGCTTGGTGGTATATTAGGGCCCTCCTACGCCACCTAGAATACGGGTTAGTGTCTCATAAAATAGGTATCACAGAGAATAACTATGTTACTGAGATTATAATTAACTCTTACAGACCGGAAAGCTAGGTGTCATGGGCTTGATTGACTGCTGTGGAGGGACAGATGCTGGGGAGCCTCCTACGCCTAAGGGTATACGGGACTCAGAACCTGAAGGGGTTGAGGAAGTACTGATGGGGGTGGTGGTCCGTGGAAATGGGTCGTTACTGAGCAGGGACAGAGAGACGTACCTGGCTGGAGGTCCTATTTTTAGGGACGTCACCCGAAAGAGGACACGGTGTCAGGGAAGGTACAATACATACACAGATACATACACACAAATACATACACAGACGGACAGACAGACAGATGGACAGTTATAAAAACACAGATAAATATATACGCAAAATGATAGGTAGAAACAGACAGACAGGCAGACAGATAGATGGATATAAACAGACTGACTGATTGACTGAATTCAGACACATAGGTAGACAGGTAGACAGAATGGCTGGCAAATAGTACAATCGCCTTCACTTCCAAGTACTACAGGAGCTGGTGTGGCCGAAGGTGGGGGGGGGAGGGAACTTTACATGGCACCTGTGTCTTTGTTTGTCTCATGCATACTGTACTCTGACAACAAAAACTGTGTAGTTATGAAACAGCAGACGTAAGACCTAGGTAAAAAAAAAAAAAAAAAAAAAAAAAAAACATGAACGTTGCATAAGACCTCGAGCATCCCATCCACTGTTGTTCTTGATCAACCCTAGTCTGCTTGGTCAAGCAGACCCATCCACATGGAAGCAACCGCCTTTGCATAGCCGTCCCATGCAGTGAACCGATGCCCCTTCGCCACAGAGAGACGCGGGGAATAATGTGAAGGTTTGGTTCGTAGATGGACGCCGCACTTGCGTCTCTCCATTCAGTTAACAGGGACACCATGGTAGGCCCCACTTGACCCTGCAATTTGGTTATAAGGTTACCACCCAGCGTCGTAAATGGTTTCATGGGTCACTGGAAACCTGTAGGCTTGTCACTCACTGTAGAACCACTTGAAGCGGAAAAAAAAAATGGCAATAAAAGTGACAGGAAGGAAAAGGAAAAGTAAGAAGAAAGATGAAAGAGAATGAGAAATGGGAATGAAAAAGTAGGCAACACTACATCAAGTGAGTGGATGATGGTCGCCACCACCTACTACCAATCAGCCCCTGCGGTACTTAAGAATGATGGCGATTGTACATTCAGACGTAATATAAAGTCACATACATAAAGACTGACAGACGGAAACTATGAGGCACACAGAAAGGCAAATGGACACATAGATAGATAAATAGATACGTGATAGATGGGTAGGGAGGTAAACAGATATATGGGCAGACGGAGAGACATATATAATGATACAGTAAAAAAAGAAATGTAGGCAAATCGCATTACCTGTCAGTCCTTACGCTAATAACAAGCTACCATGTCTCTAGTGTATACACCTCGTCCGTCTCATCTTACCTGGAAAAGTGGAAAGTGAACTTCAGCGTTTCTGTACTCTCAAGAACCATCATCATCATCATCATCATCATCATCATCATCATCATCAATCATCATCATCATCATCATCACCCTCTTTCCCATCAATAAACTGGGTGGAATGATACCAAACACAGCACTAGAGTAAAATATCTGAAGACCTATTAAACAGAGCGTTCAAACAAATGGTCCACAAATTTATCCAGCAAACTTACAAATCTAAATTTTCGGTTCCACTTCACAGGGCAAAATATCCACACAAATTTGCCCCTCATAATGCCTGTGGGGCAGAAATCAATCAGTCGCCAATCAACTTCAACAATGAATAGTCTGAGAGTGCAATACCCGCGTCCTACAATAACAGGCCGAAACTCTGACCCGGCTCTGTGGCCTCGATTCTCCCGTGAATGATCTAAAACTCGAGCAACTTTATCTGTGCCGGATCCTCAATTCTTCTTCAAATCGGATCACAACCATTTGAGGTGAAACTGCTCTGTGACTCTGGCCTTTCACTGACTGTTCTCAAAATCCAGTCACTGAATCCTTGGCTGAACCAAAAAAATTGTTTGAGCTCTACCGTTCACACAGATAGTCCCAGCCCCTACACACAGACGGGGCAAAACAATACACACTCCGCACGACAGCGTGGGTTGGTATTGAATGGGGTGAAACTCTTGCAAAGCACATCTCCATATATTTCTATACTCTCTCTCTCTCTCTCTCTCTCTCTCTCTCTCTCTCTAACTCTTAATCTTGCTACAGACAGACGTTATCAATATTTTTTGCTTTTATCAATCAACCGAGGGCATACATCAGACAGTTCGTTCCCTGATGCCCAGCAATCCGACGAGTAACATTTATGGAACATACCTTCACATGGCACTACTTGGGCGCCAATACCGTATCGTTTATGGTGAATACAAGCTTGGGTTATTCCATCTAATGCAGGTGTCAAGGTATCAGCAGATGTGAAGGGACTGGAGAACAAGGGCTGACTAGGTGAGTGTGCGTGAGTGAGGTGGAAGGAGAGACAGGGAGGGGAAGACCGAAGATGGAAGGATGGGGTTGGGGAGGTATGTGGAAAGAGGGCAGCCTGATTACGAAGATGAGGATGACCTGGAAATTTGTTTATGTCAGTGGGTCTTGTGGATGGTCAGCGACCCTCTCACGGTCGAAACAAGTATTACATTCCATCTAACACCATATTATTTTACCCACCTAATCGTGACTATAGGAGCCTGAGAGTGTCAATACCTTTACTGTTAGCCCTTTCATGGTAGGAATAGCTCGAATATTCAATTATAGCGAGCGCCCGACGATTCAAGTCAACTGGGAGTCGGTGACAGGAGCCTGAGATTAACACCTTCACCTTTAGCCTTCTCATGGTCGGGATAATTTTAGTATTCTCTTTCATTCAATTCCAGACGATTTTATTCAGGTACGAGTGAGTCATACAAGCCTTAGTCTTAAGTCTGCTTGAATGAAATAACAGTCTTCAAACCCTTCCTTAGTCCAGAGAAAGACTGACCCTACGAACTTGCGATACAGGCCGATATACTTGTCAGGTAATGAAGCTCCCTAACATCTTTTCCTAAGTGATTTTATTTTGTTTATTACACCTTACTGTCCTACTCTGTACTGCATAATTCCTTCCACTATCGCCATACTCTGCACAAATAAAGTAAAAAGGAAATTAACCACCTATATCCAAAAATAAATCGCTAAAAAGAAGGTACTAGGGAGCTTCCTTAACCGACCAAACAGCCAATTCTAGGAAGGAGTAAATTCATTCATATATACATGGGTTATTCAGTAATTCGTAAGGATTATATTTAATTAACTTTTACAAACCTAGAATTTGGTTGTGTTGCAGTGTGTGGCGTGGTAGTGTGTAGTGTGATAGTGTGTGGTGTGGTAGTGTGTGATCTGATGGTGTGTGGTGTGGTAGTGTGTGGTGTGGCTTGTGTGTAGTGTGATAGTGTGTGGTGTGGTAGTGTGTGGTGTGTTAGTGTGTGGTGAGGGAGTGTGTGGTATGGTACTGGGTGTCAGGTGTGGTACTGTGCGTTGTGGTAGTGTATATGTGCTAGTGTGTGACGTGGAAGTGTGTGGTGTGGTAGTGTGTGGTGTGGTAGTGTGTGGCGTGGTAGTGTATGGTGTGGTAGTGTGTTGTGCAACAGTGTGTTGGGTGGGAATGTGTGGTGTGGTAGTGTGTGGTGTGGTGTGGTAGTGTGTGGTGTGGTAGTGCGTGGACTGGTAATGCGTGGTGTGGCACTGTGTGGTGTAGTGGTGGTGCGTGTATGGTGTGGTAAGGTATGGTGTGGTAGTGTGTGGTGTGGTAGTGTGTGGTGTGGTAGTGTATGGTGTGGTGGTGTGTGGTATGATAGTGTGTGGTGTGGCGGTGTGAGGTGTGTGGTGTGGTGGTGTGTGGTGTGGTAGAGTATGGTGTGGTAGTGTGTGGTGTTGTAGTGCAGGGTGTTGGTGTGTAATGTGTGTGGTGTGGTAGTGCAGGGTGTTGGTGTGTAATGTGTGTGGTGTGGTAGTGTGTGGTGTGGTAGTGTGTGGTGTGGCAGTGTATGGAGTGGTAGTGTGTGGAGTGGAAGTGTGTGGGGTGGTAGTGTGTGGGGTGGTGATGTGGCAGTGTGAGGTGTGGTGGTGTGGCAGTATGTGGTGTGGTAGAATATGGTGTGGTAGTGTGTGACGTGGTAGTGCAGGGTGTTGGTGTGTAGTGTGTGTGGTGTGGTAGTGTGTGGTGTGGCAGTGTGTGGTGTGGCCGTGTGTGGTGTGGCCGTGTGTGTTGCGGTAGTATGTGGTGCGGTAGTGTGTGGTGTGTTGTTGCTGTGGTATGGTAGCTTTGTGGTGTGGTAGTATGATACGGTACTGCGTGATGTGGCAGTGGATCGTGTGGGCGTGTGAAGTGTGTGAGTGTGCGATGCGGTAGGACTTGGTATGGTAGTGTGTGGTGTTAGAGCGTGCAGTGTGGTAGTGTATTGTGTTGCGAATATGTAGTGTGGTAGTGTGTGGTGTTAGGAGTGTGAAGTGTGGTAGTGAGTGGCGTGGTGTAGTGAACCGTAAGAGTACGTGGTATGACTGCGTAGTATAATGTGAAATGTGGGAGTGTAAAGGCTGAAACAGTGTGTGGCGTTGAAGATTGTGGTGTGATAATGTGTAGTATGGTAGTGAAGTGTGTCAGTATGAAGTGTTAGTGTGAAATGTGGTTGCAAGAAGCGCGGGAGAGTGAAGTGCGGTAGTGTGTGGTGTGATGGCTAGAAATGTGATAATGATTGGTGCTGCAGTGAGTGGTGTGGTAATACTAAGTGTGGAAGTGAGTGGTGTGGTAATGCTCAGTGTGGGAGTGTGTGGTGTGGTAATGTTAAGCGCGTTAGTGTGTGGTGTGGTAATGCTTATTGTGGCAGTACGAGTATGAAGTGTGTTAGTTCATAGAGCGGTAGTGTTTGGTGTGATACTACTGTATGTGGTAATGTGGTGTCTCTTCTTACAATGGGGAGTACAGCAGTACCTGATACAGTAACAAGATGTGTAACAGTGTCTGTGGTGTGGCCATGAGAGGCGGGACGGTGTGACGTATGGCACAATGTGGTGTGACAAGATGTACTGTAACAACGAGGTGTATGGTTGTGTATGGTGTGGCAGTGTGTGGCACGGAAAAATAAGGTGTGGAAGCGTGTGATGTGACAGAATATGGTGTATCAATGAGAGGCGTGGCAGTATGTGGTGTAGCAATGAGAGGAGTGGCAGTGTATGGTGTGGTATATTGTGTGGCAGTGTGTGTCGTGGTAATCTGTGACGTAACAGTATGAGGTGTGGGCAATGAGCAGCATGTAGTATCATAACCCTCCACATACACCTTCTGCATTACGGCAAAATACTATGATATACACAGGCACACTGCTAATTCGCTAAGAGCAACGCCTGAGCCCACGATGCTATATGCAGCCAATTAAGCACAGCGGTAAGAGAACCACAGCGTTAACCAGAACTCTAATTGCTTCCTGTAAGTTAGTGACAAACTTAATCACAAGCGGCGTTTAGTTACGACCGGTGCCGCTTAGTCAGGTTCTGCGGGCGTTTAGTTAGGTTCTGCGGCGTTTAGTTAGGTTCTGTGGCGTTTGGTTAGGTCCTGTGGCGTTTAATTAGGTTCTTTGGCGTTTGGTTAGGTCCTTTGGCGTTTAGTTAGGTCCTTTGGCGTTAGTTAGGGCTTTAATTAAGTCATTTAGGGTTAGTTAGTCCCTGTGGCGTTTAGTTTGATGCTGTGATGTCAGTTAGGTCTTGTGGTGTTTAGTCTGTTATTTCTTGTGGTGTTTTGTTAGGTTCTTTGGCGTTTAGCTAGGTCCTGTAACGTTTAGTTAGGTTCTTGGGCGTTTAGGTAGGTTCTGAGGCATTTAATTAGGTTCTGGGGTGTTTAATTATGTACTGAGGCGTTTAGTTAAATCCTGCGGCGTTTGGTTAGATCCTGCGTGGTTTAGTTAATTTCGTTGGCATTTAGTTAGGTCCTGTGGCAGTTTGTTAGGTCCTTCAGCACCAGACCATGTTTTGGTTGAATAAAGCAAGACAAAATGCTGTACAGTAGAGGTTGTCATGTTGTAAGCGCCATTCTCTTGTAAAGTATTTATATACATATTTCAATAAGAGAGATGAACCTCCCCGTCGTCCGGCTGGGAATCATACAGACATGTTTCAATCCCAATCCGGGGGGAAGAACAACTGACACCATCAAGCCGGCGACGTGTTTTATTCATTTAGTCTTGCTAACTCCATTCAATTTCATTCAGCTTTTGGGAGATCCCCTGCAGTGAAATAAAAGCTATATGTAATCAACCCCGAAAATGTAATTAGAATGTGTGATATGAAACACGAAAAAATAAAGCCACCGGACTCAAGAACTTAAGGGCTTTCATTAATCTACCTTACCTTATCTTATCTACCTTAACTCTCTCGATCACCTTTCTATCATACATCTTCCATGTTATTCCTCTCATTCCGATGACACCTTGTTTCACTTTACCTTTGTCATTTACAAACGATTTTATTTAATTTTGGGAGGGCCTCTCGTGCTCAAGATATTAATGACGGCCACATGTAACCTCTCCAGTTCGAATAATCTCTCCTACTCTGAGCAGAATCGGGTGTAGGTGGCAAGAAAAAAAGAAAAGAAAAGCAATCCAATTAAAAGGTATATATGACTTCACTACGCTATCCTATTTTCTCTTTCTTGCAACCGACACACTAAATTAATTACCTTTATGGAGTTATTAGAAAAAGTAAATAAACAAAAGGTTAATGGACTTCGTTCTTAGTCTCCTTTGCTACCAGACATCTCAACCAAACTGACGAAAATCGTCTGGAGGTAGCAGAAATATATATGTCCTTGTATATAAAAAGCTAATAAGGAGAAACAGTTGTGGTTCTCTGTGTGTATGTAAGATTGCTGATCGCCTTTTTTTTTTTAATTCTCTCTCTCTCTCTCTCTCTCCCCTGACGTCTTTCCAATTTCACCCTCTCTCTCTCTCTCTCTATGTTCTTCCAATTTCCCCCTCCTCTCTCTCCCTCTCACTCTCTTATTGTCTTATATCTTTCCAACCTCCCACTCATTACTCCTCTCTCTCTCTCTTTCTTTCTCTCTCTCTCTCTCTCTCTCTCTCTCTCTCTCTCTCTCTCTCTCTCTCCAGGTCTATTGCTTCCTCCCCTCCCAATATCAGCTCCCCTCCTCTCTCTTTCACTCCTTTTACAAAACTCTCTCTCACTCTCCCAGCTTCCCCTCCTTGCACTAACTCTCCTTTGCTCTCTTGTTCTCCATCCACACTTTAGCGTCCATAGTATTTCCCTTTTCCAGCGTGAATGTTTTCTTTGCCGGGTATTACTCTCTCTCTCTCTCTTCTCTCTCTCTCTCTCTGGGCTAGTGATTATAAAATGTGATACAACAGCAATGTTTTTTACAACCAGACGTTCTCTCTCTCTCTCTCTCTCTCTCTCTCTCTCTCTCTCTCTCTCTCAACATTCACTCACCTTCCTACTGCCTTTTCAACCTCCCTCTCTAACTTTCTTCATTTCCCTCCAAACTACCGGCGAATCCCAAGCTCCTCATTCTCTCTCTCTCTCCACTTTCTCTCCACTCTTTCGCTTTTCGTGTCTCATTAACGTTGACTTTTCTTTTTGCCTCCGCCATTCGTTGTCCTTAATTGCAAACTCCTCATCAGCATCAGCAGCATCATGCCAACACAGCCTGTACTAACTTTCTGTATTTTAGGAAACATTGTGAGTTTAGGAATAACTACTGACACAGCGATGAACACCTCTTTATAAATACATCCACACCCACCCACACACCCACACACACACACACATTATGTATATATATAGCTAGATAGATAGATAAGGATTGTGGAAAGTATTAAGAATATCTGAAGTAGATGGGAAGTTGCTGAGGGCCGTGAAAAGTATGTAAGAGGGTGCTAAGGCTGCAGTGGCTGTGGATAGTGAACTGAGTGAATTATTCTATTTGAAGGCTGGATTGAAATAAAGATGTGCCAAGTCTCCATGGCTGTTCAATCTGTATATGTATGGGGTTATAAAAGAGATACAAGGTAGGGCAGTGGATGCTGGAGTGGCCCTAGTGAGAGAGGGCAGTGTTTGGAAACTACCTGTACTGTTGTTTGCAGATGATACTGTGTTGTTAAGTGAAGACGATGGGGAGATGCAAGGCTTGGTGGATGAGTTTGGGAGTGTGTGTAAGAAACGGAATCTAAAGGTGAATGTAGGAAACAATAAAGTTATGGTCTTCGAGAGAAGAGAAGTCAGTGAATGTACTGTGAGGCTGGATGAGGAGGAAATGGAAAAGGTAAGTGTGTTTATGTACCTGGGTAGTTTGATGAGTAAGGATGGAAGTTTAGAGAGTGAAGTGCTTGAAAGGGTACAACAGGGAAAAAGGGTTGCTGGTTCCTTGAAAGCAGTGATAAGAAACAGGGAAGTGAGAATGGAAGTGAAAAAGCTACTACATGACAGTATTGTGATACAAACTCTAACGAATGGAAGTGAAGCTTGGACGTTGTTCGAGGGACAGTAGTCAAGAGTGAGAGCTGTGGAAATGAGTTATTTGAGAGGAGCATGTGGAGTCACATGGAGAGAATGACAAATGGGAAAGTGAAGGAGCGTTGTGGAGTGGATGTGGATGTGATAGAAAGCGCTAAGAGAAACACACTGAGGTGGTTTGGACATGTGGAGAGGATAGAGAGCAAGAGACTGACGAGGAGAATGTATGTGAGTGAGATGAAGGGGGGAGAGGGAGGGGGAGGCCAAGGATGGCATGGAGTGGAGAGGTAAAAATATATATATATATGATTGTGTGCAACACATATTTTAGGAAAAGAGACAGTAGGTTAATTACGTATGAGTCTGGGGGAAATAGCAGTCAGATAGATTATTTTCTGGTTAGGAGGGCCGATAGGAGGTTAGTGAGGGATGTTAAAGTTATAGGAAGTGAGGAGTGTGTGCAGCAGCACAAACTATTGATTTGTGATATGGTGCTTAAAGAACAAATGATGAAAAAGAGGACTTATGTACCTAGGAGGAAAATATGGAAGCTGAAAAACCAAGTAGTAAGGGATGCCTTCTATAGCGAGTTGAGGAGAGTGGTAGCTGAACAGGGAGCCATAGACAGAGGCGTTAATGAACAGTACAGAGCCCTCAAGAACAATCTCTTGAGAGTTACTGATGTAACATGCGGCTGGACAAGAGGACCACCAAGACATAAAGTAACTTGGTGGTGGAATGAGGGTGTAGAAGCTGCAATTAAGGAGAAAAGAAGGCTTTTCCGGGAATGGAAGAAGGGTGGTAGCAAAGAGGAATATTTGGCTGCCAAGCGTAGGGCTAGGAGAGAGGTATACAGGGCAAAGTCTGAGTCACAGAGACAATTACTTGATAACCTAAATCATGGGGAAAGGAAAAATATATTTAGGGTGGCAGGTCAGGTGAAGAGGGATAATCGGGATATCATAGGTGAGCAGTGTGTGAAGAATGATGAAGGAAGGGTAGTGGTGAACAGTGAGGATATTAAAGATGCATGGAGAGAGCATTATAACCGGTTGTTGAATGAGGAGTTTGACTGGGACAGGGAAGGTTTGGAGCCAGCAGATCCAGTGTCTGGCCCTTGGCCTTTGATTGATACTGCTACTGTGAGTGAGGCAATAGGCAGGATGAGGGTGGAGAAGGCAGCAGGTGTGTCTGGGTTGACTGCCGAAATGTTGAAGGCCTCAGGCGATATAGGGGTGAGTTTAGTCACTGACCTGATAAATAGGATTATTTATGAGTGTGTTGTCCCAGATGATTGGCTGAAGAGTGTAATTGTAAATGTGTATAAAGGGAAGGGTGATGCCCTGGAAAGAGGGAATTATAGAGGTATAAAGCTTTTAGATCAGATAATGAAGGTAATGGAGAGAGTTTTAGAAGGTATGATTAGAGAAAGAGTGAATATTGATGAGATGCAGTTTGGGTTTATGCCAGGTAGGGGGACCACTGATGCCATATTCATTGTTCGACAGCTTCAGGAAAAATATATTGGTAGGAGAAGGGATCTTTATTTTGTTTTTGTTGATTTGGAAAAGGCCTTTGACAGAGTCCCTAGAGAGAGGGTGAAGTGCGCAATGAGAAAGCGTGGCTTGGAGGAGTGGCTGGTTAGGGTGGTTATGGCCATGTATGTGGGTGCTCACACCCAGGTGAGAGTGAATGGAGATTTGAGTGATGAGTTTTCCGTGAATGTTGGTGTGCATCAGGGGTCAGTCTTGAGTCCCATGTTGTTTATCATGGTACTTGAAGCCCTTTCACGTGACTTTAGAAACGGACTCCCGTGGGAGTTGTTGTATGCTGATGATTTGGTGTTGATTGCAGAGAATGAAAGGGAGGCGGAGGAAAGGTTTAGGAAGTGGAGAGATGGTATGGGGCAAAAGGGTTTAAGGGTAAATGCAGATAAAACAAAAGTGATGATATCTAGGGTTGGTGGCGGTACTGTCAAAGACGAGGGAGAGTGGCCATGTGCAGTTTGCCACAAGGGCGTGGGAAGTAATTCCATCTTGTGCGGTGTGTGTGATAAATGGGTGCATAAGAGATGTAGTGGTATCAGAGGTAGACTGCGAGATAATGCTGATTTTATGTGTACGGCGTGCCGGGGTGAGCAGGTGGAGATCGTCAGACGTGAAAGAATTGAACTTGCTAGTGAATCTCTTGAGTGTGTGGAAGAGTTTTGTTATTTAGGAGACATGTTGTGTGCTGGAGGTGGGGCTGGAGCTAGCTCTGTGGCTAGGGTGAGAAGTGGTTGGAAGAAGTTCAGGGAGCTCTTGCCTCTCCTGACATTGAGGGGGCTCTCCCTACGTGCTAAGGGGTCTTTGTATGCAGCGTGTGTTAGGAGTGTAATTCTGTATGGCAGTGAGACCTGGGCAGTGAAGGAGGAAGACATTCGCCGGCTCAGACGTACAGAAATGACAATGATTAGGTGGATGTGCAGTGCGTCCCTGCGTCCAAGGCCTGGAGGGGCTGGGTTTACAATGGAAGAGTTGAGAGGTAGGATGGGACTGGAGTGTATTGGTGTTGTGATGAGGAGAGGTAGATTAAGGTGGTTTGGACATGTGGAGAGGATGGGGGATGATAGTTGGGTGAGGAAGGTGAGAAGTGTTAATATTGGGGGTGGGGTTATGAGGGGTAGACCGAGAAAGACATGGGACGAGGTCATTAAGTGTGACCTTAGGGTTAAGGGACTGAACAGGGAGGCTGCAATGGATCGTGCAGCATGGAGAGCCGCCATTAGGTGACCAAGGCCGACACATGCAAGCATGTTGGAGCCTTTAAAAACGAAAACGAAAACGAAAAACGATATATATATATATATATATATATATATATATATATATATATATATATATATATATATATATATATATATATATATTCGTATGGACGCATGTACGTATGTATGTATGTATGTATGTATATGTGCTAATTGACGATCTTGATGTAAAAGTTGCAGAGGACCGTATAAAACAAGCTATCACCAATATACTGTCCAGCTGGTGTGACTTATGTTGTCAGTCCTTACTACTGTGCGCTGCTCACCACTTTTATGACACAAAAACAAATGTTCATGAATTGGAGCGCACATCCTGGACGCGGATGAAGGTCAGTACACACTCCCATGCTACTAAATATGTTGCTTTGGATTCACCACACTGATTTTCAAAGTATATGGAACGAGAAGCAGGAGAGACGACAGAACTTTTGACGTTGACTGTACCTGTGATGACTTTCAAACTGAATGTTCCGTAACTGAATACAGTCCTCACTCGGTGCATTTACGCTGGCAGCATAATGTATTTACCCTAGAAAATTTTCTTGCTAAAATCACCAGTTACTGTCTAGTGCGTCATAAAACCCACGAAATATCTTATGAATGAAAGGTATTTTGCTGTTACTCATGTCTGATATTCATTTTGTACTGGTGCGTATACTCTTTTGAAGTGCTAGACATTACTGACCCAGAGATCCCATGATAAATTTATTCATAAATATAATGATGCCAATTTTGACAGCCATGTCCATAAAAGCCTTATATGGTTGTTCTTATTGTTTAATTTAGTTAATGGTATCAGCAGAAATGTTTTATGACATGCCGGTGGGTCCTGTGGAATATCAGTAAATACTCTTTTAACGAAATTCAGGTAAAAAAAAACTGGGATCGAACACATGTTGTTCCGAAAACGCAAGTGCTGTATATTATATAATAATGAATCTATCTATCTATCTATCTATCTATATGAGTTGGACAATGTTCACATTCATGCATATGTAGAGGCACAGACACACTGGACCAGGGTCATACAGTATAACTGCATCCGTATACGTAAACATCGCTGAAGCAAAAAGAGATGTCTTAAATAGTCTCACTACCCATGTGATTAAGGTCTGCTGAGTTAACTTGATAATGATGAAAACAAGAATAATAAAAAAAAAAAATAATAATAATAATAATATTATTATTATTATTATTATTATCAATAATAATAACAACAACAACAATACTAATACTAATCATAATGACAATCAATAATCTTACCAAACACAAGGCCAAACAAATTTTCTGCAGGTTTCCCATCAATATGCAAATGAAAAGTTGCACCTCTACACGTACCCTTACGATACAACAGCCAATTATTACTGTGCTCTGAAATACCAATGTGGTGAGGGGAATGGGTGATTGGCCACTGAAGTAATGGAAGACGGAGTTAGAATCATCTCTCTCTCTCTCTTCCAGCTTACGTTATGCAATTTAATCCTCTGAGTGAGTCATAAGAGCCTAAGTGTTAATACTGGTGCCATAAAATTTCTATTAGCCTTGTCATTAGTATCATATTCCCGCTACCGCAGTGTGATTTAATTAGGATGACTGAGTATTGGAGCCAGAGAGTGTTAATCCTTATCGTTATACAAAAACTGAATAGAAACTCGTTTCATTTTTATACCTCTAGCATAAAAAGATCATATTATCCTTGATTCTTCCATACGATTTTATACAGTTCAAGAGAGATGTCTTGCAGTGATAAGATTAAGGAAAGCCATATTAACCCCCTCAGTTGGAAAATCTCCCTCTCACTTAGTAAAACTGTCTAGGGATTGCAAGGAAAAATGTGTTGTTGGAAGGGACGCCTTCATGCTCTTGCACAGATATGGCCGGGTGGTGGAGAGGCCCAATTATACAAATGTCCTTAAACTCCCTCCCTATCCCACAGAAGGAGGTAGTGCACTGCAGGAAAAGGGCAACTTCAGTCTGCAGTCCACTGAGTTCACGTCCAGAGCAGCCTTTGGAAAAAAAAATAGATACGAATAATAAAATGGAAAGATATGTCGTCGTGTAAAAAAAAAAAAAAAGTTAATTCATCAGCACTGACACAGGAATGTAACAAAATGTAAATAATATGCAAAATGAAATAAAAATCCCCTCGTCTTTCATCGTCTATTTTCGAAGCGATATTCCACTGTTATTTCACCGACTTCGAAATACAGACGAGCAGTGGAATCTCTCACTTCATTCCGTGGGTGTCCAGAGTTATTTTACCTTTCATATACAAGACGTTCATAAATTCTCTTTTTGCCATATCCTGACGTCCTTCTCAAACTTGACGTCATGTGCAGCCTCCACTTAACCTTCTGCCACAATAAATCCTTCCAGGTGTGAATAAAATCGTCTGGTGGGAGCCTGATTAAAATATGTTGTTAGAATACTGCTATTTGATACTGAATAAAATAATAATGGGACTCTCTTCATGTCGGCCGTGTAGTCTCGGAGATCTAGTCTTTTATATGAGCTTCAGCATATGGAAAAAATACACACACACACACACACACACACACACACACACACCGACAAAGATTTTTTAACATTTTTATTTCGATGCCGAAGTCGACATGTATAGCAGAATGGAACTCCGATATCCAACGCGAAAATAAAATCGGGAAAAAAAATATGGAATTTCACTGCATTTCTGTGTTTCGGTGCTGAAGTACAGGAAGTAGGTTGTAGCAACGAAGACAGCGAAAAAATGATGGCAGTTACTGAGAGAGAGAGAGAGAGAGAGAGACAGAGAGAGAGAGACAGAGAGAGAGAGAGAGAGACAGAGAGAGAGAGACTAAATAAAACCTGGACGTAAAACCGAATGTATGAAATCTACCTGAAGCTCTAACCTATTGTCCTTACCTTAACACAAGGAATCAGGTGACGTAATCCTTTGCTTATTTCTGCTACTCCCAGACGATTTTAAGAACGGCAGAAAGGCCAGCAAACATATCTTACCCCTCGATCTCGAGAAGTCTCCAGTATGACATATATAATCACCTAAAGTTAACAAGAATAAAATACTCAGTTCACCATTGGAGTTAAACAATTAAAAATAAATATAACTTGGACATCCCCTGTCCGTTTCAATATAATTTCAGTCGTTAAAAAATCATCCTTCAATATATTTTCGGAGTTTCGTTTCATATCTCTTCACCAACTTTTAATTAAAATATAGATATAAATAAAAAAAATAATTAGATGATATCGTTAAGAAAGAGGTGCTACGAAATCTCCGAAGCAAACCACGATCCATTAATCTTACAAGTTTCCAAGTAAGGAAACTGTATCCTCCTTTTCTCAATATCTTTTCCTTGTTCCTCTGTGGTTTTGGGAGCATCATTTTTCATCTCAACTTCTATTAAAAAAAAAAAAAAAAACGTTTCTCAGTGTTTCCAGCGCTTTGTTTATTTTACCACTTCAGCTTAAAAATGCAAATGAAATATACCCCATCCTCTTATTTCCGCGTGATTTTGAGGCTTCGTATATTATCTCAGTCTCAGTATCGAAATATATAAATCGTGATATCGCCCACTCATTCTCATTCAGTGTTTTCATTGTTTCGCATATTATCTACGGTATGCCTCCATTATCATCATTATCATCATTCTCACATTTTTTTTTTTTTTTTAATGCGAGGAAGAAGGAACCAAAGGCCATGAGCCCGCAGTAACAGTTCCCTCCAAGAGAAACACAAAATACAATATAGAGCCAAATTCAAGATCCGATCATTTTGAGATGCCTGGACACACTGCGTTTGAAAGACTGGAGATCATAGGCAGCAGGAAATACAGACAGAGGGAGACAGTTCCAGAGCTGACCTGTTGCATAAATGAAAGACTGGGAGTAACGGTTAACTCTTGCATTAGAGAGTTGGACAGAAAAAGTACAGTACTGTATACGGAGTGGCACGAATACAGGAACAGGGATAGGATAATACAAAAGTAGGAGAATTATCAAGACAGTCCCCAATAACAAATACACAACACACTGATCTATTGTTATTCAAGCCTTCCATACTCTTAGCTCCATCTCGCAGTTCGCACGATCCACACAACATTGGACTACATAATGTTTGTTGGACCCAGCCATTCCGATGACTATAAATTACAAAAAGAAATATATACAGTACAGGGTGTCCCGGGAGTTAAGCTCAATACTTTGGGAAATGATAGATGAGGGAATTCTAAGCAAAAAATGCTATATGAACATGTGTCCAAATCTCAACCGTTACGGAGCTACAATTACTGGTGACCTTATGGGCGAATTATGAAGGAGACCATTTTCGCCCATAAGGTCATTAGTAATTGTAGTTCCATAACGGGTGAGATTTGGACACATGTTCATTTAACATTTTTTGCTTAGAATTCTCTCATGTATCATTTCCCATAATATTGGACTTAACCCCCCGGACACCCTGTATACTGGTGTATATATATATATATATATATATATAATACTTTTGGAATTCCTGCCTTGTATTAATGATATCCAAATAAATTTATGTTCCTAAAGATTCTTTTCCTCTTACCGTGTGTTTCGAAGCATCTATCAACACCTCAACATGACACAGAAGCAATAAATAATGCGAACATCCTCCTCTCCTTGTTCTCAGTTTTGCCGTGCAGTTTATTATCTCAAGTATAGTATCGAAGCTCACAAAACATAATCTAAATGACGTCAGACACAATCCCTCTTTTTACCTCCGCCAACGAAGTTGCAGGAGGTTATAATTATGTTCGTCCGTGCTTGTTTGTTTTTGTGTGCCTAAGTCTGTTTGCTTTTAAGATATGAAAAAGCTTTTATTGGATTTCAATGAAATCTGGTGGATGGCTGAGCAGTGGGTCAAGGAAGAGCTGATTACATTTTCAGGTGGATCTGGATCCGGATGCAGGAATAAGTAAAAAAAAAAAAAAATGATTTGCGTTGGCGGAGGAATGCGCTCCGTCAGTGCTATCTAGTTTATTTTGTTTTTATCCGCAAACGACTGTACGGGGTTTAGGTAACGCCCATCGTACTGAAGTGGTTAACGAAAGCTACATATAACCTTTCCTATTTGAAAGCTCTCTCGTGAGCTGAAGAAAATCGTCTGAGATAGCGTCAATCATATAATGCGTCATCGGCCTAAAAGGGGTAAAATCGCTGTCTCCCTTTCTCCTCGGGGTTTTTATAAAGTTATTATGCTGATGAAGGAAGATGGGAGCCTGTCAGCTTTCACACACTCTATAATAAAGTGTATCCCCCTTTCGCTACCCCCACCTCCTCTCTTTTCCCCCTCCTCCTAATCCTTTCTCTCTCTCTCTCTCTCTTCTTGCCCCTCCTCTCTTCCCACTGCCCCTCCTGCGTCTTTCTCCTCATACCCTTCCTTTCTCTCTCCCTCTGCCCTCTCTCCTCTCCCTCTGCCCCCTCTCCACACTTCTCTCCCTCTGCCCCCTCTCCACACTTCTCTGTCTCTTTGTCCCTCCCGCCATTTTCATAGGGTGATTAGTGTGCTCCCTCTCCTTTAACCCCCCAACCACCACTACTCTCCCTCCTCGCTCTTCTTCCCTTACTCTCCTCTCCTTTTTCCCCCCCTTGATTCTTTCTCTCCACTGCTCCCATCTCCCCTACTTCCCACCGCCCCTTCTCTCCTCCCCTTTGCTCCTCGCTCCTCGCCATCCCTCCCTCTCTCCCCCTCTCCCTCTAAGTACCTTTCGATACACCAGCGGGGCATTACTCTCGCAGGTTTTCTAAAGTTATGCCTCAACTAGCGCACGGGATCCTATATTTTGCCGTTTTCCTTGGCAGGTTATATGGTGATTTTGCTTCGAATTTTGACACTGATTTTTAGCATTTTTAGAGAAATAGAGAGAGAGAGAGAGATTCAGAAGCACACTGGGAACAAGACCTTTGCTGAAGAAAATAATCCGGAAATAGAATACGATAATAATAATGATTTCGGCCTGATCCGGTTAGTATATATGTTTATGCGGGTACAATTAAAGAAACACATTTAAACACTGGGCAGTAAAAACAAAATGCATACACCCATTCCAGTGTGAGCCAACCGACGCACAGTTATGGGTGTTCCAGCTGAGAGAGAGAGAGAGAGAGAGATGAGGGGGGGGGGGAATAAACACTCTTGCACTTCAAGCACACTCATTGCTGCACTCACACTTCGCACACTTTATTACATACACATAAACACAGAATTCCAAAAATTACCCTGCATTTCATGTGTAGGCACGGTCTCTCTCTCTTACACACACACACACACACACACACGTCCACAGGGAGATGAATCACGTGAGCGAGGACTTCATGGGAGAGATAAAGGGGAGAGCCAGACGGAATAAGCACTGGTGTGTGTGTGTGTGTGTGTGTGTGTGTGTGCCACTGTCACCCATTACAGTCTGCAAGTGTGTGTGTGTGTGTGTGTGTGTGTGTGTGTGTGTGTGTGTGTGTGTGTGTGTGTGTGTGTGTGTGTGTGTGTGTGTGTGTGTGTGTCCGCCACTGTCACTCATTACAGTCTGCAAGTGTGTGTGTGTGTGTGTGTGTGTGTGTGTGTGTGTGTGTGTGTGTCCGCCACTGTCACCCATTACAGTCTGCAAGTGTGTGTGTGTGTGTGTGTGTGTGTGTGTGTGTGTGTGTGTGTGTGTGTGTGTGTGTGTGTGTGTGTGTGTGTGTGTGTGTGTGTGTGTGTGTGTGTGTGTGTGTGTGTGTGTGTGTGTCCGCCACTGTCACCCATTACAGTCTGCAACACCCGCCACATATCCCGGGTCAGGCAAGGCCTCTCTGATCCCAATGCACATCATTAACTCTAAAATCCTGTGTTTGAGTCAGACAACGGGGCGATCGGGTAATTAGAGTTTGCTGACTAGTTTTAAAGGTGAATTATTCGGTCAATTGATAGGACGTTCCGCTGCCAATGCGTTAATATTCTTTGTTTAATGGTATATGCTTAACTGTGCTAAGTCAAGGCTACCAATACCAGTGTTTATGCTCTTTAGCTAATTACCCTGCCAGCGAGATCCCCCACACAGGAACTCTGGACACTAATAGGTTGCTGCAGTCACCGTGCGGTCAGCAATATAGCTATCGTAACCCATATATGAAAGTGGACATACGTGCTGCTTCTCTTTTTGGGTTTGGTGTGCTGATAGGTTTGTGCTGCGACTGCGGCAGTCCATATGACGTTCACAGCTACAGCGAACATCTGTCCCGGAGAGAGGACGACAGTCATGCTTAACCCCTTTGAGCCCCGTGTCCCCAGTATGGGAAGGAACTGAGCATTTTCAAAATTTAATAAAGAAGGGAACCCCGGGGTAGGGACCTATGAGCTTCGCGACTATGATCCGACAGGCGGAGGTCGGTAGGCCTAGCACCCTTCCAGCAAAATCCCTCGACAGGAACTCCGGGAATTAAGAGGTTAACATTTTGTTATGTTAGCGAAGTCTGAACGGGAAAGTGGTGTCTGGACTGAGTGATGCATATGAAAATCGAAGTGTTGTAATGACTGTTTATGTGTCTTGAAGCCTGTATCTCACTGTGAGCCGACAAAGAGCGACCATATGGAAGTATATAGAAGAACGTACAAGCAGCAACCACATCAACTCCATCCCGAGGCTTTTGTTGCGAACCGGGGCGTACGCAGTTTTCGAGGCGAGCATGCCACCACCAAGGAAGAGGTAGGTGAGAGGGGAGAGGGAGAGGGAAGAGGGAGGTTTGAGTGGGAGGGGGAGGGGGAAGAGGGAGGTTGAGAAAGGAAATGCGGGGGAAGGGAATGAGGTAAATGGGAGCAGCGTGACTCAGTGGGAAGAGGTGGGGTGCGGCAAGAGAAGGAGGCAGGGGGAGGAGACAGGGTGACAAGACAGGGTGAGACAAGGCAGACGACTGGGTGAGGAGGGAGACGGGGTGAGGCAGGAACGAGGGTGAGGCAGTGACATGAAACAGCCGGATGAGACGCGCTGCAGCAGGGTTAGGAGAGAGGGAGTGCAGAAAAGGAGATATCAGCCAGAAAGAGACCCCCCACCCCCTCACCTCGAAGTAAAGGAGTTAAAGTGAAAGCTGCGGCCCATGGTGGGGTCAGTAGTACTTGAGGCTGGGCGTGGGACGGGTTGAAGCCTTATTGCAGTACCAGCCGGTTGGCCAATACGAAAAGCTCAGAGGGTCAGGCAGACAGTGTGAGAGAGACAGTTAAGTACACAGACAGACAGATAGACAGACAGTGTGAGACATATAGCAGATAAATAAAGACACTGAGACAGAAGAACAGACAGGCAGACATTGTGAGAGATAGAAATTGATAAATACAATGACAAGAGACTGATGGTCATGATTTTCAGTGCATAAAGGCGGTACAAATGCAATTTTTACATATTATTTAAATTTCGTGAAAGAAGTGCCGTCTCAAGCACAGGGTTGCCTCAATACATTGCACACAAAAACTCCAGCTTTCATTGCATTAATGTCTTTTACTATCAACTTCTGGAACCCATATTCATTCTTCTTTATCTTTTGTATATCTGTAACAACAAAATCTATGTTTATGTCTGTAGCCAGATGTCTTAACCCCGGAAGGATTGACCACAAACAAATCGCCCCCATATCATCCTGTTCTCCGTCATCAGGCTGCCCTTTCCCCAACTTAAACCGCTAACTCATATACACCTCCACATCATTAGTTCATCTCAGCCTCGGTCTTCTCCTTCTCCTTCCCCTCCCCCCCCCCACTCTCTCCACTACACTCACAAACACTCTCCAATCAATCTCATTCTCCGTTATCTACACATTGCCACGCCTTCTTATGCTACCTTTCCTAATGCTTTCCAGAACTTGCACATCAACACCAAAACGCTCCTTCATTTCTTAATTTGTCTGTTTGTCTAAGTAACTCCACAAGATAATTCATCTCCACTTCTCTCACTCTTGACTTGTGTGACTCTCCAATCAGGTCAAAACTTCACTTCCATACAGTACAGTAAACCACAACACTGTCATGCTCACTTCCCTCTTACTCTTCATTGTCATCAGATTAAAAATATATACATATAATTGTTGAAAGTAATTAATTTGGGGGTGGGCAACACAAGTGCGTCATTCAATAATTATTTTATGAACAAATATGATTCCACCCAGATTAATAAATATTGTAAAATCATAAGTTCTGTAACATTTAAAAGCAATTTAACTGTTCTCTCAGTATGTCATATTCAGTACCTTCCTAATGGCTTCATGGTATCCAGTGGCTATTTGCTTCAGTGGTATGCAGATTTATTGTTTAAACGCTAAAGCCCACATACGTTTAAGTAATAACTAAAGTAATTTAAGGGAACACACTGACATGAATGCTGTTAACTTTTCTCAATAAAGTTATATCTATTGCAAGATTAATTCCTGCATCTTATATACAGATTATGATTATCAATAAAACAATGTATACGGAAAATATTTTTGAAATGTTGTCATTCGGAATTATTTTAAAATAACTTAACACATTTACTTAACAATATTTAAACACAGATTTACTTCTATGAATGGGCAACTCCAACATGCTGCCTCGCCCTGTACAAAATGCAATATGTAATCCAAAACTTTACTTGAAGGAACCACTATCACGTCATCATTAGCATATGTTATGATATTACAGGAGTACAGACCACACTTATAGACTTACGTGAATGATGTTAATTTAGCTAAAATCTTATCATCATAAACTGAGTAAAAGGAACTAGTCTCACATCAATTTTTCACCGTCTATTTTCTGAATAACATTAATTTTTACCTTCACCGTCTGATGGCAATAAAAATAAATTAAAAGTTTTACCATGAAATTATTAACACCAAGATTCAAAAGCCTCTTCACAAGTTCAAAGTAACTAACTCCGCCAAAAGCTTTGCTAAAAAAAAAAAAAAAAAAATAATCTGACCTTCCATTGCGTACCTTCAAACAGCTTCCTTCAATAGTAAACAACTTGATGAATAGATCCCGGTAAACAAATAAACAGGTAGACAGAAAGGTAGGCAAATAGGCGAAGGTTTGCATGCGACTGGATAATAACAGTCAAAGGCAGAGATGGCCAGATACATCCTAAAACAGAGAAATAGATTGAAGGTCTATTTCAGCGCAAGTCGACATGAGAGAGAGAGAGAGAGAGAGAGAGAGAGAGAGAGAGAGAGAGAGAGAGAGAGAGAGAGAGAGAGAGAGAGAGAGAGAGAGAACTAGCTTTATTGGTGTGGCAGCCGGCATGGTAATACGGGTCACTAGGCTGCTCAACAGGGCACTCCCAGCCTGATCAGTCTGTCTCTGTCTATCTATATGCTTCTCTCTCTCTCTCTCTCTCTCTGCTACTAAACATTTCACTCCACTGTTGGTCAATGGTTGTCGTTCTGTATGTGTCTGTCTGTCTGCCTACGTCTCTGTCTCTCTTTGTCTTTATCTCTATAATTATCTATCTTTGTGTTCGTCTATCTGTATTTCGGTATGTCTTTAAGTCACTCTCCATCTCTGTCTTGCTCTCTGTGTCTGTTCACCGTTGTCAGTATCTGTGCCTGTTCACCTTTGCCACTCTGCCTGTGCTTCTGTCTGTATCTCTGTCATTGTGATGCTCAGCGCAGGAATGGCGGCCCTAATCAGCGTCTGTCTGTCTCTCCCCATGTCTCTGTCTGTCTTTTTATCTCTACTGACAGTCCCTTTCTGTGTCTCTGTCTCTGCTGTGTTCCATTCTGTCCTTTATATCTATCTCTACCATCTGATTCTTTGTTTCCACTGTCTGGTCTCTGTCTCTGTATCTCTATCTTTGTTGGCAGTCCCTTTGTGTCTCTTCCTGTCTCCGATCTCTCTCTCTCTGCCTCTCTCTCTCTCTCATCTGTCTCTTTCCACTGTCTGGTCTCTGTAACCCTCAAAGCAGTCACTCAAGTCCCGATTACAGCTGTCTCAGTCTCTCTCTCTCCCTGTCTGTCTGCTTGTCTGTCACTCTGTCTGCTTCTTTCTGTACAATGTATGTCTGCCTTTCTATGTCTCTGTTTCTGCCTGTCTGTCTGTCTGTTAGTCCGTCTGTCTGTTTCTGCCTGCCTTTGTATGCATGTCTCTCTGTCTGTCAGTCCGTCTGTCTGTTATTGCTTGTGTGTTTTTTTTTTAATGCAGATACTCGTACGTCCCTCTCTCTCTCTCTCTCTCTCTCTCTCTCTCTCTCTCTCTCTCTCTCTCATATGGAAACAAAAATTCCACCTACCTCTTCCACTCTAATTCAAGCACACTTTCATGGTTGCATCCACACACAGCTCACACGCTTTACTGCAAATGCACACCCACATAAACAGGAATATTACACGTTCTTCCACTCTGTGTGTGTGTGTGTGTGTGTGTGTGTGTGTGTGTGTGTGTGTGTGTGTGTGTGTGTGTGTGTGTGTGTGTGTGTGTGTGTGTGTGTGTGTGTGTGTGTGTGTGTGTGCAGTGCCCCTATACATACATAACAGCAGATGTGGAAAGTAACAGTCTGTGCTTATCTGTGTCTGTTTCCATTTGTTCATGTCATTCTATGTGTGTGTGTGTGTGTGTGTGTGTGTGTGTGTGTGTGTTGCGTTCCCATACGACCAGCAGTTGTGGAAAGTAACTGTGCAATCCGTCACCGTGCAGCTGCAGTTGCTCACCTGTAAGCACCATAGTATATCTCCCTGGGCGGCTGTCCCTCCGTTACGTCCAGCCAGGTTACACTCAGAATGGTGGGGGGACGGCAGGGGTGGTGGGGGAGAGAGGGTAGGAAGGGGAGGTCGAAGTGGGGACAGGGGCTGAGATGATGGAGAGAGGAGAGAGAGGGTTCGGGAGGTGAGTAGAGGAAACGGACGAAGAGAAGGGAGAAGGGAAAAGGATTGTGGAAGTGGAGAAGGAAGGAATGGGAGGAGGGAAGAGGGAGGGACAGAAGGGAGGGAAGGAGATGGAGGAAGAGGCGTATGAATGAGGAAAAGAGAGGGATGGGGACGGGAAAAGGAGGGAATCGGAGGACGGACAACAGAAGGGTCGGGGAGACGAGAGATGGTAGAGGGAGGGGAGGGGTAGATTCAATAAGTGGGAGGAAAGGGAGAATGATCAGAGAGAAGAGAGGAGGTGCGACAGAGAGGAGAGGGAAGGAGGGACTATGGAGTGGCAGGTAGAGGGGCTTGGAGGAACGGAAGGGGAAAGCAAAAATGGCTGAAGGGGGATGCAAAGCAGGAGGGAGGGAAAGAATGGAAATGTGGAGACTACTGTACATGCTAAGGTAAATTAACAGAACATTTCTACATTTACTTAGCCTAAACCAACATTCCATTTTAAATACTACAATGTGATGCTAGTCAAGAAGAAGTGCTGTGGAAATATTTAATTTTTTAGTACTATATTATTCCGCCACTAAAATGCGAAAAACGAATACCAAAAGATTTTTTTTTTTTTTTTGGCAAAGTTAATGTGGACCAAATATGAGAAATATGAATGCCGCAGACTTAAAAGTATACGTCTCGAAAAAGAAAGAAAATCCTCTAAACTTCTGACGAACATTAATGGAACACCTACGGTTATTAGGTGAAGGCTGGGGGGGGGGGAGGTATATATAGGAGGCAGAGAGGGAGGAGGGATACAGGAGGAGCTGGGAAGGGAGGATGACGGGAGATGAATGGAGGGGAGAGAAAGGAGAAATATGAAGGGAGGGAGAGGGACAACGGGAGAGCTGGAGAAACGAGAAAGTCAGAAGTGGGGGTGAGGGAGAGACCATAAGGGAAGAGTAGAGAGGGGGAGGGGACATCAAAATGGCAGGGAAGGAGGATAGGGGAGAAACAGGGAGAGTAAAGGGAACGAGGGGCGAGAGAGGTGCAGGAAAGGGGAAAGGCAGGAAAGGCAGGGTGAAGGACAGACTGGAGAAGAGGGGGAGGGCAGGGAGGAGAGGGGACAAATGGACGGGGGGAAAAGAGGTGAGCCAGGGCAGAGTAGGGAGAGAGAATGGAGGTGTGATACAGGAAGAGCTGGTGAGGGATAGAGAATGGAGTGATGCAAGAGAGTGGTGGGAGGGAGGGTAGGGGAGAGGGAGGATGGGCAGAATGAGCGAATAACAGGGAAAGGCCCCAGAAGGGAGGAGAAGGGAGAGGCAGGAACGATAGGGGAGGGAGAGGGGGGAGGGAAGGCAGAGAGGAAGGATAAGGGGAGATAAGAAGAGCAGAGTAAGGGATGGTTAGGGGCAGGGGCTGACGAGGGAGAGGCAGGGACGGGGAGAAGGGAGAGGCATGGGAGGTGGGGGTGGCAGAGTGACATATTAGCCATGAGATTCGTCCCCACGTTTGTGTCTGTGTGCCGTGTTTGCCGGTACCGGTTATGAACCACCCCAGCCTAAGGGCTATTACTCTCACTCACATTCCTCACTCCAGCGTAGCTATTTGTTACCCTCGCTCCGGTGTATTTGTTAAAAGCGACAATAAAACAACGCGCAATAAAGCCTTGACAGTTTCAGTATGGTTTCTTTTGCATATCATTCCTCATATCGTCATACAGATACTTAGCCTGACTCCTTCACTACGATGAGGTACTTTATATTCTAAACAGATGATTTGACTCAGCTAGTGATGAACTTATTAAACTGGCGGTGTCATATGAAATCTTATTAATCCCGTCGCTACTAGGGATACTTCTCAAGCTAAATGCAATAATCTGGTACTTACAAGAACAACCTAGTAAAAGAAGCCCTCGATGGAAAAGGGGTAAATGAAAACAATCAAAATGAATGGCTTATAAACATAAATTTCATAACCCTTATAGTCAATCCACCTTGAGATACAAAGGAATGCAAGTACAAACAGAACCACAGCCTTTCGATGCATTCTCTCTCTCTCTCTCTCTCTCTCTCTCTCTCTCTCTCTCTATATATATATATATATATAACACACACACACACACACACACACACACACACACACACACACGAGTATATACCAGACCACAAAATATCGTATTTAATAGGCGAGTCAAAGACGAGGTAGGAAAGAATGACGCTATTTGTTTGTTTGCCTGTCACATGGGCGCTAGGTAAGTGAGACGAGTGCCAGCTTGTTTGTTACTGGTTCCGTCCTTGTTACTTCTTTTCTGAAAAGAAGAGTTGTCCGAATCCTTCACCACGCCCATACCGCCGAAATATCAAGTATCATCTTAACAGGTGTACACTACCAGCCCCACCTGGACTCACCATCAACCACCATTCCACCCGTCCCACCCAGTCTTACTCACCCATCCCACCCAGTCATACTCACCCATCCCACCCATTTTTTGCTTCATCATAATAGTCCCCAGGGTTGAATCATATAATCTGTCGGTAGTAAGAATGATAAAAATCTTCATACTAAAGCTGTTAGTAAAGTCTGTTTCTAAACTGTTTACCATGGATGATTTATTTCTATCCTCTTCAGGTCAATGACGTGGTTTATAGTCTTATTATCACCAATTATATTCAGCCCTCTTACTATCCCCAATTGTATTCAGCCTTCATACAATCCCCAATTATATTCAGCCTTCTTACTATCCCCAATTATATTCAGCCTTCTTACTATCCCCAGTTATATTCAGCTTTCTTACTATCCCCAATTATATTCAGCTTTCTTATTATCCTCAGTTATATTGAGCTTTCTTACTATCCCCAATTATATTCAGCCCTCTTACTATCCCCAATTATATTCAGCTTTCTTATTATCCTCAGTTATATTCAGCCTTCTTACTATCCCCAATTATATTCAGCCCTCTTACTATCCCCAATTATATTCAGCCTTCTTATTATCCCCAATTATATTCAGATTTCTTACTATCCCCAATTATATTCAGCCCTCTTACTATCCCCAATTATATTCAGCTTTCTTACTATCCCCAATTATATTCAGCCCTCTTACTATCCCCAATTATATTCGGCCGTCTTATCCCCAATTATACTCAGCAAAAAGAAGACGTTTCAAGCTTGATGAGTTAGAGATAGCCTTCACATACCCTTTCACCACTTCAGGGTCTTTTTAAGTAACATCAAGCTGCCTGTAGTTGCCGAAAGTAAAACGAATATGCCACTGGATTGGAGGGGTTTATATCATCTAACCCCTCCATTAAAAAGAAAAAAAAAATCTCCCCTACGCTGAACAAAATCGTCCCGTGGTAGCAAAACTTAGGCTGAAAATCGTCCTCGTACTGAAAGATTTTGGGGAAAGGTGAGTGAACAAGGTAAAGGAACAGCTGGGTATACAGACACTCTGGTGACATCGTAAACTGGGGCGGTATTCTTGTGAGTTAGGAAGTTTACCGACGCCTTTCCCTTAGCGATTTATTTTTGGTTATACCTGGTTACTATCATTTTTTACGTTACTCATGCACGGTACGACGAAACTGGAAGGATTTAGCACAGAACAGGAGAGTAATGAGTAATAAGTTAAATAAACTGCTTAGGAAAAAGTGATAAGGGGCTCCATTAACCGAAGGGAATATCGGCCCTCGTAACCTATTCTAGTGCGGGTAGGAAGCTTATAAACACCCCTTCATTACCAGTTTATTTCTGATTCTTCCTCGTTAATATATTCCTGTGTGTTATTCATGCAATCTATGTCGATATTAAAAACGATATAAGACGCAAAAAAGAGAGTATGAATGAGCAGTTAGGAAAATAAATAGCTGAGGAGAAGGTGATAGGGAGCCTCCTTACCCGAAGGGAATACGGGCCCTGATCTGAAATCAAACATTTACTACAGATGAATAATAATTGTGGACTTCCAAGGATTACCATTGTTCGTTCACCTTAACTTGGCTTAAAATTTCGTCATTTTACAGCTTATTCCCAGTAGTTTGGTGCAAGTTTAAGGTAATACTATGGTTCTACGTCGTTTCCATAGCGCTCCTATGTGATTAGCATCGCGTTAATATTGTTACAGCTCAGTGGTAAGTTATGACTACACTCAGTGGTAGATTATGACTATACTATGGTTCTATACATCTCTTCATAGCACTGAGATCTAGGCCAATAGATGTACCATCACGAATTCAGGTTATTCTTAAAGAGTCCGTACAACTACTGTATACTGTACTAGGTGAGAGTTGTGTTTCACTCTCCGGGTCTAGTAAGTCTCCACCTCTCCTAACATCATTCGGAGAGGGGTAAGTGAGCTTCCGTTTTACCCAGTGCCATCACGTCACGCTGAGTTACGGAACTGTCAGCTGTGTGCACACAAAACAGTCTTCTCAGTGTTCCCTTCCTGAGGCTGCAGATTTTGGTCAAAGGCAGCGACCACTGACATAGTTAGCGATTCTGACTGAGTCAGAATCGTGACGACTAAGCAACAAACATCTGCTCACTTTCAGCACTTCTTGTGACTTGCACCGCATTTTCGTGCAAATCTCGTTACAGCTCTGTAGCACAATAATACTACAGTCTTACATTCTTTCCATGACACTTTTTCGTGACTAGCACCACGTTCTAGGTTAACCTCTTGTCACACCTCAGCAGCCAAGACAAAGAGATGGCAATTTTTGGTCAAGTAAACTGGACAGAGCACAGTACTTCTGCCTTAGCGACATAATTCGTACAGTCTACACCTTAATATTTTGTTGTGTGTCTACTACTGTGTATCTTTTTAATAAGTGTATAATTAGCATTAATAACACACGAGAATAATATTCCTCCCTTCAATGCGATTTTTTTGTATTGTATTCTACTGTAGTTCCCTATTTTAAAAAAATTGTATTCTGGTTTTCTATATAACAGTACATGAAAAACTTCCCATACGTCAGTGAACGTGTCAGCAACCCCTCCATTTCAGTCTCCCTCATGCCGAATAAAATCGTCTGGAAGCAACATGAATAGCAAGTGACGTCCTCAAGCTGAAGGGATTAAACGACCTATACACTACTGCACACCTGATTGCTTTGTTTTTGTCTTAAGGAACTGGGTCACTATAGGCAACTTGATTAGTTGGTTGTGTTTTCGTGAAAGTCGGTGAGCCTTAAGTATGTGGCTGTATTTAATCTCCTTGGTTACTAATCACACTTATTTTCCTCTCGCTTTAAATCTGTAATGCGTGTAGTTAAAAAGGAAACTAATGTTCTCGTAAAAGAGAAGCTAAGGTAATCGAAATGGGAAAACCAAGGTAATCTAAAAATGGGAGGCTCTGGTAATCGTCAAAAGAAAGTATGGCAATCGTTGTGATAAAATATATAAGGTATTAGTAGAATAATAATAAGAGAAATGGAAACTCACCTAACGGTAAATGAAAACGATAGGTAGCAGTAGGGAGACTGAGGTAACTATAAAGGAAGTTATGGTAATCGTAAGGGGAAATTAAGGGAAACGTAAAAGAAATAAAGGTAACTAAGCATCAGGGGAAACTAAGGGAATCATAAGAGAAACTATGACAATTGTAAATATAAGGTATTCGTAAAAAGAGAAAGTATAATGATCACTGACAGAAACCTAGGTGATTAAAAAAAAAAAAAAAAAAACTATCCATTGAAAAGAACACTGTGATATCATAGGTCAAGTGGTTGAAGTTTATATTAATTAGATAAGAAGACTCAGAATTAACTGCTAATTGACTGTCCGAGATCATACAGGCACCAGATGGCCATTTACTTGCTTGTAATCTAGTACCGTAGAACTAGACCCGTTTGACATTAAAGAAAATTCTGGAGTCTAAAGATAAATACTTCAAATGTGAAGGAAACAAATAAGGACAACGTAAGGGGAAACTAGGGAGGGTGCTCAAGAGTACAACGACAGCGTGTGCTAATTTTGACCTTGACCTGGAATGTACCTTTGACAGTTCTATACCGAAACCCAATCCCTTCTTCCCATTCCTGCACACACTGTATCTGCAAATATGGCTTCAAATCGGATCAGGCATTCATTACGCCACACCCTAAAAATTGACCATTGCCCCGGATCTCTGATGGACCTGCATCTAAATCCAGATCACTTCTTCCCAGACCCAAGTACGTGCCAGTCTTGATCAAAATTGGATCAGGCATTCAGGAGACAACGCCACACCCTGAATCTGACCTTGACCCATGACCTTCGACCTGCATCAAAACCTAATCACTCCTTCTCATCCCCTTACGCAATGCACGTGCTAATTATGATCCAGGTCAGATCACTCATCGATGAGATAATTTTGTTAATACAGATACATACATATATATATAGATACAAAACAGACACCAGCCCTATGACAGCAGCTAGGTCTTCAGACACAAACTACCGTAATGGTAAAGGGAGCTCCAAACGACCCTGCTGGCCTTGTATCAGTGGTGTAATGGCTGGAGTTAGTGGTATTGTTGAGGCCGGCAGCGAGGGTAGGCTAGTGCCGTAGTTACCGTCCGTTATTGCCATTACCTTCAATCTTAGCGCCTTCCTCCGGCAATTCACGGTGCTCTCTCTCTCTCTCTCTCTCTCTCTCTCTTGCCTGCGTTGCTAAGTGCATGTTGTCTGGAAGTGGTGCGCTATTTTTACCAGCCGCGATAGCGAAGCTGGTATTGTTTTCAGTTTTGTGTGTGTGTGTGTGTGTGTGTGTGTGTGTGTGTGTGTGTGTGTGTGTGTGTGTGTGTGTGTGTGTGTGTGTGTGTGTGTGTGTGTGTGTGTGTGTGTGTCTGTCTGTCTGTCTGTCTGTCTGTCTGTTACCACGATAACTTCGCAACCGCTCAAGATATTGTCAAAAAATTTTACAAGTGTGTAGTCGGGATGAAAATCTCGGACGAGTTCGAAATTGATGAAACTAGGTCAAGGTCATATTCCGTGCCGCGCTAGATATGTATCGGCTCGCGGCTGGTGCGATTCCCTCCTTAGGGGGGCCCTCTAGTTCGTTTGGTTGTTGTTATTTTCAATCAAACGACTGATTTATTTTTTCCACAACCAAACGCTATTATTCTCTTTAGATTCTAATTCTATTAATCAGGGGGATTGGATATTTAAAGCCATTAATAACCCCATCACTAACACAAAGCTCTCCTAACTTTAATATAACAGGCTGGTACTAACAAAAATAAGAAAAGATGTCAATTACAAAGAAAGCACTACGTCCTCCCTCCTCTATCACCATCGATGTCCATCTCGCTCACTCCTCTTTGCCCACACACCCATTCCTGCTCCTTTCCCCTTTGAATTATCAGACAGAAATCCTCACCGTCCCTTCTACACTGCTCAGTCCTCTCGCCCTGTCCCACCACAACCTAGCCCGTCCTGTTCATTTGTCTCGTCATTCCCTCCCCCCCCTTTTTTTTTTACACCAAGGTTGAATTTCTAATGCCCTGCGCACGTCTTTCTCATTTTGTTCTTGTCATATACAAATTATTTTACTTTGCTTAGAGGGGTTTGTTCTAACTGTGGGTGTCAGATAAACCTTCCATTAACTTCACAGCTGATGAAAATCGTAATCTTAAAACAAAACAAAAAATCGTCTGGCACCAGGACTAAAGATAGAAAATACGTCATTGGTCTGAACATGTTAACACCTTTCCACCCCCCCCCCCCCCAAAAAAAAAAAAAAAAAAAAAAACTGCAGGGTATACTTTCATTTCTATGGCCCCTCACCCACCACCATTCCACTTCTCTCATCTGCATGAACAGCTACACGGTACATTTGGGGAGAAAATTTTTATGAACAATTCCTTTCATGTCTAAAATGCGGCCAGCGTGGTGTTTATGTATAATTTTGACACATGAATTTTTGGGACCCTGGTGAAGTTAGCATCTTCTTATGTAAAGCCATGTTTCATTCCCTGCTATGACCATCAATTAGAGCGATGCATCCGAAGTGGGGAAGGAACGACCAAAAACTGCATATACTTTCAAGAGAATGTAGGATGGTCCCTTAAAAAAAAAAAAAACTCAAAGACCTCCTAGTAATGGCTGAATTCTATGGATCTGTGTTGATGTGCTCGGACTTAAATTCCTACACTGAAAATTGAGGAAAAAACCTGAGGCTAAGTGCTTAAGGAATAAGTGCACACAGTTTGAAATGAACTGATGAAGAATGAATGGTATCCATCTTGACAAATACCTGGAAGTAGGAAAAAGGAAGATGAAAGATACTAAGCGACACATTACGGTTTCCACCATATAGTGATGGTCCATTGGTCATCTGCGAGGACGTGACATCTTACTGAGCTCTCCCTAAAATAAATGGTTGGCAAATCAACATAGACTAATTTTTGGTCTTGCCACGGTGACCCGGGGCATGGTACCGTGTTGTTCGGTGATATATGCCAGGTAGAAGAGTGGCCCATGAACGACAACCAGTGGCAGGAATCACTAATTTCAAAAATGTCAGACCATTACTAGCGTCCACTAGTCATTGTACTGAAGGAAGGTGTCGGAGAGGTTCTTGGAAGTTGAAAAAAAATCGTGGGTATTGAAAAGGTTCTTGCAAGCTGAAAAAATCGTTCGGTGGTAGCAACAAAAACAAAAACAACAAAAAAGCTATGATGCTGAAGGGGTTAAGTGGCCTGGGTTGACCACAGGGCTACTTCGTTGCTAATAAGATCAAAGGGAAAACAACGGGCAATACAAAGCGTTGTTCTGCTGACAGCTAAGGTTTAATTGGCCCGACCTAACCACTGTACGGTATCGATATACTGTTAATCTGATGACGCAAAAAAATAAAGGACCAATTGGACTGTTCTTCCCCTGACAGTTATACCAGCCTGAAGTCCCTGCTACTTTTCCGTCCGCATTCTCGACAGTTTTATATTCCTTCTTTTGTTTCACTTTCTGTTTCATCTACCATGGATTCTTTTTCTCCTACAGTTCTATCTCTTTATTTATGCTTCGACTTTTGCTTTATCCATTCCCCATAATTTCAGTCTCATGCATCATTATCTATTTGTTATTAATCCGCTTAAACTGATGTCGCCTTATCCGATATCACAGTTTTATCCAGCATTCTTATCTCCGTCTGCTTCACCGTTCACTTTATCCGGTCTCACTTCACTTTTTTCTCTCCTTAGCTATGCATTAGTTACCCGCTTCATCTTATCACGCAGTAATCACTCTCACTCTTATCACAGCTTTTTTCCACACATTTGAAGTTCTCTCATCGCCAAGCAATCCAAGCAATTTTTATCAAAGTATAGGTAATTTGCTTCCTTCTGTCTTGTTTGGTTCTCTCTCTCTCTCTCTCTCTCTCCTTTGCTATATTATATACACTTATTTTTTATCGAACCTCCATGCTGTCTCCCTCACTTTTAGCCACATATCCTTCACCTGCATAATCTTATTTCTATATTCTTTTCCTCGGTACTAGTCTTGTACTGTTGTTTCACTATCCACGTTTAGCATCCCCCCCCTCTCTCTCTCTCTCTCTCCCCCCGCGTGCTTACAAATGAGACTCACACCACCTAGGCTACTTCCCTTGTTCCCCAGAGCCCCATAACAGGTAGCAATGGTAGTGGGTGTATTGTTACCTGGTTTGGAAGGAGGCTCGTTTCCCGCCCCCATACCTGACTGCTGTGGTGGTGGTGGTGGTGGTGGTGGTGGTGGTAGAGGGTATCTGTTTCTCTGCTGTATCTTCCTCTCTCTTGTTCCTTTATCCCTACCTTTTTCCTTCAACTTTTTCCCTCTTTTTTTTCTTCCCTTGACAATTTACTTTTCTCCCTCCTTCCTCCTCCTCCTCCCCTCATATTCTTCTGCCTCCACTTGTTCCTCTCACTTTTACTCCCTTCCTCCATTCGCTTTCTCTTTCCCTCTATATCCGACTCTTCCCCCTCTTCTTTTTCCTTCCCCCCAGCCCGCACTGTCGCATTTCAAGTGGTGAGTGTTCAGTTACGTAGGTTAGCAACTGGTTCGTTTTCCATACCATACCATACGTGACTGCTGTGGTGGTGGTGGCTGCCTGGTTCTCTTTTATTTTATTTCTCTTCCTGTTTCACTCCTTTGCCTCTGTTTTTCCCCCCTCACTTTCCCTCTCTTTCTCTTTTACCTCCGTTTATCTGTTTGTTTCGCTTATCCCTCTTCCTCCGCTTTTTTTTTCACTTTTCCTTTCTCTTTCTTCTCCTTTACCTCTGATTATTTTTTCTCCCTTCTTTCTCGCCTTGCCCATCCTTCCCCCCCGAGTTTCATTGTCTTGTTGTCTGGGTTAGCTAGAGACTCATTTCCCGCCCTCCACACCCTACCTGACTGCTGTTGGGGTGGTGGCAGCTGTCTGATTCGCTTCCTCTTACGCGTTTACCTCCCTATTCGCCGCTGTTTTCATTCTTCTTCCTCCTACTCACATACTCTACCGGACTGGTGTTGTGGTGGTGGTATCTGATTCTGGTCGTTTCTTCTTTTTCTTTACAGCTTTTTTATTCCTCTGCCTCTGCTTTTAACTTTTTTTTTTTCTCTCTTTATTTGTCATCGTCCCAGTCTGTCTTATTCTACATTTTTCTCACTGTTTCTTCCACACCCTCTTTCTCTCCTTTCCTACTCCTCCTCTACCTCTGTTCCTTTCCTTTCCTCACTTCTTGCTCCTCCTCCTTTTCCTTCCCCCAAACCCTACTGCCCCATTCCAGGTGGCAATGGTAGGTGTATTGTTGCCCTGGTTAGGAAAAGGTTCATTTCCCGCCCCCTATAAACCACATGACTGCTGTTGTAGTGGTGGGCGCTGTCTGGCAATCTTCTCTCCTGTTTCTCTTCTTTCTTGTTCCTCTGTCACCACCCCCTCGTCTCTTTGTTATGCCTCCGCCCACCTATGGAGGAGGTGGACATTAAGTGACTGATCCGTCCGTCGGCGCGCGCGTGGGTTTGTGCGTGCGTGGATGCGTCCCTGACACTGTTGTGGGAGCGATATCTCCTGAACCCACTGACGGATTTCCACTAAACTTTTGTCCGTGATGCAGTATGAAGAGATAATGAACTAATTAGGTCAGCTGGGTAAAGGGGTCAGAGGTCAATGTCATTTGGGGTCGACTTTATCCTAATGGGACCGATATCTCCTGAGCCTGTCAACGGATTTCGACCAAACTTTTGTCAGTGACAGAGTACGAAGGGAAGATGAACTGGCTACGTCAGCAAGGTCATGGACATTGTATGGCGAGTCCCTGTGTAAGGCTTGGCAGAGGTATACCGGGCGACGCTTTGCGTCGACAGCTCGGGGACCGAGTTCTCGGCGTTTCATTATCAGCCGCAGTAGCGAAGCTGGTACTGTTTTCAGTTTGTCCGTCTGTGTATCTGTCATCAAGATAACCGCTCAAGTTATCATTACAAAATTTTACAGGCGTGTAGTAGGGATGAAAATCTCCAGCGAGTTCGAAATTGGTAAAAGTAGGTCAAGGTCTGTGTGTCTGTTACCACGATAACTTCGCAACTGTTCAATATATCACCACAAAATTTTACAGGAGTGTAGTAGGGATGAAAACCTCCAACGAGTTCGATATTGGTGAAAGTAGGCCAAGGGCATATTCCGAGCCGCGCTAAATAAGCATCGGCCCGTGGCGGTGTGATTTCCCCTTGCAGGACCCTCCAGCTTTGTTTTATTTCCCTCCGCTTCCTCCTTCACCACTATTCTGTACTTTTCTTCCTCCCTTCTCTCTCTGCTTCTTCCTCTTTCTCTTCCTGTATTTGTACGAGAGTGCCACTGTTTATACTGCCGGCCGGGTTAGGGAGAGGGTCGTTTTCTGCTCTTATACCCTATTTTGCCATGACTGCTGCCATTGTGGTTATGGTAGTGTGGTGTTTATTTCTCATCCTCGTCTTCCCCCCCCTCCCCCGCCCCTTATTCCCTTTTCCTCTCTTCCACAATTTTTTCTTTCATTTTTCCTTTCTATTTCCTCCTCCTTACCTTCCCCTGCTTTCCTATCTTTCTTCTTTCCCTTTCTCTTCCACTTCTCTTTTCTCTTCCTTCTCTTCCTCTGCCACGATTGCTGTTGTTGTGGGTATGGTTCTGTGCTGACCATATCTATCCCTCTCCCCCCTCCCATCATTTTCCTCTTCCTCTTCTTCCCTTTGCTCTTGCTCTAACTCTTCTCTACTTCCCTTTCTCCTCCTCTGTTCTGGATCATCTTCACTTTGCATTCCTTCAAATTATTATTCTCTTCCTTTTATTTTCAATTCATTCTTTCAATTCGCCACTCTCTTCGTAACCCCAGCAATAATGTATCTTATTTCATCCCAATTATCAAACAGACGATTTTATGCAGCTTGGAGAAAACCTCTTGGATTTAAGCAGTGGAGGAAAGTTATATTCAGCCCCTCCGCCTCGAAAAGTCCCCCCCTAAAATGAAAAATAAATTCGTCTGAAGGCAGGAAGGACAATCCAGCAAAATACGTCATCTGTTTTAAGAGATTCATGGCTTTCCTTTTGAGTACTGTGGTTCAGGTGGTGCTCTTTCCCCTTTCTTCTTCTTGCTCTTCCTCTTTACCATTCAACATTTTCTATTCCACTGCGTCCTTCTCTCTTTCTTTCTTGTCCCCTATTGCCGTCTCCTCTTGGTCCTCCTCTACTTCTTCCTCTTGCTACTCTTCTTTCTCTTCAACTTCCTTTCTTTATCCTGCTCCCTCTACTGTTGTCTCCTCTATTTTCTTTCCCCCTCTACATTTTCCTTTCTCCCCTCTTCATATTTCCCCTCCCTTTCCTCAGCTGTCTTCTCTTTTCCTCTTCCTGTAATTCTTCCACATTCTCCTCTCACTTTTCCTTCCTCTTCCTTTTCTTTCTCCCCCATTTCTTCCACTGCGATCTCCCCTTCTCCTCTCTTCCTTTACTTCACGATCTTTCTCTTCTTGTTTGTTTCTCTTTCTTGTACCAGTCATCTACCTCCTCCTCGTCGTTCTCTGGTTTTTCCCATTTCTTGTCTCTTCATCTTCCTCGTTGTGCTCTAATCTCCTTTCTTTCAGCTTTATTTTTCTGTGTCTATCCTCATTTTCCATCCTTTCGGCTCCTCTAACACCTTTGCTATCGTGAACTTCTGTGAACCTTATTCTTGCTGTCTCCCTCTTCTCTTCCTTTTTTAACATCTTTCCTCCCTTCATCTTCTTTTTCTTATTCCTATTGCTCTCTCTCTCTCTCTCTCTCTCTCTCTCTCTCTCTCTCGCATTCACTTCTCAACTCTATCACGGTCGGCACCTCTCAAATATTCAGTTTTCGTTAATGCGACACGATTTTATCAGTAAGTGCTATTGCCGTGTGGTGATGGCCCAGGTTCCAGTGTCGTCACGTACAGAAGGCATACGGGCCGGCACGTTAAAACGCTTATGAAGTCCATCGTATACTGTACATACAGACTTAAAGACCTTTGCTATTTAAGTGCAAAAATACTCGCAAAGTTCCACTAACCTTCACAGGAGTCGCAATGTAGAGTCGCAAACATATCGATTTTTTTTTTCTTCTTTCTTCATCAGTCACAAATCCAAAATGATAAGTCGTACACGCACTTGTTATGCACCGAAGTTTTGAAACAACTGGGGACGCTTACTACATATTTAGAGCAGTATTCGAATCAGACTATGCGAGGTACACCAAATCATTTTCTATCATTCGGACATCTTTCAAGATATGTAAAACTCCACGGATTTGTGTTGCCCAATTCCACTTCAAGGTCAACAGAGGGAAACAGATCTATGAACACTGATTTAAGGGTGGAAAATACGCCCATGATGTAAACAGGTCCATGGAAAAATAAGGTGAATGGGAAAAATAGCTCCAAGGGGGAAATAGGTCCATGGGTGAAATAGGTGCATGGGGGGAAATACTGTTGGTCCCAGGGAGAAAATAGGCTTATGGGGGTAAATGGGGTCAAGGGGAGGAAATAAAGTAGGTCTAAGAAGGAAATGAGTCCCAGGGGGAAGCAGGTTCATGAGGAAAATAGGTCCATCAGGAAAACAAGTCCAATGAAAATATATCCAAAGAGGAAAATACGTCCATGGAGGAAATAGGTCTAAAGAGGAAAATTTGTAGGGGCAGGAATGGACCCCTGGGGCGGGGGGCTGTTAGGTGGTGGTTGGCATCTGTGAGGTATAGCCGGAGACGAGTTAGTACCTAGCTTCCATAAAAAGATCATACACTAGAAAACAAATTTTATTCCAAAATTATTGTTAACATCTAAGGATTAATAAAGTACAGAAACAAGTGATGTATAGAAAAGGTACAGAAACAAGACAGCATTTGGGATGGAAGGCAATTCGGATTTTGGTGCCCCTGACTATATTCCACCAGCTATTAATGTTTTCAGTGCAGTGTGGAATGTAGTAATGGGTATGGAATTCTGAATCTGCTCCCATCCCAAGTGCTCTCGTCTCTACGCCTTTTACATCTCTTGTTTCTGTACTTTTTGTTATCCATACATTTTAACAATCGTTGTACAATAAAAACCTTTGCTCTCTAGTCCAACTGAGAGTAGTTTATAAAGATCAAGTGTTAAACAATTTTCAGTGTGTTTCCTTCTATCATTTCCTTCGTATTCTGGATGTAGTGATTTTCTATCTAAATTTTCATCGTCCCCTCTTTCCGTCTTAAACAATCCTTTTAAACAATCCTTACATTTAAACAATCGTTGCACAATAAAAACTTTTGCTTTCTAGTCCAACTGAGTGATTTATAAAGCGTGAGTGTTAAGTAATTTTCAGTGTGTTTCCTTCTATCATTTCCATCGCATTCCGTATGTAATGATTTCCTGTCTGAATTTTCATCGTCCCCTCTTTGCGTCTCGACCCATCTCTACATACTTCATACTGTCTTTCTCTCCTTTATCTCCCCAGTCTCGTCAATCTTTCTCTCTCTCTCTCTCTTTCTCCACTTTCGATTTCCACACCCGTTATCATTCTTTTTTCGCTTTCCTTCTTTTGCAGCTTTTTATTTGCTCCCCCTTCGCTTTTTTATTAACTTACTTCGTTCCCTCTTTCCCACTGTCTTCTATCTCTAATTTCCCCGTTTTATTGCTTCCTTGTCAATTATTCCTCCGTATCCACCTCCGCTGATTATCTTCCTTCGTTTTCATCTCACAGTTTCTCAGTTCTTTCTTACCTCCACTTTCATCCTTTACTGGGCTATTCGTCCTCCTCATCCACTTCGTCCTCTGATTCTTTTAATGTCTTTTCTTTTCCCAGTTTCCCAAATCTTTCCCGATGCCTGACTTTTATTCTTGGTTGGATTCATTCTTTTACGACCTTCTTCCTCCTCTCACTACTTCGATTCTTATCTTTTTCGCCTCAGTTTCTTTATCATTGTCTGTTATGAATTGTTTTGCTGGTGAAGGTGATGATGGTGTTAGTGATGGTGCTGTGTTTGTTGCCATTATTTTCGTTAATGTTATTATTGTTGTTCTGAGAGAAAACTTTGAAATAAACCAACAATATCCCTCTTCACAGGGCGTCTTACCCCCTTCCGCCCATCCCACCCACTCCTCTCCATCCACCCCCATTCTTTTCCTTCCCTTCCTTCCCATCCCACTGGTGAATCATTACTTGGGGTACAGCTGCGAACATAAATACAGATTCATTACAATACATAAAGAAACAGTAAGCGATGAGTTTCAAAAAAAACAGTAATGCAATATTCGGATTCAAGCGAACTTTTCAGAATATTACGAAAAAGTTTTATGTATAAGAATAAGAAGTGGCAAAAAAAGTTCTTGTCGGTAACAGTACACAGGATCTATCTATCTATCAGTGAATCTATCTATCAAACTATCCCCTTTCGTTCCATCTCTCAGTTTTCTCGACTTCCAGACTCCATTTTTATTATTAAACTGCTTCTTGGTCTATTATTTTTTTATGAACACTACCTCTTGATTGTCTTCGGTGATTTTCGTCTCTTTAAGATTTTCGAGTCTTTCAAATATCCAGAATTTTAGCCAATCGTATGAAACCATCTGTCCTTCTGCTCCTCTCCCTTTTCTGAGTATCTTTGTTTCTCTCTCTCTCTCTCTCTCTCTCTCTCATAAATATTTACCATTCCCATTTCCATTTCCTTCTCTATTAATTCTCTAATTCTCTCTCTCTCTCTCTCTCTCTCTCTCTTCTTCCCCTGACCCACTCCTCTTTTAATCTCTTCTAAGACAGTTCTCTCTCTTTAACTTCCCGGACTCCATTTCTCTCGGTCATCCTCTGCTCCTCCTCCTTCGCCCCAAACTTCCATTTTCTTTTCTAATCCTTCTTCTTCTGTCTTTTCTTTTTCTTTTATGTTTTTTTCCTGTAACTGCGAAAATTTTTACGATCTTGGCTGGTAAGTTTACGTCTCTCCCTCCCGCTCCCCCCCCCCTTCTCTCTCTCTCTCTCTCACCATTAATTTCTCGCTATCCATTGACTTCTCACTCCCCATTAACTCCTTTATACTCCCCTCCTCCCTCGCTCTATCTGTCTATCTATACACCTATCTCCATCTCTTTCTCTGTCTATTTAATTGTCTATCCATCTCTCTCTCTATCCATATGCTTTTATTTGTGTCAGTATTAATTAGTCCCAAGCAAATGCACAGACCTCTCTCTCTCTCTCTCTCTCATTTCTTACAACAAATGCATTATATATCTATCTATCTGTATCTATCTACCTAGCTAATAAAAATCTCACTCAAATAAGCCTCCTCATCTCTCTTCCCCCCCCCTCCTCTCTCTCTCTCTCTCAAACAAATAAACCCCATTCTCTCTTAAACCTCAAACAAATAACCCCCCCTCCTCTCTCTCTCTCTCTCTCTCTCAAACAAATAAACCCCATTCTCTCTTAAACCTCAAACAAATAACCCCCCCTCCTCTCTCTCTCTCTCTCTCTCTCTCTGGCTGCCCATCACCTCTCCTCCGATTCCCTCTCCCATAATATTTCATCTTTACTGCTTTCTCCTAATGTCCTCTTTTTTTCCTCTTCCTCCTCCTCCTCCACCTCTCCCCTCTCTTCTTCCGCATTCCTCCTCCTCCCCTGCTCTTTCCCTCTTTCCCTTTTCTCCTCGTCCTCCTCTTGTTCCTTCCACTTCTTCCCTCCTTTTACTCCATCTCTTCGTTTTATCTTCCCCCTCCTCTTCTTCCATTTCTCCCTTTTCTGTTTCTCTTCCTCCCTTTCTAACACCCATCTTCCTCCGCTTCCTCTCTTTCATCTTCACCTGCCTCTTGCTCATCCTCTTCTACCTCCTCTTCCGCCTCCTTCTTCTCCTCTTCCTCCTATTTCACTCTCTCTTCTTTCTCTCCTCCCGACCATTCCCTTCTCTTCCTCACTCTCATTACTAATGTCCTCCTCCTCCTATTTCTGGCCTCTCTACAACTTCCTCTTCCTCTTCCTCCCTCCTATAACACATCCTCCCGTTCTTCCTTTTCCTCCTCCTCCTCTTCCTCTTCGTTTTCTTCGTCCTCCTCTTCCTCTTCTTTCTCCTCCTCTTCCTCCTGCACTGCTTCCTACTGCTACGCCCAATACTTCCTCCTCCTCCTCCTCTTCCTCTTCGTTTTCTTCGTCCTCCTCTTCCTCTTCTTTCTCCTCTTCCTCCTGCACTGCTTCCTACTGCTACGCCCAATACTCTTCATCTTCCATGTCGTAAGTGGGTGTCGTAACTAATAAAAAATAGGCACTACTACACTACCACTACTGAGTCAGAGACTGTTACTACCATCGTTAATATCGCCCTCCATGCCGGTATTTGTGAGTAGTAGTAGTAGTAGTAGTAGTAGTAGTAGTAGTAGTAGTAGTAGTAGTAGTAGTAGTAGCAGCAGCAGCAGCAGCAGTAGTAGTAGTAGTAGTAGTAGTAGCAGTAGTAGTAGTAGTAGTTGTAGTAGCAGTAGTAGTAGTAGTAGTAGCAGCAGTAGCAGTAGTAGTAGTAGCAGTAGTAGTAATAATAATAATAATAATAATAATAATAATAATAATAATAATAATAATTAGTCAGTAGTAGTAATAGTAACAGTATTAGCATTTTTATTATTACATATTACGTTGCTGTTTTCGTGTGGTTGTTATTATGCATTTGTTTTTTTGCTGCTGTCTTTATTGCAGTTCTGATACGTATAATATCCCAGGTGTGGAGTAAAGATCAGGTGATAAAGGAGGTATTTTTGTTGTGTCCACTGTAGATAAAGCCAAGGCCGCTGCGTGGGGCAATAAGCGACGAGGCTGATACCCACCAGGAAATCCCAGACACGCACTTGGCCCACCGCTGAAGATGCCAATACGGGAAACTCCAGGCCAAAATTCCCTTCCTTTTTCCTTGAGGATATGAGCATGTTTATGCAACTTGTGTATCTGCCTGACTGATTTGCATAACCAGATATTTCACACACACACACGCACACACACACACACACACACACACACACACACACACACACACACACACACACACACACACACACACATACACACACACACACACACACCGACAAATAGAGACACACAATGAGTGACTTATGAGATAACCCATTAGAGGGACAGAAACCGACAGACTGACACACAGACACGTATCAGCAGACCAAAACACTGACAGACAGACAGACAAACACACCAAGACAGACAGACACACCGACAGACAGATATAATGGCAGACAGACACATCGACAGAAAGATAAGTGACACAGAAAGATAGACAGAAACACCGATGCACAAACATGTCGATAAACACAGACATTCAGGCAGACACAGACAGACATACCAACAAACTGATAAGGCACACCAACAGACGAACACACGAACAGATATTATATAGAGAGAGATAGGACCAAACACATTACCGCCACACTCTTATCAAGGACCTCTCACACGGACGGGGTAATATATCTAGCCTGAAATACCGTACACAGGCAATAGCAGGGTAATATTCCCTGTCCCCTGTCCCAAGAGAGAATTCCAAAGTTCTCCCTGTGTCTCCTTATGTAGTCTCCTCTGGCATATTAAATTTTCTCAGACATTCCAAGGGGGAACAAGGGGCTGTCTATCTGCTAAGAGAACATGTGGGTACTACTCCTTGTCCCCTGTCTCGAGAGAAAACTCCAACCACTTCCTCTTATCTCTTTTTGCAGTCTCTTCTCGTATATTAAATGACCCCAGACATCATTTTAAGAACAAGAAATTATCTGGCTTATTCATGCAAACAAGAAATTTCCAACATGTGGGTACCATTCCTTCCCCCCATCTCCAGAGACAATTCCTGGCTCTCCCACTGTCTCCATCACCATCTTAAGTCAGCTCAGATACTCCACAGGGACATTTTATTCAAGCTATCACCAGAAAATTTTAAACATGTGTGAATGTGTGTACCATTCTTTCGTCTTATCGACAGGGAAAATTCCAAGCTCTCCCACTGTCTCCGCCGCCATATTAAATTTCTCCAACACCCCATAGGAGGTCTCAAGACACAGGGGTTAGAGGTTAGGGGGAAGGGGTCTTAGAACGGCGCAGGCACCCTTGTCAACCCCCCCGAGTGCCATGAACATTTTGCTTTGTTTATGCTGTCACCACACGACCGTACTCCGCTTACCATGGATCTCTCGAGCAGACGGAATTTAGGGATGGAACGAGATATTTACAGTTCAGTTTATTCGATTACTAAAGTACACAGGAATTGAAGATTGTAAACTTTCCAAGAGATGGCAGTATGGGTTCGTACATTTACAGAACACTGATATACTTTTGTGCAAATTGCCAAGATAATTAATAAACATTCAAGACAATAGGACCCCACACTTTGTGCTCCATGGCCTGACATTTGTCAGGTCTAGATAATTAAAAAGAAAAAGGTGTCTAGGGATATTTGGTCAGAGAACGACTGTATTAGATGGAGGAGAATTGGTGAAGAAATGAAGGAATGGCACAAAAATAAGAAGTGTTTGAAAGAAAAAAGAAAAAAGAAAGAGAACGAAGGAAAAAAAGAAAGAATGAAAAAAAGAAAAAAAAAAGAAAAGATGACTGGAAGAATGAATGAAGATGCTGAACAAACACATTTAGTTCTTCACCGTAACACAGAGACCTAAATATCTGAGCACGATACTATTCCTTTCCCTTTATCCCCTGCATGTAGTCCCAGCTCCTCCTCTGCCTTTTAATACAGTCTCCTCGGCCATGCTAAATTTCCCAAGACATACCACAAGGGACAGGCGACTATTCTTCGCCTTTGTCTCCAGAAAAAAACTCCAAGTTCTCCATCACATCCATTCCTTCGGCTATATTAAATTACCCCGACACTCCGCAGCGCCTTGGTGGTGTGGGGTGGAGGGAGGCAAGCTTGTTACAATGAATATTAAAAGCCTCATTACACCTCCCACCCACCCTCCCGCCCCGCAACACACCGCTCACCCATTATCGCCCAACCATGCTTCATCGCCGCTACTCTACGCCATTGCGGTAACTCAGCTTCCACAACTGCGTAAACCACCGCAACTGGAAAACTGTGAACGAAATAGAGAAATGAGGGAGCAGACGCAATAAGGCGCTTAGCCGTGGTGCTCATCTCAGTAACTTAGGCCTCTGAGCTGGTGTTAGGTTGTTCACGTAGATATTCTGAAACAGAGGGCCCCTGCATCATCCAGTGACCACAGTTACCTCCCCAGTATTAATCCAGTGACCACAGTTACCTCCCCAGTATTACCTAGATACTCAATTTACCCATCAACCTAGGAACAGTGAATGGATACTTAAGAGGAGAGGTGACAGCAGCCCGAACTCCAACTCCAACCCCGGTGCTAACGATCCAGCGACCTCCAGGTTAACGACACTATAACCACTCGGCTCCAGCAACAATAAGCTTAATTACTCGAGCTGATGTTTTGGTGGTTTATTCTTGCTCCTACCAGACGATTTTATTCAGCTAAGGAAAGTCGCCTGGTAGTGAAGGATTTAATGAAGCTGTATGTAACCTTCAGAGGGCTTCAGTGGGGAGTGAGTGTGTGTGTGGCCCGTTCAAGTGGAGAGACATTGGTTGGTCTCTCTCTCTCTCTCTCTCTCTCTCTCTCTCTCTCTCTGCCATTTGAAGTCTTTGATTACATTAGGACAGACTTTTCTAATCAGGATGCGGGGGAAGTTAGACAAAGCCTTCATTATTTCTATCACTTCTAGAATTCCCGTCAAAGCTGAATAAAATCGTCTGAAGGGATAAATGAATAAAACAGAAGGTACTGTGACTCAGGTTCGTCTGAAACGTGAACCCGGTGGACTGCAGGCTTTAGCTGCCGTTCTCCTGCAGTTCACCATCCTCCTTTCAGGGAATAAGGGGGAAGTTAGGGGATAGGGAGGATGATAGGCGATAGGGTGGAAGTTAAAGGATAAGGAGGAAGTTAAGGGATAGGAAGTTATGGGATAGGGAGGAAGTTAAGGGACAGGGAGGAAGTTATGGGACAAGGAGGAAGCTAAGAAGCAGAGGAAGTTAAGGGATAGGGAGGAAGTTAGGGTGACAGGGGGGAAGTTAGGAGACAGGGGGAAGTTAGGGGATGAGGGAAGTTATGGGATAGGAGGAAGTTATGGGATAGGGGGAAGTCAGGGATAGAGGAGAAGTTAGGGGAAAGAGGGGAAGTAAGGGAATAAGGGGAAGTTAAGGGATAGTAAAGTGAAGACAAGGAGGAGAGTGAGAGCTGAACCAAGGATTAGGTGGTGGAAGCTGAAGGAGCAAGACTTCAGCAGTAAATTTAGGGATGAGGTGAGCCAGGCTTTCGGAGGCAGTGAAGACGATGACGGATGGGCAGTTATCTCAGAAGCAGTGAGGGAGAAAGCCAAGAAGGTACTTGGGGTGACATCGGGACAGAGGAGGGAAGACAAGGACACTTGGTGGTGGAATGAGGAAGTACAGGATAGCATAAATAGGAAGAAGAAGGCAAAGAAGAATATGGATAGACACAGAGACGAAGAAAGCATTCGGGAATATAAGGAGACGAGGAACGTAGCCAAGAAAGAGGTTGCTATGGCAAAAGAAAAGGCATACCAGAAGCTGTACGAGATGTTGAATAGTAGAGAAAGGGAAAAAGACCTGTACCGATTAGCCAGGCAGAGAGACAGAGCTGGGCGGGATGTGCAGCATGTTAGAATGATAAAGGATGCAGATGGCAATGTACTGACAAGTGAGGAGAGTGTACTAAGAAGGTGGAAGGAGTATTTCGAAGAGTTGATGAATATAGAAAACATGAGAGAGGGAAGGTTGGAAGAGTTGGAGGTAGTGAGTCAGGAAGTGCAAGAGATCAGCAGAGAGGAAGTGAGGAATGCCATGAAGAGGATGAAGGATGGCAAGGCAGTGGGCCCAGATGGTATACCAGTGGAAGCACAGAGGAGCTTAGGAGAGATGGCTGTGGCGTGGTTTACCAGATTGTTTAACAAAATCCTGGAAGATGAGAGGATGCTTGAGGAGTGGAGAAAAAGTATTCTAGTTCCGATTATCAAGAACAAAGGTGATGTGCAGTGCTGCAGCAACTACAGAGGTATAAAGCTGATCAGCCATGCAATGAAGATATGGGAAAGAGTGGTGGAAGCTGGGCTGAGAAGAGAAGTAAGGATCTGCGAGGAGCAATTTGGTTTCATGCCAGGGAGAAAGTACTGTAGACGCCATATTTGCTTTGAGAATGGTGATGGAGAAGTACAGAGAAGGCCAGAAGGAGTTGCATTGTGTGTTTATAGACTTGGAGAAGGCTTATGATAGGGTACCGAGAGAGGAGCTGTGGTACTGTATGAGAAAGTCAGGAGTGGCAGAGAAGTACGTGAGGGCGGTGAAGGACATGTACAGTACGACGATAGTGTAACAGCAGTGAGATGTGCAGTAGGAATGACTGAGGGTTTAAAGGTGGAGGTGGGATTGCATCAAGGATCGACTTTGAGCCCCTTCTTGTTTGCAATGGTGATGGACAGATTGACAGATGAGATTAGACAGGAGCCTCCGTGGACAATGATGTTTGCGGACGACATTGTGATATGTAGTGAGAGCCGGGAGGAAGCTGAGGCAGAGTTTGAGAGATGCCGATATGCACTGGAGAGAAGGGGAATGAAAGTGAGCAGAAGAAAGACTCAGTACATGTGTGTAAATGAGAGAGATGACATGGAAATCGTGAGGCTGCAAGGTGTAGAGGTAGCAAAGGTAGATGAATTCAAATACTTGGGGTCAACTGTACAAAGTAACGAAAAGTGTGGTATAAAGGTAAAAAAGAAAGTGCAGGCGGGATGGAGTGGGTGGAGAAAGATAACAGGAGTGATCTGTGACAGAAGGGTGTCTGCAGATATGAAAGGGAAAGTTTATAAGACTGTAGTGAGGCCAGCCATGTTGTACGGAATGGAGACAGTACCACTGACAAAAAGACAGGAGGCACAGTTGGAGGTAGCAGAATTGAAGATGTTGCGTTTTTCACTAGGAGTGACGAGGTTGAACAAAATAGAAATGAACATATTAGAGGGACAGCGCACGTAAGTCAGTTTGGGGACAAAGCTAGAGAGGCGAAACTGAGATGGTTTGGACACGTGCGGAGGAGGCATGAGGAGTATGTCGGGAGGAGGATGCTGGAAATGGAGTTACCAGGCAGGAGAAAGAGAGGAAGGCCAAAGAGAAGGTTTATGGATGTAGTGAAGGAGGACATGCGGGTGGTAGGTGTAAGAGAAGAAGATGCAGAAGACAGAGTAAGATGGAGACGGGTGATCCGATGCGGCGACCCCTAAGGGGAGACCCGAAAGGAGAAGAAGAAGAGGAGGGGATAGGGAAGAAGTTAAGAAATATGGAGGAAGTTAGAGACTGAGAGGACGATAGAGGATGGGGAAGAAGCTAAAGGACAGGGAGGAAGTTAAGGGATAGGAAGGAAGTTAAGGGACAGGGAGAAGGGAGGAAGTTAAGGAATGGGGAGAAAGTTAAGGGATACGGAGGAGGTAAAGGGACAGGGAAGAAGTTAAGGGACAGGGAGGAAGTTATGGGACAGGAAGGAAGTTAAAGGATAGGGAGGAAGTTAGGTGACAGGGAGAAGTTAAGGGATAGGGAGGAAGTTAACGGGTAGGGAGGGAGTTAACGGGTAGGGAGGAAGTTAACGGGTAGGGAGGAAGTTAAAGGATAGGAAGGAAGTTAAGGCCCATTTGTATAACAGGGACGTTGAGCCGTCTGGTTATATTGGTGCCACCACGTGAAGGCGTCCCTCTCCAGCATTATCGTAATCGGACTGAAGGGGTTAATTACGTCTGGCACATTTGCTAAGGATTGAACCTTTCCCTTAGATAAATATATATATATAACTCTCCAATTCCCGCTCTACAGGCTGTTTCTTGTGTTTGTGGGGACGGGTCATTGTTATCAGCATCTACCCTGCATCATTTACCTAACTCCGACTCCCGCTGCTACAATCACGCCCACACTACCCGACTGAGCCGTGCCCGCAACACATCAGCCACCGCCACGTGAGTTTCTAGTGGAGCGCTATTTACGGACCACCCTGTAATCTTGCTATCAACAGGCGATTTTAATGGGCTTGGGAAGGACCTCCATTAGCAAAGGGATTAAGGGTGGCTCCATCCAACTCTTGTTCGAAATCGTCTACTGTAAGCCGAATAAAATCGTGCAAAACTACCACGGTATACTGTACTGAGGAGGTCATCGTTGCCGTATTTACAGTAAGCCGTCCAACTAGAAACGTCTAATCCAAGCTGCACAAAAGCGTCTCACTGAAATGGAGAGGGCAGTGGTGGTAGCATGCATCTCTTTTTCCATGCAACTCCTCTTATACTGAATTAAATCGTCTGAAGACATATAAAATCGCCGAAAAGACTCTCGTAAGCTAAACGGTATCGTAAAAAGACGGCATTAAAAAAAAAGAAACAGGAGTGAGAAGGGTAGATCCTTCAGTCCAAAAGATTATACAGGTAAAACACACATACTGTATATATATATATATATATATATATATATATATATATATATATATATATATATATATATATATATATAATCAATATGTTAATATTTGTCTGTCTTTAATTCTTATATCAAAATATTTTTATCCATTTTAACTAATATTTTCAGTTAAAGTTAGGTACAGCCTTCACCGGCCCGATCGCTATGTCACCCCAGGCCACTATACTGTAAAAAAAAAAAAAAAAAAAAAAAAAAAAAAAAAAAAAAAGTAGGGAGCGGTAAGAATAAAAATTTCGTTATATATCTGAAGGTAATACAGTGTTATGCTGGCAGATGGGAAAAACCAGCCTTGCTAAGCTTGTCAGGCAGCAACAACAATAAACAAGTGGAAAAATAGTAACAACCTGTGAATGTGGGAGCTTCAGGGCACTACTATAGGACCCAAATAAAGTTACTATGAGCTACGGGAGTGACGGACCTCGTGAAAAAAAAAGAAAAAAAAAGAACAGAAAGGCAGCGAGTGACAGACTAAGGCGGCTCCTATTGATATTCCCGTATCTAAAACTGACGTCCCCAGGTTGATGGATTTAGGATATTCTAAGCCCTTATTCTCATCAGCAAGGAAGGCTCTCTCTCGCACCTCTTTCTCAGCGACTGATTGTGCATATACCAGGCTATTCCTCTCTCGCATGTTATTTATATCCTTTTCCTATCGATACACATTAAAAGAACGCCATGCGAGAATATACCAATGTCCCACATGCATTACTAAACTGCTAAGTACAACGTGCCACGGTACTGGAAAATCAAAAAACAAATGAATGCACCGGATACATAATAAACCGGAAAGGAAAAGGTGCTACGGCATTACAAATAAAGAATACGTGAATTTATCAATGAACCGCAGACTGAAATAAAGTGGTAAGGAAAAGGTGCTGGGGAGCCTCCTTGGCCACCAGCGCTACTTGTCTGGTGCCAAGTGGGAAAAAGACCAGCCTCGCTTAAAGTGGCCGTAACTTTGGAATCAGCAGGGGACCGACACACCCAATTTCCTCTTGCAGTGCCTCCTACACCAGCTCGCGTCGTTATGGTCAGTGCAGACCATTTAAACTCATCAGTACGATTAGGGACCTGGAGGTAACATTAACTGTTGCTGGTGATATTCTAAGAAATTTCTGAGACATTTCCTCTTTTCTTCTTTATTCTTCTCAATCGCTCTCTCTCTCTCTCTCTCTCTCTCTCTCTCTCTCTGTTGGGGGGGGGTATATTATTTTGCTGCAGGAACTCACCAATGTCCGAGGAAGCATGGGGTATATATATATATATATATATATATTTTAAGGAAAAATCAATTGGGTTGCACAATGCAAAAGGTACTCTTTTTAAGAAAATTGAAACGGCACATTGCTGTTCAAAGGGTAGGGGTCCCAGACAGAGAAACGCAGATTAGGGAAGAGAGTTCAAAGCAAACCGGTTGCATACATTAAAGGTGCTACATACGAGTCACCGGGGGAAATTAGGGGGTAACATAAGAAAAAGGACACATTATTATCTCTTCTTTAACTTTTCGTTCGAAATCTCGTTACTCTTCATATCGCTTTTATCCATGTATTAAATATAGCTAGGTATGTCATTAAATGTGTTGAGGAAGTAACATTTGCGACAGTCACCACTAGGAAATGGGTTGCCGAGAGGTGGGACGCCTTCTCGTGGTAGACCGACTTATACAAGCAGCCCCACTGACTGGTTCTACATGTGTCCCTTAACTCCCTCCTCATTCCCCAAAAGGAGCATAGTGACAGCTTCAGCCTGCAGCTCACTGGGTTCATAATTAGATTAACCTGGGGCTACAACAACAACAAATACTACTACAGATACACGAGATATGAGGTAAATTATGAACAGGCGTAGGACTATAGCGCGCTGTTCTGACCTGACAGTGATCCCCAATCCCATTCGGTTCAGCTGATGACCATGTGCAGTGAAACTAGAGGGTTGATTTGACTGGTAACCAGGGATGCTCATTCCTACCCCATAACAAAGACTTACCGAATATCATGAAATCAAGACACTGGTATTAAAATTTGTGAGTGTTTAGTTCTATCACGTAAAATCAAATAACCTAAAATTATATATTACATCTTCCCTTCCAGCTTTTCACTACTACAGATATATATATATATATATATATATATATATATATATATATATATATATATATATATATGTCAGCCGTTTGAGTATCCACTGCAGGACCGGCTTATCCCGACCGAAGTCGGGATGATACAGCCAATGTATCTCTACCAAGTGGCTTAGGCTGTCTGGTTGAGATTGTATGTAGTGTGAGAAGTGCTTGTAAGTGTAATTGCAGTGTTGGAGTGGCTTAGGAAGTGTGTGTAGTCTGTGAACCAAGTGTAATCGGCCCGCGGAAGCCGACTGGGTGCAAGCATACTTTACATTATGCGATACTGGTTCAACCACATTACCCCTTGTATCGGCCAAGCAGTACGTGACCAGGAGAACGTTCCCAAAATTTATTACCCTGGCGGAGCGCGAACCCTCGTTCTTCAGTGTACGAAAATGCACACTTTACCACTGTACCACAGAGGCTCCATATATATATATATATATATATATATATCTATCTATCTATATACATACATACATATATATATATATATATATATATATATATATATATATATATATATATATATATATATATATATATATATAGATAGATAGATAGATAGATATAGATAGATAGATAGATAGATATATTTACACACGAGTGTTCTAATTAATAAAACTTTTAAGAGGCGACAGTGGAGACACTTACTAATGGAAATGTCGGACAGATGAAAAAGTTCGGAAGTCATTTTCTCAAGTGTTTCCCCTGCAGCAACTAGGTTCTTTAAAAACAGCTCTTGCTCAGGTAATAAATATAAAGTGACATATCGCTGTGTCAAGGAGGCAACATTTACCAGTCACCGCCGGATATAAAGGGTAATTGATGCAATGTACCGGGCCAATTTCCTCTTTCTCTGTTCCCCCTCAAGTACCTGTTTTCTTTATACTCCTTTTGCTCAGGTAATTAACTTGTGAAGGACTTGACGTAACGATGCTCACTGTTTGAGATAAAAGGGAACTAACGAAAATGGAGAAAACCAATTTCATCTTAAAGTTTCATCTCCCGTCTGCCACTGCACAAAGACTCGCTTTTGCTTTGCCCATAAAAGATACTTACAAAACACTACGTATATAAAGGATGAGGTATTATTGTCCCTGTTTGAGATAAAGGAGTACGGAGGGTGAAAATGTACTGTTCCGTTCAAGAGCAGCAATATACAGTGGGGCAAGGATAGGTACTTAAGATACGTAATGTGTGTGTGTGTAGTGTACGGTGCACTGCCACGCTTCATACCATCACAACACACTAACTCACTTCACACTAGCAGATTTTATACCACAATGCCACATCTCACACCATCAAACCACACACTGCCTGACCACCACACACAGCCACACCTCGTACAATTATTACTCACCCTGCCACATCTCATACTGAATCCTCACACAGCCACATTTAAGCCGCTCCTCGCAGTTATTTTTCACACTATCACACTGCAGACATGCTACCACACTAATCACAATACCTCGCCTCCCGCCTCCCACTGCACAAAGACTTCTAATTCCCTGCAAAACTAACGTGAACAGTAGCCACGATGTTTCCTTGATGGTTTTACAGCGAGGCGTCGAAGGAACAACTGTGGGTGAAAATCTAGTTCTCTTTCTAATCATAACAGTCATCGTCACCATCGCCTTCGGTCAAAATTCTCGGTAAGTGGTCCACATCATAACATAATCGCATATTCTCTGCCATACCATACTTTGTCCTCATTTCTCATAGACCAACGTTCCATCCATTACGCCTCAGTTTTGTGTAATAATAGGATAATAAACAACTGCATGGATTACTGCTTGAAAAAAAAAATATCCTAAGTAGTTAAAATTTCGTAACACCACTAACTTTGCGATTTACTCTGAACATTACACAGCAATTTCCTCTTGTACGTCACTCATATTTTGTCAGTAGTAAAATAATGTAAATAACGTACAGTACAGGAGAATACTAATGTCTACTGAGCAAAATAAATCGCTGAGGAACGGACGCTACGCACTCTTATACGAACCAGGCCCGTATTGTTGTCGGGTAAGGAGATTCCCTAGCACCTTTCCTTAGCGATTTATTCCTGGATATTGCTGGGTAATATCCTTTTGCACGTTGCATATGCAGAGTCTGGTGATATTAGAATGATTTATGTAACAACAAGAAGGACAACAAGGTTTAATAAGCCAAATAAGTCGCTTAGGAAAGGGAGTTACGGAGCTTTCTTAACCGACGAGAATACGGGTCCCAGTGCGTGCTTCGTGTTAAAGATTTGACTTTTCACTCTGATAAGGTATTTTTTTTTTTTTTATTCTCATGTCCCCACCATTTTTTCTAATTACATGGGGTCTGTAATAAGGAAGCGGTTTATGAATGCTGTATTGCCTATGGACCCTTCGGTTGGAAAAGTCTTGCCCTACGCTGAATAAAGGCGTTTCACTTAACAAGAAAAAAACTAAAAATGACCTACTCGTGTTAAAGGGGTTGAATATACAATTCATAACAAACCAATAATAATAATCATAACTAGAATTCTGAAATTGTTAAAGCAATAGTCACAGAACTCCACATTCCCGATGAAAATACTTTTGTCATCACTGTAGACCTAATATTGACTTTTGTTATGAATGAAATTTTTTTTTGCGGATTTTGACCTGTGACCTTGAATTCAATGTCAAGGTCATTCATAGTAAGCAAATCATGTTCACTCATGACCCACTACATTTACCCCATGTTTGACCAAATCGGCCACATACTTTCCGATTTAGCACTGTCAGGCATAAGGCGGCCATTTTGATTTTCCTCAATACCTCAGAAAGTATTTGTTAGATCTCAGTATCAATACCCAGGTGCACTAGTATATATATGTTGACGACCACATACTGGAACATTTGCAAAGCACTCGATCCAGTAGTTTTGGCTGAGGAGGAGAGCGGAAATTGAAAAAGTAAATGGTAGGTGGGGGTGCTCACCATCCACTCACTCGATGTAGTGCTGCTCTCGGGTGTCTGCCCTTTCCTCTCCATCCTTCTTTCCTTCCATTCTCTTGTTATTCTTTCCTTCAATCTTTCCTTGTCCTTCTGCCTACGGGTGACTTTACACTCCCTCCTCTGTCTTTGTTTCCTTCATTCTTTCCACTTCCTTCAGCCTGTGGGTGACTCTACACTGAGTGACAAGCCAAATGGTTTCCTGTGCACTAGGAGACCATTTACTACGCTGGGTGGTAACCATATAGCCAAATTTTGGCGCCTGGTGGTTTAGTGGGTAATGATTGCGCTCCAATCGGATTGAGCCGTTGAAGGTTTATATCCATGGGATGGTTGGGGTTGATTGCTCATGTAATGCCACTCAGGGATGAGTGAGGCTGGTCACTCTTATCTTAAATGTCGGGATCACCTGCCTAGCCCCGGGCCCCTACGCTCCTCATGGGGCAATGTAGGATTGGATGATGGATGGATGGATGGAACAGAGGACGCTAGCGCTAGGGTAAAAAAATAATGTGCCAAAAGAATCCTGCAACTAAGATACATCACTCTTGAAAATTTCAAGGCTCTACCAAGAACGGTCTTGGAATGCCAACCTTCTACATCAGCCTGGTCTTCGCCATCAGGATGCCCTTCCTCCAACACACACCACCTTCATTCATATATCTTTTCACTCCAACCCTCCACCTCATCCTCGCTTTCCCCTTCCCCCTCTCCCCCTCCTTCTCACTCATATACACTCCCCTACTTAACCTCTTCACTCTTCGTTCGCTCCACACAGCCAAGCCATCTCAGGGTACTTCAACATTTGACGCATCCACAACAACGCCATAGCGCTCCCGAATTTCCTCATTTGTCAGCTCCATACGCTCCTCTCGGTTCATTTTCACTCCTTTCGCTCTTGACTTGTGTCCTTCCAGCATGGTCTAAGCTTTACTTCCAAACTTTTGAACAGGATCATAATACTGTAATGCAACAAAGCTCAGCTCCTCATTCCCTATCGCCGTTCTTAATGTACTGCACCAGCAACCTTCCTTCCCTGCTGTGTCACTCATGGCACTTCATCCTCCACACACCCGTCCTTGAACATCAAACATCCTAAATATGTGAAGCCACCCACATTCTCCTTTTCTTGGCCATTCAGCCTCATTATGCACTCTGTGACTTCATGCCTCTCAAACCATCACTTTACTGTTTGCTACATCAATTATCGTATGTTTCCTTTCTTACACTTCCAAACTCATTCATCAAGCCTTTCCCACTCATCACTACTGAACAGAGTAATGACACCAGCGAACAGCTGCAGAGACAGTTTCTAATGTCTTTCCTGTCTCACTGAGGTCACTAATATCCACTGCCCTGCCTTCCGAATTTTATATACCAAATAACCACAAAGGCATGATACCCCTGTTTAAATCCAACTGTGAATTAAACAACTCACAAAAATACACACTCCACACACACACTCCGGCTCCTGCACACTCGTACGTCTCTTCATAGCATTCAACAATTTCCCAACTACTTCGTATATTCTCAGTACTTTTCACAATCCTTGTCTGTCTACAGTCGTATGCATTCTCCACAACCACGGCATTCAACTAATTTCCTTCACTAAATACTTTCCAGTTATACATTTCAGAAAAAATATCTAGTCTACACACCCATTCCTTTTCCTACCCCCTCCTTGCTCCTCTCCAAACAATCCTACGGTTCTCTCCCTAACAAGCATCCAATACATGTATATTTCCTCCCACGCTTGCATGCAGTGTCCATTAAGTGCTTGTTATACGTCATCGATGGGCTCGAAAATATCAGCTTTTCCATACACTGATAATGTAATATGTGGGAAGTTGACAATAACTTTTATAGGCGGCAATGGAATTTTAACATGATGTTATTCTAAAAATAATTGTAAACATAAGAGCACACACGAACGTCAGAAAGGCAACAGATATCATGGACTATATGTACTGTAGTCCAACATAATGACGCTGAAAATACTTCACGCTGCGGATAAGTGTGCAATAATAAGGGGTGGGTTGACATTAACTAGCAAAGTTCAGTAAAATACTGCACGCTTCTTTAAAACAACACTGGTATAAAACCTGCTGAGAAAATTAATGGAAAAAATAAATACCTGAGCATATTGCTTTGTGACAAAATCTATTTTTCTACTACTGGGGCATGACGAAATCTTTGTGTCCAGATGTACAGTTTAGTCCAAGTTTATTTTTTATTTTTTTATTTTCAGCGATGACGTACATTTTCAAATTATTCCTGCTACTGTCAGACAACATATTCGAACTGAAGAAGTTAAAGAAAGACCTCATAAACCCCATAATTACTAAGACTCGCTATGTTTACTATATTCATCTTCAGACAGCAAGATTATAATAAATATGATTCTCGCTGACTGAAGGGTTAAAGGAAGATACCTCTGTCCACCAGCAGCAATAACAGAGGTAGAAGACTAGCCACTCGTTTACCTATGAGACATGAGTATAAAGCAATGTATATAAAACTGGCAGGTGGTCTATGCAGGAATACTCACCCATCCACGTGCTGTTGGTGATGATCTGGAGAATCCTTGCGGGGTCCATCCTGGTAGAGGTGGGTGCTCAGGGGGGAGGCTTTGATCTGGGTGTGGATGTGGGTGTAATTAGAATATATAAATGCAGGTGTGAAGTATTAATGAGTGTGTGTGGGTGTAGGCATGAAGAGGTATGCGGGTGAGAGCATCGCTGTGGGTGAGAGCATGGCTGTGGATGTGGGTTTGTCTGTTGGTGTAGATGTGGTTGTGGGTAGGTGTAATTTGTAAATATAAATGCTATGCAGGTGTGAAGTATTAGTGAGTGAATGTGAGTGTAGGCATGGGTGAGAGCATGGCTGTGGATGTGGGTTGGAGTAATTTGTAAATGTAAATGCAGGTGCGAAGTATTAGTATTAGTGAATGTATGTGGACGTGGGTAGGGGTATGTACGTGGATCAGAGCATGGGTGTGGATGTGGGTGTGAGGATGCGTAATGTGTAGATATATATGCAGGTATGAAGTGTGGGCTGTGGGAGTGGCCGTGGGTATGGATGTGGATTTAATAAAGGTACAGATGTGGGTGTGGGGGTGAGTCCTGGAGTTAGTATAGGTGCAAGTATTGGGCGTTGGTGTGTGTGTGTGGGTGGGTGTTTGTGGCTGTAAGTGGGTGTCTGTGGTTGCAAGTGGGTGTGTGTGGATGAAAATGGGTGTCTGTGGATGTAAGTGGGTGTCTGTGGATGCAAGTGGGTGTCTGTGGATGCAAATGGGTGTCTGTGGTTGCACGGGGGTGTCTGTGGATGCAAGTGGGTGTCTGTGATGGTAAGTGGGTGTCTGTGATTGTAAGTGGGTGTCTCTAAGTGGGTGTCTGTGATTGTAAGTGGGTGTCTCTAAGTGGGAGTCTGTGATTGTAAGTGAGAGTGTGACTGTAATTGGTTGTCTTGATGGCTGCTGTTGAGTGCAATATTGGCGTAGCTGAAATTCCAGTAGCAAGAGTCAAAGTTCAGGTGTCAGTTCAGGTATTGTCAGGCTGTTTTCTTGTCTACATATATCACTGCGTAAGTTAACGTTTTTTTCCAGGGTTAATTTTCTGTCAGTTTTCTTATCACTTGTCACTGTCTCACATTTTCATACCGGAATTATTTTCTTTGGGCGATTCACTCTTTCGCTACAAATTATCTCATTTTTTTTCTCATTAACAACAGGATACTTTAACAGAAAATTTACTTCTACTTCGTTAGAGGAGTTCAGGTATGTCAATCTCGTTAACTACGAACTGTTTCAATCAACAAAGGGAAGTTCTACAGAGTCAATGCTTTATTTTCAGAGAGAGCCACTACACACTTTATAATGTCTCCGCATCACCTTCCCCAGCAGCCACACCCCACTCGATGCTCACTGATGCTACACTGTTTCGAGAGTGTGGTGAATCGAACCCAGTGACTCGTGAACCCCTAGATGCTGTAAAGGGTCGAGTAAAGAGGTTCGAACTTGTGGAGTGTGCAGCTGTGTGGGAAAGTTTGCTGTTTCGTGTATTTTCGTCTAAGTCCGTGGAAAAAGCTGTCCAACGTTTAAATACTTGGGACTGTTTGATGTTATTCGGTTTCAAGGTAGAATAAACTTCACTCTTTTCATACCTAGCTACGAAAATGAAGATGAGAGGTATTTTATATATATATATTTTTTACTATAGTTTTGGATCATAGTATAATATCGAAAAATAACAAGAGGGTATGATAGAACCCATGTATTGAGAAAAAATTGCAACAAAGCCCGTCTCCTCCCTTGTTCTGTCGGAGGCTAAAGATTCACCCATCCACCCACAAAGTCCACTTGCACACCCACTCCCCCCACCCTGCCTTATCATTACTAGGGTTTCGCAAAAAGTGTTTTCCGGATCCAGAATCTGTAATATGATCCGGATCGGTCCAAAAAGTTAATCGACTGTTCCCTGTGACATGGGCTATCTACCCACCTCATTGGTCCTAATCTCTTTTTTGGTATTTGAGGAATCCTGCTAATACACACACACACACACACACCGGTGCATATGTGTGGCAGAGCGGCAATAATACTGTGCTATAGTAATTCTGACAACGTACGTTCTAATTCTAGTGCAGCCAGGGAATTTATTAGTGGGATTCAATTAGTATATAGTTTCAGTACCCCTTCATACGCCAACACGCCTTACAAACACCCTCGGTATTGATGCTGTGGTTAGTATATCTGACAAAATAGTTAATCAAAGAACCATTTTAAGGTAAGGGCCTTTATGTGAAACGTTTACACATGAGAAAATAAAGATCCTTAACCCTAAATGGTGATTAAATCTTCGTAATGTTCCACTACTCATAGATGATTCCCTTAGACATGAAGCGTCAGGGACAACGGCTGATTCTGATATGATGCGTCAGGTTCATTCTCTTTGATACGACGCATCAGGATGAAAGGTTGATTTTCTCTGATACGATGTGTCAGGGAGAACAGTTGATTCTCTTTGAAATGATGCGTCAGTGAGAAAGGGTGATTCTCTCTGATACGATGCGTCAGGGAGAGCAGTTGATTTTCTCTGATACGATGCGTCAGGGAGAAAGGGTGATTCTCTCTGATATGATGCGTAAGGAAATAAAATCGATTCTCTTTCACATAATGAGCTAGGGAAGAAGGTGACGGACATGTTTTAAGTGCGAAGCAGACACAGTGGAAGAGTAAGCCAACTTTTGTCCCTAACTGTACGTGAAACATATGGTTGTATTCTGAGTGGTTTTGGAGATTTCGTAACGTCTTTTCCTTAGTGACTTATTCCGCCCATTACAGCTCAATACCCTCGCATTTATTATTCATTCAAGCTATGCCGATGTTAAAACGATATAAATGACATACGGGTGAATGTGAAGGTGTAATATACAAACTAAATTACTAAGGACGTGGTGCAAGGAAGCCTTCCAAGTCAATTTAAATATGACTCATAATAATAGAGGTGAAAGTGGATGTGATAGGAAGCGTTAAAAGAAACACGTTGAGGTGGTCTGGCCATGTGGAGAGGATGGAGAATGAGAAACTGACAAGGAGAGTGTATGTGAGTGAGGTGGAGGGGGAGAGAGGGAAGGGGAGGCCAAGGATGAGATGGAGGGATGGAGTGGAGAGGTATATGAGAGAGAGAGAGAGGTATGAGTTGGGAGCAGGGCAGTGAAATGGCGGGGGACAGAGCGACATGGAGGCGATTTGTTTGTGGCCACCCCGTATGGGATTAAGGAGTCTGGCAATAGATAGACATATAGAAAGTCAAGGCGTAATATGCAAACTAAATCGCTATGGAGGGGATGCTACGATACTTCTGTGCCCCATAAAATACGGTACCCGGTATATATAATATTCAGTACCATACGCTAGGGAGCTAAAGATTAATATGCACAATAAATCACTAAATAAGAGGTGCTGCGAAGCCATCTATGCCACTTAAAATACAGCCAATAAATCTCCATACATCAGGAAGAATAACTCGCTACGGAAGTAGTGTAACGAAGCCTTCAATGCAATTTCAATTACGGGCCATAATATCATCTCATTAAACAAGGCAGAATAAATCACCAAATAAGAGGTGTTACGAAGCCTCCTATGCCACTTATAATAGGGCCCATATAATCTTATTAAACTCGTAACGAAATTAATTACTGTAGATGAAGCGAAACGGCAGCGGGGGGTCGTTGAAGCGAGGCAAAGCTGCGAGTAATTGGATTAATTCAAAACTAATCCGGCTTCGTGATATTCCTGAGACACTGTGGAGGGATGGAAGGATGGATGGACGGTCGCCTTCCAAGAACAGGCCTAAAATGGTTGACAGGATATAATATTAACGTCGCTCACTACGAGGAGAAGGAGACCAAGAACGAGATAGAGAGATAAGATGTGACTATAAGTTGGACGATGTGATATTTACGCTCTTATGGTCGGCACACCTCTAGTATCCTGCTGCCTTTTTGCTGCAATTTAGCTACGTGATATGAACTGAAAAAGGCCTAAAATCTGAGCTAAATTAAGGTCAAAGAAATATCGTACCCCCTCCTTCTCTCTCTCTCTCTCTCTCTCTCTCTCTCTCTCTCTCTCTCTCTCTCTCTCTCACTTAGAAGTAAAAAAGAATCAATTTCTCGGTTAATGGATTTACCTCATTGCAACAACCACACTAACGACAAAAATAAATAAATAAATAAATAAATAAAATTGCCAGTCATTATAACAAGCGTCCTCGTTGACGGTGGACGTGCACATCCTTTTCACTTCGCCGGGCACTACAGACCTCTCGACTATTTTATGTCCTAAAATATACACAGGGAATTATGTCTTGACCTTTCATTCGATGGATGGGCCCGAAAAGCCATGGTGTTGAATTATGAATGTATCTTCGTATTGCTAATGGAGCTTTAAGGACGCCTTCACGTGGTGGTATCGATATGACAGGGAGGTGGTTCTGCCCGGTTACACAAGCACCCCTCAATCCCCTCCCTATCCCCTGAATGAAGCGTGTTTAACTGCGGACGACGGACAGCTTAGGCTAGCAGTCCACTGAATTTACATTCAGATGGGCCTGGGGTTGCAGCTATTACGACTCTTGCTCCTACCACAAGATTTTAATCAGCTTAGGAGCGGATTCCATACAGAGAAGTAGTAAACACACTTAGGGTCGGGACAAGTCTAGTGTTGTATTCCAATAACACCAGATACTTTTATTCAGCAAAGAGCTGTGTCCATGAGCTGAGAGTGCTAATCTTGCTACTATTAACCCCAACATGGTAAGAATTCAAGCGATATATTTAGGGTGATATCAGACAATTTTATTCAACTATGTCATAGGAGCACGAGAGATAACGAAGGCTAACTACACCAATCCTGAGTTTCTCCTAAGCTGAATAAACTCTTCAGGATGGCAAGAATCTGTCCATCTGTGCTTCGACGCCTCCAATCAGGAAGGAGTGACCACACACTAATCGCATCCATGTCCTTCTCCCCTCCGCTATCAGGCTGTTATCTCTCCATCCCACAAACGAATCATCTCATGTCTTTCTGTCTCTCGTCATCGAGCTGTCCTCTCACCAACTTACACCCCACATACCTTTCCACTGCATCCCGCCATCCCATCCTGGTCGACCCCTACCTCTTCCCTCCCTCCACCTCGCTCACATACTATATACATTTATAGTCAAGCTCATTATCTAGTCTCTCCATACTGCTAACCCATCTTGAGGTACTTCCCCTAATGCAAGGATAAATATAAACAATACGCGATCGTTGTTAAGACGTTAATGAAAGCTGTATCAAACCCCCTCCCCAAAAAAGTTGCAAAAGTCTCTCTTATGCTAAATACAGGTACTACTGAAGGACGGCTTCATGCGGTGGCACCGATATAGTAGGGAACTCCACTGCCCGGACATACAGTAGATCCTCAACTCCCTCCCTATCCCCCCGAAAGGAGGACGGTGGACTGCAAGGAAAAGGACAACTTCAGCCTGCAGTTTATCGGGCTCACATCCAAATGAGGTTGAGGTTGTTGCTGCTGCTGCTACTACTACTACTAAAAAAAAAAAAAAAAAAAAAAAACTAAGCCATCGGAGTGAATTACAGTATTTAACCCTTTCAAGGACATGACGTCTTAACCTTGATTCTTGTTACCGACAAACAACTATCCATTACGGGATCAGTGTCCTTCTCTCTGAATATCTACCGAATTTTTAAAACTAAGTGCGCAGAGGTGTAATAAAAGTCCCTATTTTTTGACGGTCTAATTCTGTAAGACTAAGTGTTAGACGTCATTACCCCTCCTTTAGACATATGGACTTTTTTTTTTAATTTCCTTTGTTTTTCCCTCCGGCATTCATTGTCTCTTTAAAAAAATATATAAAATAAATCACACACAGCGCAGTCAGCAACGATAGAGAGATGTGACATATTCTACCATCATAAAATACTTCTGAAATTACCGTCGAAAAGCGGGGTCTAATCCATACCTTCGCGCGCTCAGTTTTAAATTCTGCGGCCCAATATACTTTCCCTTCGTTGGGAGGAGGCGGGAAGGGAGACCGACAACGAGGTGAAAAGATAGGGTGTGAAACAAGCCCCTTAAATCTGGTGACGTTATTTTGTAGTTTATTCCTGAAGCAACCAGACGATTTCATTCAGTTCGAGACAGCACAAGTTTAGGGAAAATGTTGATGAAGGATCTCTCTCTCTCTCTCTCTCTCTCTCTCTCATGCTTCATACTACCCAGTGGTAACAAGAATAACACAGACAGCATCGCAGTGAAAGGTTTAAATGTGAGTGTGTGGTGTGTCATGGGAAGACGGGTGTCGTTACTGAGCAGTGACTGAAACGCCTGAATATCGTTGTGTCCAGGCCATTCCTCATAGCATGTGGCGTAATGCAATGGAAAGACAGGTAGAAGTGGTGGTGGAAGGACAGGGCGGTGGACTGGGGAATGAGTGGGACGGTGGCGAGGACAGGGCGGTGGACTGGGGAATGAGTGGGACGGTGGCGAGGACAGGGCAGTGGACTGGGGAATGAGTGGGACGGTGGAGAGGACAGGGCGGTGGACTGGGGAATGAGTGGGACGGTGGAGAGGACACGGCAGTGGACTGGGGAATGAGTGGGACGGTGGCGAGGACAGGGCGGTGGACTGGGGAATGAGTGGGAAGGTGGAGAGGACAGGGCGGTGGACTGGGGAATGAGTGGGACGGTGGCGAGGACAGGGCGGTGGACTGGGGAATGAGTGGTTACCGGTTCAATATCCACTGATGGAGGTAGCAATTTGTGGATCTGCATTTAGTGTCACTGTTCTCTGCTCTTTCAACTGACCCCCATCAACAAATACTTCTTGTAGTATTCTCTCTGCCAGCGAACGATTGTATTTAACTTAGGAATGCACACTAGTAATGAAGGGTCTAATTCCCGAAGAAGTGGTTGACTCAAGAATTTCCGTCCGTTCGTCTGTGTTTTCCCGGCTCCAGGGAAGAACCGATTATGACGACTTAATTGTCAAATGAATTCTCTCAAGCTGGTGCGCCCTCATCTTATTAGCCGACACGCTCAAGTAGACTCCAAGGTCACAATAACCAAAATAAGGCCAAGGTCATTCAGCCGACAATATCCCCCTGTGACGTTAAAAATACGTCAGATCTGGCCAGCAACAGACACCTGCTCCCACCCCTGTCTCGCCAGCCCTTCCACATGGCCAATTAGCTGAAATTTTTACCAACTGAGAGAGAGAGAGAGAGAGAGTAAAACCGTTTCTCCTGTATATGCCAAAGGACCTCCCTGCCCTTAATACATCCTGGTAAATGGACCACACATTCTAACAGCGTGGCTACCAAACCAAGAATAAGTGCATAACTAAGAATCATAACTAAGAATCAGTGCATAACTAAGAAACGTGACTTCGTGTTCGGGATCTTTTCGTGACAACACACAGATGGAGGCTATGTTTCACCCCTCCATATCGAAATAACTCCTAAGCGATATCAATCGTTTGGGGATAGAAGGAACAAAATTAATAATACGGCATCATATTGAAGAGACAAACACTCTCCCTCTAATACTTCCGTTGGCGTGTCGCAAGTGGAATGTTCGCCCTTAGGAGCGGGGTTCCTAATTCATATCTCTAAGAAGATACATACATAGATTCGTACTTGCATGTAAACATCTGCAGATATCACATACATACATACATACATACAAAAATAGATAGACAGGCAGACACAGATAGATGGATGGATGGATGGAAAGACAGATAGGTAGACAGAGTGATAGATTTGCCGTTCCCTAAAGTTAAATAAAACTGTCTGGTGCTACAAAAAATATAATGAAAACGCCTGATAAAAGTATCTGGTGGTGTCGGGACTAAAATTAAAGAGAGAGAGAGAGAGAGAGAGAGAGAGAGAGAGAGAGAGAGAGAGAGAGAATCCTGGAGGTGGTGCAAAGGTTAACGCCAAATCAACGCCTCCCCGCCCTGTCACCAGCCAGCCTAACTTTTAATTGGTTTTCACGACAAGGCATAGACAACACGGAATGCTTAATCGCTAGGCCTGGGGGACAGATAGATAGGCAGAGATATAGATAAATAAGAAAGAGAGAGAGAGAGAGAGAGAGAGAGAGAGAGAATTACATTAGCCTATACGGTACTGAGTATACGAACAAGCGAATGGAATATCAGACTGATGTTTTAGACAAGTGAAAGTGAGTGAATGAGTGAGGGAGATGCAGAACGTGAGTGATCTGAGAGACTAAGTGAGCAAGGCGAGATAATAAATGTGTAAGTGAAGTGTGAGATGAGTAAGAATGTGAATGAGTAAGTGTTAATTTAAGTGAATAAATGGCCCGGTCAATGAGATAGGGAGCGTAAGTGAGACAAGGAGTCTAAATTAATAAAACCAAATATACATGAGTCAGTGACCAAACACATTATGGATATTAAATACAGGAAAAAAACACTTGACGTGCAGGAAGTGCCAGATATAAAAAAAAATGTAAAGATAATTTTGAAATATGAATGGAAATGCTGGTCTTCACAAAAAAAAAAAAAAAAAAAAAAAAAAAAAAATCAAACACTGAGATGTGACTGTCTCTATCCTCCTCGTATAAGTTAGCAGACTCTAAAGATTCGTGGTCATATTTCATAATATGGGTGTTTCTATGATTTGACTTTTTATTCCATAACCCTTTAATAGGTATGAATCCATGAAATTATAACATGAGTTTGGAGATATTTGTTGAAGGTATAATTGTATCAACTCTGAAGTGAAGGACACCAAACTGAGAAGTGCTTGGAAGAGAGAGGAAAGAGAGGAGAAAATAAGGAAATAGAGTATGGTCTCCACCACAGTGTGAGGATCATAGTTAGTGAATTATTACTGAGTAACCTACAATAATAGACTAGCTTTGACCTAGCAAAAGAAGACAGCATACGGCAGGGCAGGACAGGACAGGGCAGGATATACAGGGGAAGCCAGGAAAGACCGAGAAGAACAGTTGGACAAGACAGAACCTGGTAAGGCAGGACAGGGCAGGTCAGGAGTATAGAAAGGGGGTAAGTATAATGCACGTCAGGGTAGAACATAGGAAGACAAAGTAAGACAAATGAAATACATCTATAAAGCAGGGCAGGCCAAGGCAGGGAAGGGCCCAACGAGAGAAAGCCGAGCAGAAGGACAGGGTACAAAGCGACCCAGAGGAGATACACACATGCAATGGGTCCAGAAACAGATGCAGCCCTTATCCCCTGAGATGTACGCTCATTCTCAACACTGTCCATGGAGAGTCGTATTCCCTTTGCCATGGGAAACTTCACAGCATTTCTACTTCAGAGATATTTTCCGCAAATTTTACTGAAATATCCTCTTGGTTATTACTTTCATCTTTTTATCTCTGCATCACTAACACACGAGAGGATACTGTAGCAGAGACAATATATCGCTAAGGAAGAAGTGCCTCGAAATCTACTGAGCTTAAAGTCTCTAATGTTCAATCTGTCTAGATGGGCCACTAGTGCTGCTGGTAAGGGCATGATAATGATCCCGGCATTAGGGCAGACGAGCTCGGGATCTCGATACTTAGACTGGGAAATATGTCACCAGAGAGACAATTTGATTTGTCTGCTGAGTAGATCAATTCTCCAAAATGAATTTACCCTCGAACTTAGGGTACGACTTATCTACTTTTATCTAACTAACACAAAATCAAATTCATCGCCACTGAACAGCCTCCCGAGATGAGTTATAAAAATCTCGCTTTAACCTTCGAACCACGGGGGACGACTTACACAATTTTACTAGCCACTAGGAGGTCTTCATATGTCTGATGGTTAATTAAATGATAGGCCCGAGGTCACTGTACTTTTGAATTCTGCGCAAATCTGTTTCGAGAACGTCCTGGATGGTGCAGCTTACAACCCCTCATCATTCTCCGTTAAGTGAGCGGCTTTGCTGGGTAGATCTGGGTTTCGAGCTGGTTTTTAATGAAGATGGAGTGGGCAACGCAATACTTTTGGACCTGGAGCAATATGTCACGAGCAGAGCCCCCTGAATAATCCAAACTGCATCCTCTGATTATTCTGCGTACAGGAGAGTGCTTCCCCTGGTTAGATAAATGTTCACAGCTGGTACTATCCCTCTGGGCGACGAGAGTGAAGAAAATTTCCTGATGGGACTCAGAATAAAGCGATAAGAAATATATAGTCATGAGGTAGTGTTAGGTATTATAGGTGTAGAAACATTTTTTTCTCTTTTCAGTCATTCAGATAATCTTTAGTTACGCTCTGTGATCCATTTTATTTTTTCTGTTTTCAGACATTCAGATAATCTTTAGTTATGCACTCTGATCCATTTACTCATGCTAATTGTATGCATACTCTTAAACTTGAGCCAACCACCATCACACCCAGTCGCCTATCGCATTTAAGTTTCTCTCGACCAACCTTTACTTGTGGCTTCATAGCTTGCTCTAGTGCTATTAGTGTTGGAGGGACGCCTTCACGCGGTGCCACCAATATGACTAGGAGGTTGAGCTGACCGCTTACACATAAGCTCCTCAATCCTCTCCTTAACCCCCGACAAGAGAGAGGCAGACTGCGGAAGGAGGGCAGTTTTAGCCAGTAGTCCACCGGGTTCACTACCAGATGAGGCTGCTACTTATTAATATACCGATGAGGCTACGACACTCCTGCTTCTCTACACTTTCTCTAGAAGTTTCAAAAGTGAATGATATTACAAATCTAAAGTCAAAATAGTGAGCTGACCCAACTTTAACCTCTGTCTGTCTGTCTGTCTGTCTGTCTGTCTCTCTCTCTCTCTCTCTCTCTCTCTCTCTCTCTCTCTCTCTCTCTCTCTCTCTCTCTCTCACCCATGCCTTATTTTTGCAAGGACAAAGGGAGAAGGCTGCAATAAAGCGTCCCATGTCTCTGTTTTTTTTCCCCTCCAAATGACAAGCTGATTAAAAGGGATCATCACAAGTCTCGTACAGTACTTTCATCTCAACTTGGCCTATATTATCGTTCTTTCTGTGGCCTGTTTTACGTAACTCAATGGCAGAAAAATTACGACGGCTCTACATCCTTTTCATACCACTTCTCCGTGACTAGCACCATATACAACACAGGATTTAAGGTGGAGATACGTCAATTCTAGGCCAAGTTCAAGGAAAAGGAGTATAGTGAAACCTGAGACTGATCGAGTGTCATTTTTCTCAAGATCTTGTTAAGGTTACGTCCATCAATTTTGTTTCATAATTCCATCTAAACTCTTATAACGATGTGTGTGTGTGTGTGTGTGTGTGTGTGTGTGTGTGTGAGAGAGAGAGAGAGAGAGAGAGAGAGAGAGAGAGAGAGAGAGAGAGAGAGAGAGAAGAGGGGATGACGCGACCATGTTCTTGTTGCTGTGGCCCCAGGTTCACCTGGAACGTGAACTCAGTGGACTGCAGGCTTAACTTACCCTTCTGCAGTCCACCATCCTCCTTTTGGGGGAGATGGATGTAGCCGAGGGACGTTTGTGTAACCAGGCAGTGGAGCCGCCGGGTTCTATAGGTGCCACCACGTGAAGGCGTCCCTCTCCAACATCAGACACGATCATGATGGGGTAAATTATAAGTGCACGGCTGACATCAGTCTATCAAGCATCCTTCACTGAAAATCGTGCCTCGCAAATCCAACCCGCAATATCGCTAACTGGGTCTATTCCTGGCTCCCCGTCATTTGCATCTCGATATTATAAATGCATCAGGTACGCGGCAGCCAACGAGGTGAGTGATGTTCATTACTGACGCCTGTTATATGGTGCAGGGGATGAGTGAAATCTGTGCTGAATGAACAGTATTGAGGTGAATCATGAATTCCGGTGACGGCGCAAAACTGATATCATGTTTTACCTTTTGTTACTCCCGTGCTCGCCAAGTGAGAGTGTGTATCATGTGTGTGTGTGTGTGTGTGTGTGTGTGTGTGTGTGTGTGTGTGTGATCACTAAATATCTCATTGTTTTAATCCAATTTTAACTATACTTCGTGGAAGGCCTGTGGGTCAGCCTTTAAGTAAACCCTCTTCTTTAAAGAACAATTAGTGGAAGGTCAAGGTCACAGCGCTACGTCTAAGTTTGACCTGGGAAAATGAACTTCAGACAGTTTTTATCCGATTTAACTATCCAATTTTACGAGTATTCAAACTAGGGGGAACGGCTGAAACTAAGGCATAAATGAAGTAAATATGAGAAGAATCAAATAAAGGTCAAGGTCACAGGTCAAGGTCAAAGTTCGACTCTTCTGTGTGAATGATAACAAAATATCTCGGTTTTGAGCCGATTTTAGCCATACTCGGTGGACGGGTTGAGGGAGGAAGCTTAATTATTTTTTTAGAATATATAATACGTAAAGGCTCAAGATCGCAGAGAAAGGTCAACTGAAAGTTTTTACCCGCTTTCGACCGAACTCTGTGGAATGGTTCAGGAAAAGGCAAGAATAAATGGATTTTTTTTTTTAGGACAGCCAGTCAAAGGTAAGGACAGAAAGGTCAAAGGCCTAGGTCACAGGACAAGCTCAACTCAATGTTTTGATCTGATTTGAACTAAACTTCGTGGAATGGTTGAGGGTTAGGCAAGAACAAACAGATTCGGTTTTGAGAATAATCAGACAAAGTTCGGAGTCAAAGACCAAGATTCAAGTCTGGCCTGGATGTCTGCGTGTATTTTTTTTTTTTTTTAATCTGATCTGGATCAAACATGGGGGATGGGCTGAGGATTGCCCTGGAGGCTGACCTACTGTTTCTGAGAACGGTAGGTCAAAGGTCATGGTAAAATGGCAAGGTCAGGCTAAAGCATCCTTATCCGGTGTAAACTATGCGTTGTGGAATGGTCCGGGTTACAACATAAAGATATTCGATTTTTATATCAATCAAAGGTCAAGGTCAAATCAAAAGGTCAAACGCCAAGTCACTGGGTAAAATGAACTCAAACAGGTTTGGTCTAATTTGAACCAAACATGGTGGAAGGGTTAAAGGACAGGCGAGAACAATGTAAAGCGATTTTAAGAGTGATCAGTCGAAAGTAAGGGTCACAGGGCAACGTTAAATATTCGGACCAATTGGTGGACGCGGGTGTTGCACTGCCTGAGAGCACCTTTTTATTTTATCTTTAATACCGCCAGACAACATTATTTAGCTTACCAGAGGCTTTTCGAACTGGAGGGGTTAGAAACTATCTCCACTAACCCATTCATTATTACAGGTCTTTCCTGTTGTGTATAAAATCGTCTGCTTACTAGCCAGGAAGAATAACATCTGTCATCGACGTGAAGGAGTTAATCCATTCTGAAAGACGACGCCTTTTGATATTTTTCTAGTACAGCGACAGGATAATACTCAGCTTGGGGAAAACCTCTGGTTCTAATTGAACTTGAACCCACGTCAGGATCTAATAGAAAGTGGAGTACTCTATATAAAAATAAAAATAAAAAGTCAGCATGTGGGCTTAATTCATTGACATGCATAAATCAAGGCACCGTGAAATAGGATGCAAACAGCGTAAAACATGTTTTGATATGGCTTTTCATGAACTGCTAAACACACATGCAAATTAACTTAACAGCAGGTAATTTAACCAAACCTAAAGTAACATTACCTAACTTTACCACGCCCTTTTACTTTCCTTTATTTTTACCCTACCTTACTCTACCTTACACTACCCTACCCTACCTTACTACCCTACTCTATCCCTACCCTACCCTACCCTAGTACCCTACCCTACGCTACCCTACCATACCATACCTTAGTCTACCCAAACCTATAAGTCGCGGCGCACGACTCTGAGATGGTCATTATCGTACCCTGGCAACCTGCCATTCAAAAGGGCGTCCGAATTCGTATCATATTATACAATATTCACATTATGCACGAATATATTATACACGAATACCATTATACACGAACATATTATACACGAACTACTTGCGTCTCATGTTATACACGAAATGGGATGCACTTTTGAATGGTAGGCTGCCAGGGTACGATAATGATAACCTCAGAGTCGTGCGCCGCGACTATACCCTACTACCCAAGCCTTCCCTAATACCCTACCCTACCCTACCCTGACCTTGTCCACTTTGTGCTAACCTTACTAAACCAAAACAAGCACCCGTCCTATAATCTAACCAAACACAACACAAACAGACCTAACCTAACTTAATCTAACTTAATGTGACCTGACCTAGTAATGTTACCTAACCTAACCAAATGCAACCAAACCAAACCAAGTCAAGCCTAACTTAATGTGACATAACGTAACCTAATGCAACCACCTAAACTACCCTAACCACCCTAACCTAACCAGTACTAGCCTATTTTACCAAACCAAACGAAACCAAACACAATCTAATTTTACCAAACTAGATCTCATCTAATCAAACCAGCGCCACACAAACCCGACCTAACCTAACAATCAAACTTTACCTAACTTAACCTAACTTTGCCTAACCTAACCCAAGCCCAGCCACATCTTCCTTCACCCCCAAGAAAGTCAACGAGGAGGGCGACTAGTAAGGGGAAACAAGCTGGAATAAAAGTGAAGGAGGAGGAATGACCCCGGGGCGCTCAGAGACACGACCCTTCCTTCCCCCACCACTACAATCTCTGGATCAGTTTTGGTGCTGCGAGGTTTACGAGCCAGGGGAGGGAGAGAGAGAGAGAGAGAGAGAGATGTGTGTGTGTGTGTGTGTGTGTGTGTGTGTGTGTGTGTGTGTGTGTGTGTGTGTGTGTGTGTGTGTGTGTGTGTGTGTGTGTGTGTGTGTGTGTGTGTGTGTGTGTGTGTGTGTGTGTGTGTGTGTGTGTGTGTGTGTGTGTGTGTGAGAGAGAGAGAGAGAGATCCTGGGACTCGACCAGCGAAATCTTGAGTCTTCATCTGTTCTGGGTAGCAGTGAGGGCACAATAAAAGGCTTTCGTGGCTAAGAATGGGTTAGCCTGGGAGACAGAGAGAGATGGGTGGGTTGGGACTGAGTACGGTGAGGGGGAGATGGAATATGAGAGGCAGGGACAGAGGGAGGAGAGGGAGGAAAGAGAGAAAGAGGGAAGGGGGATGTGGTGGGAGGGGTGGATTTCAAAGACAGAGATGAAGGATAGGGAGGGGAGACAAAGTTAGGGAACAGGGTGAAGCAGTTGTGTGGGCGGGGTGGAGATGGAAATGTGAGGTTTGGGGTAAAAAGCTGAGGTCTGCATTATATCTCGGAAGCCGTGAGGACGCACAAAGGTCCTTGCCGCACAGATAGGTCCGTCTGAGAGTCATGACGGTAACGGGTTGCGATGAGATGAATGAATTTAAGAGACAGAGAAGGATGGAAGGACTGAGATGAATGTAGAGTTTGAATAGGAGGGTGAAGAGGGTTGAAAAGAAACGAAAAAATGGAAGCATGGATGAGCTGTAAAACGTTCTCATGATTAAGAGGTCATAGTGAGAAAGAGGAATGGGTCAGGAGGGATGGAATGGCAATGGGATGGGAATGGGATGGCTGAGATAGCGGAAGGAAGATGTATTCGGTAGACGGGTTAATAAAGGAAGGATTTCAGAGGGACTAGGCGGCTTAAGGAAATGGGGAGAGGCGTGAAAGATATGTTGTAAAGTGGCAGAACGTAACAGGCCATAAAGAGATAAGTTGAGAATGTTATGTGGCTGTGGTAAGAGACTGTTAAGATTGAGGATGGTATTAGAGAGATTAAACGAAGCGCGAAAGTAGTTAGAGAGGAAATGGAGAGTCAGGAAGCACAGGATGAGAGAGGTTGTTAAACTAATGGCGAGACTGTTGTGAGTTTGCAGAGAGAGGGTATAAAAATCATGGACGATATTAGAATGATTAACTGTATTGAGAAAAGAATGGAGAGGTGAAGGAAAGACTTGAAGACAAAGGTTCAGCAGGGATTGTAAGGTGACAGGGAATAACAGGGTACAATGAGATACAGTCTGAATGTTTAGTTAGAGTGAGAGGTTGTGAAGATAAAGGATTGTACTAAAGAGGCTAAGTGGAGAGATGCGGGGTGAAGGAAAGGCAATAAAATAACAAGGTGTAACGGATGTGATAGGAAGCGTTATGAGGAATACACTGAGGTGGTTTGGCCATGTGGAGAGGATGGAGGGTGAAAGACTGACGAAGAGAGTGTATGTGAGTGAGGTGGAGGGGGAAAGAGGGAGGGGGAGGCCGAGGATGAGATGGAGGGATGGGGTGGAGAGGTATATGAGAGAGGGGGGTGTGAGTTGGGAGCAGGGCAGTGAAATTGCAGGGGACAGGGCGACTTGGAGGCGATTTGTTTGTGGCCACCCCAAACGGGATTGAGGCGTCTGGCAATAGATAGATAGATAGATAGTAACGGAATACAGTGTGTAATGAGAGGCTGTAAAGACAATAATGAGACTAAGTGGAGCATGCAAGTGGAGAATGAGACTAAGTGGAGCATGCGAGTGGAGAATGGGAAAACGTGAAGCATGCAAGTGGAGAATGAGACTAAGTGGAGCATGCGAGTGGAGAATGGGAAAACGTGAAGCATGCAAGTGGAGAACGACACTAAGTGGAGCATGAAGTGGAGGTAAGAGTTGTGTAGATAAGTGGAATCAGTGGTAAAGACGATGCTGTAAAGTACTAAGATGGAACATAACATGATAAGGTGTTTTGTGAGGTAGGAGAGAGAGGTTGTAAAGATTGGGGGTGGTATTATAAAGGCTGGATGGAGCAAGAGAGTGATGGCTAGGGTGAAGGAAAGGTTGTAAAGCGGCAGGATGTTGCAGGGTGTGTAAAGATAGGGTCACTGCACTGTGTGGTTAAAGAAAGAGGCTGTAACAATAGATGAATTTTCTTGACGGATTAAAGGACTGGAGACACGGGTGAAGAAGGGGTTGTAAATCGGCATGTCAGAATAAAGTGTAAAGGTGTAAAAAGTTATGCTGAAGGAGTTACGTGGGGTGTAAAAAAATACGATGAAAATGCTGTGTGGGGTGTTATGAGGTATGATGAGAGTATTGTTCAGGGTGTAAAAAGATGTATACCAATGCTGTGTGCAGTGTAATAAAATACCGTCAAAGTACTGTGCTGGTTGTAAAACATATGGAGGAAATGTGCTATGTGTAAAATGAAAAAGATAAATCATGATGTGAAAGGTAAGACAGATAGGTGACAATATTAGATTAAGTAAAGCAAGGAATTACAGTGGGGCTGTAATGTCAGACGAAATAACGTGATGTAAAAATTACGGTCAATTGTTGTGTGGCTTGTGTATTAGGCTGTGATCATAGTGGGCAACAGCAGACAGACTAATTATAGAAAGAGAGTGGAGGGAAGGGTGAGAGAAAGAAATGGAGACATGGGTAATGGAGAGGTTATTAACTGACAGGGTGTAATAGTAAAGACACTGAGTAAGAGCGTTGTGTGGCTGGAGTGAGAGGGTGAAAAGACAGGGCGGTAAAAGAGAAACTTAAGAAAAAGGAAGTGGAGAAAAAGGGAAGAAATGGAGTCCAGACATGAAGGGAAGAAGAGCAGTGGCGTGAGAGGGAAGTGGAGAGGGCGGGAAGAGTAGTCAGGAGGAAAGGGATTATGAGTGGTAGAGAGAAAGGTAAAAAAGAGAGGTAGTAAAGCCACGGGACGTCACAGAGTTTAAAACGATACGGTGCGAGCGTTGTCTGGTTGGTGATAGAGACTGTCAAGATACGAGTTGAACTGACACTACTGTATATCCGCAGAGACGTTGACAGTGGGAGACTGCAACAGGGCAGGCGTTGTGGAGATAGACGGTGGGACAGAGGGGTTGTGGATAGAGTGGATGGAGTAGATAGGTTGCTGAAGTGGATGTAATAAGACAGGGTTGAACTGTGATGGGGATAGGGTTACTGAGAGAAGGAATGGAGATACGGGGTGGAAGAGAGGGTGGAACAAAGAGGATGTGGAGATATAGGAAGGAATAAAGAGGTTGATGAAGGGGTTTTAGTAAGCCATGCTGAAGTTAATATGGGGACCGGGTTATGAAGACAGGAAGTGGAGATATGAGGTGAAAGAGAGGATGCGTTATGAGGCTGTGCAGAGTGTGGGTGGGGAAGATAGGGTGTTGGAGGGGTTGGAAAAAGACTGAGGGAAACTGCCACAGGGTGAGGTTGCGGAGGTATGGGGGGCAGTAATCCCTTAAGTGGTACAGTTCCTCTCAGCAGAACATAATCACTTTCGCCTTAAATGATTGGACTGGGATGCTAGTCGCCGAGTCCCAACACTACCGCTGGGACAAAAGAGGACTGGATTGGATGACAGAAAATTTTTAGTCATTATAGCATTCAAACCCTCAGACTTTACAAGGGTTTCTCTCAGCTGAACAAAATCGTCCAGTATCATCCAGGCCAAAATACACAAGTTTACCCATACAAGAAAAATGGTCACTTACGCCATTCAGGTGACGATTCTTTCCTACTTTTTCTTGCCTAGACGATTATATTTACTTAAGAAAGATTTCACGTATCATTTGTTATTAAGTTATTTGCAGTTATTCCCTTCAGTTTCAAGAGTCTACAGTATAATATGCTGAGTAAAATCGTCTGGTTAGAGTAAAAATAAACTGTAAAAATAAGTTACCGAACGGAAGGCGTTAGGGAAGCTTGTGAGGAAAGTGCTGAAAGTTGGAAGTTCAGGAGAGAGGCGTGAAAGAGGGATTGTGGAGAGTAAAGAGCTGGTGAAGGAGAGAAGTAAGAGGGGGTGTAAAAAGGGAAGAAGAATGAGGAAAGAAATGGATGGGGTAAGGAGTTATGGTGGCAGAGAGAGAGAGAGAGAGAGAGAGAGAGAGAGAGAGAGAGAGAGAGAGAGAGAGAGAGACAGAATGGAAAATGTGTGTGTGTGTGTGTGTGTGTGTGTGTGTGTGTGTGTGTGTGTGTGTGTGTGTGTGTGTGTGTGTGTGAAATACGACAAAGACATGGTGAATGAGACGGTATTAACAGAAAACTGGAACTGGGAAACACAACTGCGAACACTGAAGAGAGATATGGAAGCGAGGATGGCTAGATGGATGGACGGAATGGGATGGGTTGGGGAGGGAAGGGGAGAGAAAAGAGGGGAGGGAGGAGGATGGGAGGCGAAGGAGAGAGGGAAATAAGGAGAGGAGTGACGAGAAATGAGAGAGGAGGAGGGAAGAGGGAAGAAGAAAGGGAGGGAGGGTTGGGGTGGAGGCTAGAGGGGAAGGGAAAGAGAGGGAAGGGAGGAAAAGCAAAGGAAAGGCAGAGTCTGCTCTATACGTATGGACAGGAAAGAAAAGAAGTCATGTGCTGTCGAGCTGGGGGAGACAGAGACTTTATACTGTCAAGTCAGGGGAGGAGGGGAAAGAGAAAGAGAGTATTCGAGATGAAAGGATTTTTAATTTTTTTTATCTTCATTTTTTTTGTGTGGGATGGCTGACGGGGGAGAGTGTTGTGTGGAGTTTGCGGAGATGGGGGAGGGATGCTGTGCAATTGAGTTCTGGGAGAGGAGGGGAGGGGGGAGTCTGTGCTTTAAAGTGGGCATTCTGTGTTGTTGTGTTGATGGGGAGAGTATCAGAAGGGGATTTGCTGCTGGAGAAAGGCAAGGAGTGAGGGAAGGATTTCGTGCTCTCAGCCTTAGGGGGATGAGGAAAGGGAAAAGTTTAATGCTGTCGAACACGAATCAAAAGAGAAAATTAGTGAGCAATCTATTGTCAGCTTCAGAGGTTTGGGAAGGATAGGGAGATTCTTTACTGTAGAGCTGGGTGAGGCGTGAGGAGAGGAGGGGGAGAATGGGATGAGACGCCGAAAAGGGGACTCACTACTGTTAAGGGTTGGGTAAGTTGGGGATGAGGGAAGAGGAGGGGAGACTGAGTGATCTGAAGATGGCGGTGCGAAAGGGAGAGAAGGGGAAGAGGAAGTGAATGCTGCGAGGGTGGGGGTGTCTTGCGGAGGAGGAGGAGGGAAGGGGAAAGGGAAGGGGATATTCTGTGATCATGAGATGGGGGCGAAATGGGGAGGCAACAAAGAGATGTGGGGAGTCAGTGCTACTAAGGTGAGGAGTATGGTGGGGTGGAAAGGGGAAGGAGAGGGGGGGAAAACGAAGAAGTGTTAGAATTACACCTATCGACAGAAGGTGGATCAATAAGGCAATCAATTTTTACTCGTATCCAATCTTCCCCTACAGTGTGATCCGCAATAATCGGCTTTACATATCTGGGTCGCTGCCTTCACGTGGTGGCACCAATGTAACTTCCCTCAACTCTCTATCTCAGGACAGTGGTGTGCAGGGGGAGGGGAACTTCAGCCAGCACTTCACTGGGTTCACTTTTCAGATAAAGCTGGAGCTACTACTACTACTACTACTACCACCCATTTGAGACACTATTCGTACTACTGGGTAAACAGGGACAAGGGGAAAACAAACTGTGTCCACCAGTCTGACCGATAAGAAGAGATGAGATTCAGTACTATTAACCCCCTCAGTCCGAGAACGTCTATCACTGCCTTAGTCTTCCTGCCACCAGACGATTTTTTACGTCTTAGGAGAGGCCAAATCAGTGAAGGGGTTAATGGGGGCTATATCAAACCCCTCCAGTACGAAGACTCTTAAGCTGGAAAAAATAATCTGGAGGTGAAAAGAAAAAGTCCTCTGGTTCAGGAGGTTACAGTGGAGATACAACAGATGGCTAGCTAGACAGACAGACAGATAAAAATAGACAGATAGATAGTTAGATCGATAGACAGATAGATGGGGATGGCTAAACGGATTAAGTACATAAACGTACAGACACAGTTAGATAGATCTAGGCAGACAGGTGGAGATAGCCAGGTACACTGACTACATACAGACAGATAGATAGACACAGATTTATGGACAGATTGATATAGACAAGTACAGACAGACAAAAGGAACAGCTAGATGGACAGACAGATACATAAACTGATGCGTGGATGGAGAGACAGACTGATACACAGAGACAGACAGACAGATAAATCGATAGAGACATACATGGATAGACAGCGTGGGGAGGACAGAAGGAAAGGGATATTATAAGTTCTTAAACTGAAAGAGACGAAGGGCAGGCTGGATTCTGGGATTGTGCTGTCGAGTTGGGGAGCAAGGTAAGTGAAAGGACGGGGAGTGGGGCGGGGAATGAGTGGTGTTAAGAGACGTGGGAGTGGAGACTGGGTGATGTCAGAGGTGTGGGAGTGGAGACTGGGTGGTGTCAGAGGTGTGGGAATGGAGACTGGGTGGTGTCCGAGGTGTGAAAGTAGGGATTGAGTGATGTCAGGGGGAAGTGAGTGGCGTCAGAGAGATTGAGTGGTGTCAGGGAGGGGAGTGAGTGGTGTCAGAGGGATTGAGTGGTGTCAGGGAGGGGAGTGAGTGGTGTCAGAGGGATTGAGTGGTGTCAGGTGGGGGAGTGAATGGCTTTAAAGTTCTTGGTGCGGACGCGGGCGAGCCAACGATACGACATGCATAAACCCGCCCTGTCAATATCAGTAACCGTAAAGACTGGTGTGAGTTGCCTGCTCTCAATATCTACACACACACACAACACTTATACACACAGCCAGCCAGCCACACAGACAAGGTAAACGTTCGCTTCCTTTGTTGCGCCTGTCTGCGTTCTTAAATCTCTTTCATATCTTCCTGAATTGCTCCCAGTAGCATTTTCACCTGGTTTTACTGTGTTCCAGCGATTTTCATCCCTCCCCAAGTTAGGTTAGGTTAGTTCAGGCTAGGTTAGGTTAGATTTGAGGGAGTTAGATGTAAGGTTGGGTTAGACTGAACTGGGTTGGGCTGGGTTAGGTTGAGTTGGGTTAAGTTAGTTTATGTATGTTAGGCCGGGCTGAGTTGGGCAGAGTTGGGCTGGGTTTGTTTGTTTGTTTTGTGCTGTTTGTTAGACTAGGATGATTTTATGTGTTTTATTAGTTAGATGAAGTTAGGTTGCTTTTTGTGCTAGGTATTACAGGCGATTTGTGTGTGTGTGTGTGTGTGTGTGTGTGTGTGTGTGTGTGTGTGTGTGTGTGTGTGTGTGTGTGTGTGTGTGTGTGTGTGTGTGTGTGTGTGTGTGTGTGTGTGTGTGTGTGTGTGTGTGTGTGTGTGTGTGTGTGTGTGTGTGTGTGTGTGTGTGTGTGTGTGTGTGTGTGTGTGTGTGTGTGTAAGGCTTGAAGATCCTCGACAAACTTAATAAAGATAATGGAAGTGACTTATTTCTTCCCGAATTTCTTCCAGCATTTTCCTTCGTTTTCAGGGTTGCAATCTAAGTGGCTTGGGATCTTTCTTAACACCCCTTCCTTGCCGATTTATTTAGCACGTAACACAGTACAGCCTTGTATGTTACACTACACATGACACCTAAGTATACCCCTCGGTGATACTGATGGGAGTATATTGTTTTGTAAAGATACTGACAACTGTGTGTACAGCGAAAAACAAATCGCTAAGAAAGAGGCGCTAAGAATCTCCTATACCACCTAGGATACGATATAAATAAACATATAATATTAAAGAGAACTACGCAGAATAAACATGTAGTATTAAAGAGTACTAGGCAAAATAAATCGCCAAGGAACAGGTGCTACGAAGGTCCTGTGTCACCCAGGATGCAGACCTCGGTGTGAACACTGCTGGGACACAATATAAAAAAATAATGGACGCAGTAAAGGAAGGAATAAATGAAATCTAACAATAAAGGCAGACAGCATCAACAATAAAAGCACCCCAGACATGCTGACGGCCAGACAGACATTCTCTCTCTCTCTCTCTCTCTCTCTCTCTCTCTCTCTCTCTCACGAAATACAACTAACAATCAAGTGTGCCTTTGCTGTCAGCCTAGTTCCTTCCCTCCTCCCCAGCACCCTTACACCCTCTGTATACTTTACTACCAAGACATTACCACACTAACGTTAATTCTTCCTACCACCTGACGATTTTATTCAGCTCAGGAAAGGCATGACCACATTGAAGAGTTTAGCCGGCGGTGTGCACTGGTTAGCTCGTCCAACTCGCAAATGGAAAGAACCCGACTTCAATTCTCGGGCCAGTTGCTTTGATGGACTTATTTTATTTCTTCCTAGTCCCTGCTGTTTATCCATAGTATAGATTGGGACTTGGATATAACACGGACCACTGTGGATCGTATTCTAGGGGAAGAATGTGACTTTGCATACTGTATATACTGACTGTGTAATGACGACCTACTGTAGTGATGGGCAATGCTCTAACCCTCCTCCATCTTCTTTTGCTTTTCTTATTCTTGCTCTTCTTCTTCCTCGATAAGTATTAAACACCTGCCTTTACGACCCTAGTGTACTTCCAGAGGCATCATTTACTTATTCGTCTTCTTCTCTCCCCAGCCCTGATCACCTCTCCAATATTTTCCTCTCGCCTCATTACTTGTGTCTTAGAAGATGCCAACCCACGCATGGATTAACTGAGAATTTGATGTTTTTAGGTTTCAAGTTTGTGTGGGAAGAGATGTAGGTTGCGGAGAGAAGAGAGGAGAGGAGGGATAGGTGGGGGGAGGGGAGAGATAAGTTGGAGAGAGGAGGGATAGGTAGGGTAAGGATGGATAGGCGGGGTGAGGGGGGATAGGTGGGGTGAGGAGGGATGGGTGGGGGAGAGGAGGGTTGGGTGGGAGTGAGGAGGGATAGGTCGGGGTGAGGAGAGATTGGTGGGAGAGAGGAGGGATTGATGGGGATGAGAAGGGATAGGTGGGGTGAGGAGCGATAGGTGGGGAAGAGGAAGGATAGGTTGGGTGAGGAGGGATAGGTGGGAAAGAGGAGGGATAGGTGGGATGAGAAGGGATACGTCTGGGGCAGAGGAGGGATAGGTGGGAGTGAGGAGGGATAGGTGGAGTGAGGAGGGATAGGTGGGGGGAGAGGGGCGATAGGTCCGGAAGAGGAGGAATAGGTGGGGAAGAGGAGGGATAGGTCCGGAAGAGGAGGGATAGATGGGAGGAGAGGTGGGATAGGTGGGGAAGAGGAGGGATAGATGGGAGGAAAGGAGGGATAGGTGGGAAGAGTGGGGGATAGGTTGGAAGAGGATGAGAGATAAAAAACTGAGGTGGCAAAGTGTAGGCTCGAGAAGGATGTGCGACGAGACGAGAGACAGGTAAGGTGAGGGAAGAATAGGTTGGATGGATGGGTGATGGAGGAAGGTTAGTTGGGTCAGGGTAGAATAGGCTGGAGGAGTTTATGAGATAAGAGAGGAAGGATAGATGGGGAGAACTGAGCGTAGTCTGGATGAGAATAGGCTACAAAATAGGAGGGACAGATGGGGAGAATGGAAATTAGGTTGGGGGAGAATGGGAGACGAGAGAGAATAGGCAGAGTTAAATGAGAATAGGTTGGAGGGAGATGGGAGACAAGAAAGGAAGAATTCGTGGGGTGAGTGGCGAATAGATTGAAGACGCATATGAGAATGAAGGATGGATAGGTAGGATGAGTGGAGAACAGGCTGCAAAAGGATGGAAGACAAGAGAGGAATGAGAGGTGGGGAGAGGGTAGAAAAGGCTTGAGGAAAAATAGGTGGGGGAAGTTAAGGGAGAGGAAGGATAGGTACAGTGAGAGGAGAACAGACTGGAGGAGAATAGGAGACAAGAGGAAGGACAGGCAGGGTAAAATGAGAATAAATAAGAAAAGAATGGGAGACATGGCAGGAAAGAGAGATCCAGTGGGGAGAAATAGACCGGAGAATGAGATATGAGAGGAGAGACAGGTATGACGAGGGGAGGGCAGGATGGAGGAGAAGAGACAGGAGATGAAGCTGGGAAAACGGTGCTGAAAATTTCGGATATAGGGCCGTATTCTAAGTGGCCTTGGAGATTTCGTAAGACCTCATCCCTAGCGATTTACTCAGCACACTGCACCTCAATATCGTGTGGTGTGTTATTAAGGCAACGTATGTCCATGTCAAAATTATACAAAAGGAATACAAGAGAATGTAAAGGTGGAATATGCAAAGTAAATCGCTACGGAAAGGGTGTTACGAAGCCTCCTATGCTGCCTAGAATATGGCCTTTATTTTGGAGCTTGTGCAGGGGGGTAAAAAATTCAGATCACTCACAAAGTAGGTTGAGGAGAGGAGTGGTGAGGAGAAGGATGGGTAAGGAGGGAAGAATAGGTAGGAGGCGGCTGAGTGACAAAACAGGGAGAATTTAGGAGGTATAGCACGAAGATTTTGTTGTTGTTGTTGTGTCGGGGAAGACTTAATTCTCAAATCTGGAAGAAGACTTGGAACAGGGGATGGGAGGAGGGGGGATGACGGGTGAGAAAGGGGAATGGGGCAGGGGTGAGGAGGGGACGAGAGCTGGGGCGGAGAACGTGGCGTCCTAAGGAGACTTAACCATTTGAAATCAGCTTGTGTGGGAGGGTATCAACTTCTGAGCAGTCAGGATGTAGGGCTGGGATAGGGGAGGGGACAAGAGAAGAGAGGGGATGAGAGGGATATATGCAGGAGAAGGCTCGGTGACAAGAGACGAGCTAGATGATGTGGTGTCGACTGTACAGTTGAGTATCTGGGGGAGTTTCTTGGTTTTGTGTTGGAATATTTAGTGTTCAGATCTATTTGGAAGCGGGTTGGGGACGAGAGAGGAGGGGAAAGAGAGGTGGAAGTAAGAGGAAGAAAAGGTGGGAGGAGGAGAAAATTAAAAGGGCAGGGTGTCGTAGATGGTGTCATATGGACTGTAAATTAGCTTAGACTTTTTTAAACGTGTGCCTTTGTGGAAAACTTTTACTACATAGATCATTCAGGACATATGTTAGTCAGGACACAGAGAAAAGAAGACAGAAGAGAAAGGATAGGTGGGGAGAGGAAGATGAAAAAAGCAATAAGGAGAGATGAGATAAAAGGTGGAGTGGGGTGCAAGGGGAGAGAATGAGAGACGTGGGGTAGTGGGGAATTTCTCTATCTTGCAGTATTTTATATTTGGGCTTATGGAGGAGGGTGTAAAGTTCAGATGATACCAGGATGTAGGCTGGAGAGAGAGAAGAGGGAAGGGGAAGGATATGTTGGAGAAGAAGAGAATACGCTTGGGGTTGGGTTGGGGGGTTGACGAAAGAGGGAAAGCGAGATGGGGTTATCATAGAGAAAGTTGGCTCTTTTGGAATATATATATATATATATATATATATATATATATATATATATATATATATATATATATTTCTTTTTTTAATTTATATTATTAATTTATGCTGTATGCGAAGGTACGAATCTCGGATCAATCAGGAAATAAGTTGAGAATAGGGAAGAAAAGATGGAGGATAGGTGGGGTGAGGGGAGAAGAGGTGGAGGAATGGTGAGACAAAAGAGGGAGAATGTGGGTGGTGGCGTCGTGACTAACGCTGACTGTCTAAGAATATTCTGTTTTAAGTCTGTGTGGGAGGGTATAAAGTTCAGATTGAGCCAAGAAGAAGGATAGAGAGAGAAGAGGGGAAGGAGGAGGGGAAAAGGAAGTGGAAACAGAGTCTGGGGAAGAGGAAGGGAGAGATGGGGCTGGGGGGTCAAGGGATGAGGGGAGACGAAAGTGGGAAAGCAGGGAGATGCTGTCATAAGGGAAGTTGACTGTCTTGGAACACTTTCGTTTTACGTTCGTGTGGGTGAATTTAGTGCTCAGATCAGTCTGGATGTAGGGCGAGGAAAGGAGAGCGGAGAGGAAGAGGTGAAGAAGGAGGAAAAAGACGAAGAGGGAGAGAAGCCACAAGCGAAGATAAAAAGTTAAAACTACAGTAACTTATTTTTTTTTAACCAGCGTGAAAAAACTAAGTCCTCAGATTTAAAATTACTCGTACGTTAGCAAGGAATGATGATGATGATGATGATGATGATGATGATAATGATGATATACTGACGTTAGGGAGACGAGAGGGGATGGGAGGTTGAAGGAGGGGACAGGGAAGGAGGAAAGAGAAATGGGGGCGGATTGACGGGGGAAGAGGAGAAAAGTGGAAGTGGGGGTAGAAGGAGGGTGGGTCGGGGGAGGGGAGAGATAAGAGGGGTGAGGTGGGTGAAGGGTGGGTGGGGGACGGGCGAGAGGAGGGGTGTGGGTGGAGGGCTGGAGGGTGGATGGTGGTGGGAGAGATAAGGGGTGGTTGGGCGGATGGAGGATGGGTGGGGGACGGAGAGAGGAAGAAGATACGGTGGGTAGACTGACATAAAAGGGGTGGAGGTCGTAAATTGAGTTGAGTATTGTATTCAACTAATTTATTTGATACTTCTGTAAGTGCGTGGGAAAGGCTTGGCGCTACGATCAGTTAGGATGGTTGGGAAAGGACACGGAAGAAAGAAGAATGCTTAGATTAATGCCTGTCAACTGGACGACGGCTATGATGTCGACAATCAATTTCACTGAGTCCGAATCCTCCTCTAAAATACTAAACGCAACAACCAGCTTTCCATCCAGGTTCCTAACTGTACTACTGGGTGAACAGGGACAAAAATTGGAACAAACTTTGCTTAACAGTCTGAACGGTCCAAGAATCAAACACGAGGTCATCCAATAGCGAGCTGGATAAGGTACCACTGCATTACCAGGGTTGAGGGAAGTAGGGGAGGAGGGAGACAAAAACGGGAGGTGGTGGTCGTAAACGAAATCAGCTCACATTGATTTTTATATTTTATATCATTTTAAAAGTTGTGTGGGAGGGTGTGGCGGTTGGATCAGTCAGCATGTAGGGTGAGAGGGGGGAAAGGGGAGAGGGAGGGAGGGAAGCAGGGGGAAGAGAGGAAGGGGAAGACAGGAAGGGGAAGGGGAAGAGTTAAGGGTTGGTTGGTGGTATTAGTAAAGGACGTTTCATAACAGCTTTTATATATTCCTAATCCTGTCTGGAAGTTTAGTGTCAGGCCTTAAATCCGGGTAGTATTTTTTTTCTTGCCACCTCCAGACGATTTCATTCAGCGCAAGAGAGCCATCTGAACTGCAGGGGATAGATACTGCCTTCGTTAATCCCTTCATTGCAAGAATCTCCCCAAAGCTGAATAATATTGTATGGAAGCAGCAAAAAATAATTGATAAAATACATCAGTGGATTAAAGGGGTATAGGGCACGAGTATGGTGGGGGCTGGGGGGAAAGAGGGAAGGGGAGGAAGGAGGGAACAGGGAGGGGAAGGCAAGTGGAAGGGTAGTGGATGTTAGGGAGAAGGAGGGGCGATCGAGAGGGAGGGTGAGGGAATGATGGGGAGGCAGGGGAAGATTGAGAGAAAATGGGGGATGAAAGAGGACATGGGGAGGTGGGGGAAAGATGAGGAATGGAAAGGGGACGAGGGGCAGGGTTGGGGAAAATGGGGAGATGGAGGGGGACGGGGTGGTGGGTGGGAGACAATGGGGAGAAGGAAGGGGGACGAGTGAGAGTGTTGGAAGAAGCTGGGAAAGAGGGGGACGGGGAGGAGGATGAAGGAAAGAGGAGGAAAGGAGGGGTAACGAAGGGGAATGTGGGAAAAAGACGAGGTGGAAGGGACGCGAAGGAGTGGGTGGGGAAAGATGGGAAGGAAAGGGAGGTTTAAGAAGGTGAAGGAAGATGGGAGGAGGAGGAGGAGGACTAGGGGGAGAGTGGGATGGAAAGACGAAGGAAGGAAAGGGAATACAGGGGTGACTGGGGGAAAGAGGAGGGGGGAGGAAAGGAAAGAGGAAGATGGCGGGGGGAAAGATGGAGAAAGGCGACGGGAGAAGCGACGAGGGGGGAAGGGATGGGGAAGATGCCCGGAAGAAAGGCGAGGGAAGGGGGGCTGGGGGAAGAATGGTGAGGGAGGGGGGACGAGACTTGAAGGTGAGGAAGGTGCCGAGAAAAAGTGGAAGATAAGCGAGGGAGAGGAAAGAGAGGCAGAGGTGGGAGGGATGCTGTCGTTAGGAAGGTTGACGAAATAGATATACACAGGGTGGTCCATATATTGCGCCCCTTCAGCTATTCCCGTGTACTGTGCGAATGGCTCAGTCTTCTGGTGTGGGACTGGGGTATCTGTAAGTGCTGAAATGATTATACAATTAATGAGCAAAATAATTGACACTCAACACTTGAATGAGTTACGCGAAATATAAAATGATGCATAGTGGACATTTTTTTTTTTTTTTTTTTTCCCCCACGTAAACCTGGCCGAGATTTTCGTCTTTTTGCAACTTATGTCACGTAACTCAGAGGCAGAAAAAGACAGTCCTATGAATCTAAAGCCTTCCCATAGCACTTCTTCGTGACAAGCATTCTATTCTAAGTGTTAATTCAATACCAGAACTCAGGACACAGTACGGAAAGACAGCAATTATACACAACGTTAGCGGGACGATGTTAGAGTATGGCTGCCAAAGTTGTCCCTACGTAACATTATATTCGTTAGCAATGAGGCAGATAAGGGGCAATTTGTGAATCACCATGTATATTAGTATTACGACTGTGTAGGTCAGGGTGAAATGGCAGTCAAGGGGTATGATGGGATATAAGAGGAGATGAGGAGAGAGAACAGGTGGGAAACAAGTGAGGAGAGATGAGTAATGAAGAGAAGACGGAGGAAGATGTTGGGTAGGGGAAAGGGAAGAGAGACTTACAGAGGAATGGTGAGGAGACAAGGGGAAGGGATTAGGTAGGAAGGGCGGAGGAAAGGAGATGATGGGAGGGGACAGGCAGGGGACGGTGGGGGAAGAGAAACAAGGGAAAGAAAAATTGAGCGTCTTGCAATACAGGGCAGTCCGTACAGTGCGCAACTCAGCTCTTGCGTGTCCACCCTGCATCATACTCAACTTCCTATAACCAGCTTCATATTTCACAAGGTTTGATTTTTATTCACTTGACTGCATAAATGATTAGCAGTTTCACAAAGGTGCCAAATGTCTCCGCCTCCCACACCAGCAGGATGAGCGCTGCCCGTTGCACAAGACAGATGGGAGAAACAAACGGACGACCTTGTTTTACCGCACTGGAGGATGTGGGTGTAAGGCGAAATGGAAGAGGAAATGGAGAATGGGGACAGTAGGTGGGGGAGAGCTACTGGGAGGGACGGGTGGGGGGATAGGGTAAACGAGGTAGGGGGAGGAAACAAAGATGGGGGATGGGGGAGCGAGAGGAGGTGGGGAGACAAGATGCAGGCACATGTTAGGTAGGGGAGGGGCGTGCGCTGGGGGGAGGTGTGGAGACCAAAGGGATGGATAGCCAAGGTGGGGGAGGTGGAGAAGGGAGAGAAAGTGGAAGTGGCGAGAATGTGGGTGGTAATGCTCGTGAGGAAATGTAATCATCCTGGACTCCTTCTCTATTATATGATGTAATAGTGGGGAGAGGAGAGGTGGTGGAGGAGGAGCGGGAAGGAGTGATGGAAGATGTGGGGGAGAGGGGAAGGAAGAGGTGGGAGGACGTGGAAGTGAGAGGGAAAGGAGGAAGTCGTGGTGGACGTGGAAGAGGGAGAGGAAGACGGAAAGGAACAAAAAGATGGTGTAGGATGTAGACGAGGGAGAGGGAGGAGGAGGTGGTGGGGAAGAAGAGGGAAAGAAAGATGGTGGAGGATGAAGAAGTGAGAGGGGAAGGAAGAAAAGGGAAGGATGGGAAGAGAGAGGGGACGCAGGAGGTGATGGAGGCTGTGGAAGAGACAGGGGAAGAAGAGGAGATGGAGGATGGGGAAGAGAGGGGACGGAAGAGATGGTTGAGGATAGGGAAGAGAGAGAGAGAGAGAGAGAGAGAATGAAATGGATGAGGGACAGGGTATGGGGATAGGTAGGAGGCAGTGAAGGGGAAAAAAACAACAGATGTACGAGAAGGTGAGAATGAGAGTGGACAGGAGGACAGAAGGAAATAGGAGGGTGAGGAGGCAGGGAAGGTGGGAGAAGAGGAAAAAGGGAGGGAATGAGTGGTTTAGGTGGCAAGGGGGAGATGGGGTGAGGGAGACGTGGGGGAAACGAGCGAGACAGGGGGAATTAATGGTGGTAAAGAATGCTAACGATCTTGAAATATCCTTATGTACGATGGTATAGGAGGGGAGCCTAACCATAAGGGGAAGGTATTAGGGAGAGAGAGAAAGAGAGAGAGAGAGAGAGAGAGAGAGAGAGGAGACTGGGGGGGGGGGTTACTGTGCAAACGTGAGAGAGGACGATGTAGACAGACAATAACTGACGTCTACACTAAAATAGGTAAATCCATCAGTGTCGAGATGTGCTCTCAGTAATTATCCTCAAACTCTCACACAATTTTATTAATCATGGGAAGAGCGATCATATTTATAGTGAAAAAAGATAATGGAGACAGCAGTACAAGTCTCTCTCTCTCTCTCTCTCTCTCTCTCTCTCTCCAAGGCCGAATAAAATCGTCTGGAGGAAGCAAAAAATAAAATGAAAATAAAAATAAGTTCCGGATTAAAGGCGTTAAGTCCCTTTAACCCCTTCACTAATTCCTTCCCTCCAGCAATAAATAAAACCTTCTCTAGGACACACACACACACACACACACACACACACACACACACACACACACACACAATCGTCCAGAGAGGGTGAGATGTCTAACTTTTTCCATTTACTTAAAAGCTCGTTGTTCTTCCTAGTTTAATTTAGTTTACTTTTTTAAGGAAAGAATGAATAAAAGACTGGAAGCTTGTGAATATCGTTCCTTCAAAGACAAGTCAAAAAAGAGGGAGCCAAGAGTGAATTCTGATGCATATGAGAAAGTAGGAACTCTCTCTCTCTCTCTCTCTCTCTCTCTCTCTCTCTCTCTCTCTCTCCACGGAAGTGCATCGCGTTATTGCCATTCCTCGCGTTGAGTGGCAATCAGTTTTTTTCCCACTGGCAACACACACACACACACACACACACACACACACACACCTGGCACAACAAATCCCTTACACACACAAACACACACACACACACACACACACAGAGTCTCACATTACCCCTTCCAGGCTTCCAACACGCGCATGAATAAAAAAATGAAAGACGTTATTTTACTGAAATGGTCTCGACAACACCTAGATCGAGGACAAATACGAGGACTGGGCGAGAACGTAATAATACAACGAATAATAGACGAGAACAAAATGGAATAATAATAAAAAATGCATTAATAACAAAACAGAAGAAAAATTTATTATCGCACTTCCACAAAAGAATAAAATCGCCATGTGGTAATAATAATAATAATAATAATAATAATAATAATAATGATAAGGGCCTAAAAAATGGACAGACTGAGGATTTATTGAAATTTCTTTACTCATTCAACCGGAGAGTTTTTGGAAAGCTGAATGAAGTCATGTGGAGGTAGCTTGGATGAATTTAAAAGAAATCGTGGTTAAAACGCCAGAGATCGAGAACCCGAAGCCAAGGCGACAAGGTAAAAGAAAGACGAGGCGAGGGAACAAAAGAACCAGGAACAAGAACAAAGAGGCTCAAGCAGAACACGCCGGAAATTCAATAACAAGACCTGAACGGAAATTGCAGTGGACGTAAATACAATAACATGAGGTAAGTAAACATTGGAGTGGGCAGAAACACAAGGTTGAAGATTTATGGAGCACCAAGAACTACGGAGAAAACCATTGACTTGGGGAGACAGACAAGGGGCCTGAAAAATAGCAAATGATGATGATGATGATGATGATGATGATAATAATAATAATAATAATAATAATAATAATAATAATATGCGATTCGCGGCCCTGTCGTGTCGCTCATCACTTCTTCAAATGAGAGTTGTTTCTGAACCGCGCTTCGCTTTTGAACAAGTGATTTGCGGCCCTATTGGACAGCAAAATGACCAGCCCAAATGAAACCAGTATCCGAACAGTGACTAACTCCACTCCCACCACCACCACCACCACAACCACCACCATCCCAGCTACCAACAACATTATCACAGCCATTATCATCATTACAGTTACCACCACAACCTTCACCATCACAACTACCACCACCATCATCATCACAGCTATCACCACCCCCACAACCACCAAAACTACCACCACTACCATCATCACAGTTACCACCATAACCACCACAGCTATTACCATTTTCTGCCGAATGAAATCGTCCATTCGTAGCATCAGTGAAGTAACAGACATCAGACTGGAGATGTGCAACTCCCCTCCCCCTTCTCTCTCTCTCTCTCTGCAGATGCATAAAACTCCACGGAAATGACAAATACGCGATACATAACATGAATGGGGACAATTATTAAGGGTCAAAACACTCTTTCAGAAAATTTCAATCGACATGAAATTGAAAATGGCTTATCTGGGACCCACTTCCAACTATCGTGCAATGTTTAATCAAAATCTTTTTTCCAGTTTTGGCTGTGCAACAGACACACACACACACACACACACACACACACACACACACACACACAATTATAATATATTAGACAATAACAAATCCTACATTGCCTTGGAGACTTGGAATAACTTCTCGTGTGGAATACTTCACTTCACTCCAGTCCCCTTAACTTTGATCCACGACATACAAATCGGAATTGGAGAATATATCGTGAAGTTACCAGCATCATTATCGTTAAGTAATAATAATAATAATGATAATGATGATGATGATGATAATCATCATCATCATCATCATCATCATCATCATGACCATTATATCTCACCTGAGGATAAGGTGAGCTAGGATCCAGACACAAGGAGAGAGAGAGAGAGAGAGAGAGAGAGAGAGAGAGAGAGAGAGAGAGAGAGAGAGAGAGAGAGAGCATTATCAACACCATGTCCAGTGAGATAGGCCAAACAATCACTGACTCATTATTGGTCTCCTTAACCCTGCCACAATAAATAACTAAATAAATAAATACATACCTTGGTCAGAACTTTTAAAAACTTGATCACAACATCCACCCAATAATACAGGGGCGACGAAAAACATTACCTGCCAGCATGAAATAAAGTTACGAGGCTTCAGACGAAAACACCGACATCGAGGGTAAACGCGAGGTCAGTGAGAGAACGAGACCCGAGAAAGAGACAACGGGACTCATCATGACACTAGAGGCATGAGCGAGACAAGACCCGAGAACGAGACAGAGACCCGAGATTGATGTAACAAAGCCTGAAGACGAGACAGTAAGACCTTCCATAACTCCAAGGGTGAGAAAGAAACGAGGACCTGCAACGAGACAGTGAGGCAGAGAGAGACTGAGAGAGAGAGAGAGATGAACAGAAAGCAGGATGAGAGATTTGAAAGAGGGGAAGGGGAATTGTTAAACAGAGAGAGGGAAGGGAAGAAGGCCTGACAACGAGACAATGAAGCGAGAACGAGACAACGAGACCCAAAAACGAGACACCGATATCCGAAAAAAGGACAACAAGACCCAAGCACGTGGCAAAGAGACCCAAAAACAAGATAATGGGACCCGAAAACTAGGCAATAAGACCCGTAAACGACAAGACCAAAAGCAAGAAAAAAAGCCTGGAAAACGAGACGACCTGAAAAAGAGACAAGACCCGAAAATGAGACGAGACTCAAAAACGAGACAACAAGATCCAAAAACGAGACAACAAGATCCAAAAACGAGACGAGACCCGAAAACGAGACAACGAGACGCGAAAACGAGACAACGAGACCCTTCATGACTCCAACTCTGGCCTGGCTCCGGTCTGACCTCTGCCTCGACGTCCAGCCTGCCTTAATTACTGCATTCTTTCCAATTAGCCAGTGATCCGAATGCCCCGGGATGGCCCAGGCTCATTTAGAACCCCGGCACCTCACAAAGCACTAAAACTGGGGTAAACTGTAATGGCTGAGAGCAAAATACATCGTGCTATATTGTAGTAAATGGTAAGGCTTGTTAATAAAGCAATCTACTGTATTTCTAACTATGGCGAAGTCCTACATGGAGAGAGAGAGAGAGAGAGAGAGAGAGAGAGAGAGAGAGAGAGAGAGAGAGCATTTCTAGTCCCTATAATTAAAAGAATCATAGTATGGAAATGTCCAACACCACACATTTTTTAATGAATACTTTTTTAACATAAACGCACCCATGAAAAAGTACCCGGATCCGGATCCGTGGAGATATTGTGAGGAATACATAGGATTCGGATCCACCCCAAAATTTAATCAATAGTTCCTTGACCCATGGCCCACTCTTCCACAAAAATTTGCTGAAATTCATCGGGAACTTTTGGAGACGCTATACATAAGCTTAGGATCAGGTTCCGGATCTGCCCCCAAATTTAATCAATTCTCTCCTGGCCCACGGCCCACCCTTCCACAAAATCTCATGGAAATGCACTGAGAACTTTTGGCGATACCGTTTGGGCAAACAGACAAACATAACTAATATCGCAACATGGAGAAAGCAGGTCAACACACACACACACACACACACACACACACACACACACACACACACACACTACTGGCAGAAACATAGATAGGCAATACTTGGAGATTATAAAATCAATGATTTTGTGTTAGATACACGAGAAAAGTCTTCAAAAAGTAAAAGTTATGGTTTATAAAAATGAAGTACTCTTCTGAATATGAATGGTGGTACTCGAGCACTTTATTCAGTATTACACACACACACACACACACACACACACACACACACACACACACACACACACACATCTACAAATGTAAGATAAAAGTGGACGGATGAAATATATGGCCAAGGTTGTACTCCTATTGTAATATTTCAGGCGACGGAATGGCTACACCTCCAGGCTTATACTTGTGGGTATTTTGACTGTGGCTTCTGTTTCTTTTCTGTTTTCCGACTGGTCTTTCTAGAACGCATAGAAGGAGAGATGATGATGATAAATACAGAAGATGATGACGATAATGATCTAAAGATGATGATGACGATGATGATAATCAGGCTAACGACTGTGATAACTACAAAGATGGTAACGATAATGATAATGCCTAAAGATGAAGATGATGATGATGATGATACCTACAAAAGATGATGACGATAATGATAATGTCTAAAGATGATGATGCTAATGCCTAAAGACGACGGTATTATACTAACGGGAAATACAGGCTTGATTCCTAGCACATCTGGAACTGACATCCGAACACCTAACACTACTCAGTTTTACGACTTCTTCCAGCACTGTAAAAGTAACCAATGGATCTGTTTCTCTGGGCGAGCCACTCTTATTCTGATGGCCACAACCTCCGACAGCATCAGAATTTAGACCAAGCGATGCATTCCCTGCCGGATATTTTTATCATTCTTGCTCTAGTTTGTCAGAATTTCAATTGATTTCTTCTTAACCACTTCTTCCAGGATTAGCCCACGGCGTCTAGCTGTTGACAGATAGGTTGATAGATAGACATAGACAGATGAGTAGACAGAAAGATTGGTAGGTAAACAGACAAACACGGATAGACAGAAAGACAGATATACCACTACATATAGTGAGACAAACATAAAATGACTGAAAGACACTTTGACAGTCAGACAGATAGATACACAGGTAAACTGGACAGAAAGCTTATTTTCATTCCTACGATCTCTGAATGAAAAAGAACAAAAATAAAGAGAACATAGGTCATTATATATATATATATATATATTAATAGGAAACTGAATTGATGGGGAAGTATACTCGTATATCTAGAGAGATAGATAGATAGATAGATAGATAGTAGGATAGATAGACAGATAGATGTATATACAGTGGTGTCAGGACAACTGACCCCTGGACAATCGCCCCCGTAGGGCAACCCCCCCCCCCGACAACTGCCCCCGGACAGTTGCCTCCCGCTAAAGATTAGGTTAGGTTGGGTTGGGTTAGGTTAGGTTAGGTTAGATTAGATTAGGTTAGGTTAGATTAGATTAGGTTAGGTTAGATTAGGTTAGATTAGATTAGGTTAGGTTAGGTTAGGTTAGATTAGGTTAGGTTAGATTAGGTTAGGTTAGATTAGGTTAGGTTAGATTAGATTAGATTAGGTTAGGTTAGGTTTGATTAGATTAGGTTAGGTTAGGTTAGGTTAGGTTAGGTTAGATTAGGTTAGGTTAGGTTAGATTAGGTTAGGTTAGATTAGATTAGATTAAGTTAGGTTAGCTTAGGTTAGACACTTGAGACGATTTGTAAATTGAATCGGGTGATACTTTGCGAGAGGCAATTGTCCGAGGGGAGGTTGTCCTACGAAGGCGATTGTCCAGGGGGCAGCTGTATAGGGGGCAATTGTCCAGAGAGTAGTTGTCCTAGAACCATATATGGTATATGTACTTCCCCAGCAATTCAGTTTCCCATTCTTAAAAACTATCATCGTAAAATAACATACTCGCACGTACTCAGCCACGTGATCATCACTGTTTCTCCAGCAACAGCAAACAAAATCATTACGAAAGTCTTCTAGTACGTCGGGTATTGGAATTGTCGCGACTAAGGAATGAGAATCCTGGTGACGCCAAGGCTTCAACCCCACACATATCACCAATCCATCCTATGACACTCCCTTATCAAATCATCGCACTCATGAATAATTCCCACTCGTGAATAAATTCCTCACACCCTGGCCGGAGGGACACAATTTATTCCAGTCTCTCGCACTCCCTCACGCATCACACGTATAACAATTTCCGTCCTAACGTATAATGATAATTTTTAGCCCCGTGGGATTCAGGACTTAGGTCCGTATTCTAAGTGCTAATGGGGATTTCGTAACGCCTTTACCACAGCAATTTATCCTTGAGTATACCTCTCAATATCCTCTTGTATGCTGAATGATATGGAGAATGGTAGGGTGTAATAACAAGAATAAATCGCTGAAGAAGGGGTGTTACGAAACATGCGGTCCATAGAACCAATCACATTCAACTCCTTTCAGTACTATGACGCATCTTTGACACTCTGAGGTGGAATAAACTTAGATATGTCTTTACAGGAAGAGTAGACAGGGGAAAATTTTGTACTTCTTTCCCTGATCTTCCTGCAGAAAACAGTAATAACCTGCTGTGTAATTTTCGTTTCTTAGCCTAGATTTTGCACTGAAGTTAGGACAGGAGGCAGGAAGATCTGAGAGTCTCCCAGTCGTTCCTGCAAATCAAAACCAGAGTTACGATATAGGGAATGCATCGTCCGTCTTCCTTTGTCTTTCTCCGTCTGTATTTCCTACTGTCTATGACCTCCAGTCTTTCAAACGCTGTGTGTAAAAATTTCGAAATGAACAGATCTTGAATTTGGCTCTCTGTTATCTTGTTTTTGTTTTGTTTTTTCTTGGAGGGAACAATCTTGCAGGCTTCTGGCCCTGGGTTCCTTCTTCCATGCATAAATAAAAAAGTGCGTTTGTACATCCCGGTCCAGGTTTCTGCAACTCGCTCTCAGCTGAATAAAATCGTCTGGCGTTAGCCGGAATAGATCACTAGAATTATCCCGACCGTGAAAAGGTTAGAGGTATTAGCACTATACGATTTTTTTGTTACTCTAGCCTGGTCTAATACCTCCATCTCTATATGTTCAGTATTGCGTTGTAGCAGCAAAAGAGTGGCACTAAGAATATGGTGCTAGTCACGAAAAAGTGCTCTGAAAAGGACATAAAACTACTGCATTGTCTTACTCTGTCAATTAACTGGGTGGTATAACCTGCAAAGGGGCAACAATATGGGCCAGGTTAAGATAAAATTACTACAGCACTCACGCTCCCATGACTTACTCTCAAATTATGTCATCGGACAATACCTGTGGCAGAATTCTAGAGTTGTCCTGACCATGACGGGGTTTACGGTACAGGTATTAACGCTCAAGCTCCTATGACCCACTCTCATCTGGATAAATCGCCTGGTGTAAGCTGCAAAGGAATACTGCTGCCATCCCGAATATAAGAAGGTTTACTCTAGCTGCGGCCAGACGAACTTTTCCGACATGAAGAGGCCGATTTTTTCCGAAATTCTCGTCAAGTAAGGAGGCTCCCTAGCACCTGTTCCATTGCGATTCATTTGGGGGCATAGCAAGAGTGCAGAGTATGATGATGTTGGGATTTATTTAACACAGAATAGGAGAGCTAGGTGTAACAAGCAGAATAATTCGCTTAGGAAAAGATATTACGCATCCTCGAGAATACGGGCATTAGACATAACTAATAATTTCCAGTCTAAAGTTCCAGTCGACATCAAAAAGTTCCTTCGTCTTTCCTGTGTGTGGTGAATCCTCCACAAATAACACTGATGAACCTGATCTGTGGCCGAATAAAGTCATCACCGTCAGCTGCTACGGATTCGCCACACTGCTTTCCGAAGTCCATGGAGAGGAAAGAAGGAGAGGCGACAGGACTTTTGATGCCGACCGTACGATAACGTCTCTCTCTCTCTCTCTCTCTCTCTCGCATCATCAGTTCAACCACATCACACCACAACTTCACTGTAACACCACCACCTCAACCACACACACCACCACCACCACAATACAGGTGGAATATTTAATATCACCTTAGTGCTACGTAAACCGCCACTTCACATTAAGCCAGAGACTGATATTTTAAGCGCCTTTGTATCCCTAACACCACTTCCATAGCGATTTATTCTGCATATTACTCTTAGGAATCCTCTTGCATGTTACCGATACAAGTTACGTCGATATTAAAAAGCATAAAGAGAAAAAAAAATGTAATATGAAAAAAAAAATCGCTAAGGATGAGGTGTTAGGAAGCTTCACATGTAACTTTGAATACCCATGTTGCATCTTAATCTCTCTCTCTCTCTCTCTCAAATTAATTATACCGCGTCCATTATTTTCACACATTTGCTCTCTTTTCACCAGCACCAGTCTCTCTCTCTCTCTCTCTCTCTCTCTCTCTCTCTCTCTCTCTCTCTCTCTCTCTCTCTCTCTCTCAAATTAATTACACAGCTTCCATTATTTTCACACATTCGCTTTCTTTTCACCAACGCCAGTCTCCCTCCCTCCCTCCCACACACACACACACACACACACACCAGCATTAAGCCACACATAATCAGATTACCCACACCTTTATTCCTGCCTCAAGTCATCGTAATCCCTTCAATACCTTATATTCCTTTTAAGTTTACGTATTGCTATTTCTAGGCGATTTATTCAGCTTTAAAAAAGGATCTAAACTGAAGGGTTTTTATTTAGCCTTCATTATTATCTTTACTACTAAGGTTCTCTCCTACATAAATAAATGAATAAATAAACAAGTGAGTGAATCCGTGTTAATCCCTTCAGCCCGATGACATACGGTGATCCGTAAACAGTGTGCTCCATTATAAACACCTCTGTCGGTAACTTAAGTGCCATGGGGGCGGCTCTGTCTGCTGGTGTGGGAGTGGGTGTGCCAATAGGAGTAAGAATGAATGAATGGTGCAGGCTAGACATAGATATCGATGAGCGGCGGAATGGAAGTGTGTTATATCTGAACCACCATGCAGTTTGTTTATTTTTGCTTTTTTCCTTTCGATTTTATTCAGTGTACAGGAGGACGTATCTCTATCAGTGACAGGGGTTAATGAAGTCTTTATCTACTTCTCCACTCCCAAAAGTCTATCCCAAGTTGACTGAAGGTCGTCTGGAATCGTCAAGGTCAAAAACATAAAAGAAATCGCTATATTCAAAGTGCTAACACCTCCCTCAAAACACCACAACACCAGCAGTGGTATTATGAGGGGGCAGAGACCTTTGATTTTTTGGTTCTGCTTCGTGGATAGCACCCCATCTCAACACCACCTTCAAATTACAATACTTTAACACCAGCCTAACACTACTATACCACCTCAGCACCACAATCCTCCCTCTAACACCTCAACACCAACTATAGCCAAATATTCCACCTATCTTTAGCATAACACCATAACATTACTGTCACTCCAAATTAGCACTACCCACTCCAAAATAACACCGTAACACCAGCCAACAGCAATCCAACAACAAAACACCACTTAAAGCCACACTCATTCCTCATAAACCGTCAGCACCATAACACCACCACAAATAACACCAGAACAGCAACACAAACTACACCAGAACACTCCAATACGAACACCACCCCCACACCCCAACTGTCCACACCACACCACGACCACTAACTTTACCATAACACCACGCTAAACAACACCATAACACCACCAAAATAACACCACCAGTCACCACACCACCATCATAAACGCCTACCACAAACACGAAAGCACCACAAAACACACCATCCCCACACCCTAACACCATAACATCACTGTAGTCAACACAAAAACAATGCAAATACACCATCTAAACAACACCATAATTCCAACAGTGGTGTTGTAAGGAAGGCACAGAACCACACCATAATAGTGTTTCTTCCTTCCAGTTCTTTATACCCAGAGTCAGCACCTTAACACCGCTACACCACCATAACACCAGCCCATACCATTAAGATCCACCGCCAAGACAACACCCAGGACAACAACACTTCCCTTTTCACAACAACTTAACACCACCTCTCCACAACACCAGCACCAGAAATACCAGCTCCCCCAAAACACCAAAATACCGCTACAAACACCTTCAAAACATCGCAAAAGCACCACCACAAACAACACCAGACAGCACCGCGAACAACACCAGTCACCGACACAAACAACACCAAGCACCACCACAAACAACACCAAGCACCACCACGAACAAACCATAATACCACCACAAACAACACCATAATACCACCACGAACACACCAATAATACCATCAACATGACTCAATACACCACCACAAACAACACTAATACAGCCACACAAACAATACCAATACACCACGGGAACACCACCACCTTTACCCCTGCCTGATACCACCTTTTCACTGAGTCAACACCACAAATCATATGCACCACAGCACCACACCAAGCAACACCTCAGCACCACACCACACCACTACCAAAACCAACACTGTAATACCACAACACCACCATCACATTACCACCTGAAAGACCATAATACCACCCAAAACAACCACACCCCACTACCAACAACAGAGTATACCACTTCACTGTAACTCAGCATCACTTCACCAGCCTATAATAACACCACCATCACTAAAACACAAAAATAATACCACTTGTGCACAAAACACCACTTTCAGTTTAACGTAAACTACAACACCACCCTTAATACTGCCACAAAACCACCAAAATGCCACTCCTAACATCATCAGAACAGCAGAGCACCACCTTAAAAAAAATAAAAAATAAAAAAATAATAATAATAATCAGGGTTACCAATACTCCACCACACCACCTCGAACAAAACCACAAAACCAGCTCAGTTACACCAACATCTACTTCAACCACACCACAAAATCATCCTGGTAAAAAAAAAAAGGGGGGGGGGGCCACACAAAATATCTCGTAAATAAAAAAGCAAACCACACACACACACACACACACCGCGTCCATAGCACCACAATACCAGCTCAGTAATACCAAAACACCACTTCAACAATACTGCATTGCAATAAACACCATAACACTAGATTTATAGTACCACAATACCACTTCAAGAACAACACATTATCGTAACCAGCAACACCACAACACCAAACCAACACCACCACCACAACAGCAAACCACCACCACCACAGCACCACACCAACAACAACACAACACCAAATCAACATCACCACCACATCACCACATACATCAAAACACCACTTCAACAACACCTCAATACCAGCTTAACAACACCACAACACCATCAATGACACCAAAACACCTCTCGACCACACCAAAACACCCGTCCCATAACACCAGCGGCGGTGTTATGAGGGAACTGGGGAACCTTGACTTCCTAATACTGCTTCCTGGGTAATCCTTGTGATCGATGACTCTCTCTCTCTCTCTTTCTCTCTCTCTCTCTCTCTCTCTCTCTCTCTCTCTCTCTCTCGTGTGTATGTATTTCCAACAAGATGCTGTGTGTGGGCGTGCCTGTGTGGGCGTAAGTATGTATGTATTCTGCTCTCACCACACTTCAGGAGATCCCTTTTTACGTCCAAACTTCCTGATCCTTTCCATGCAATTGTATTTTTTCTCTCGACTTGTTGCCCCCACTTTCACACCACCTTCACCATCACTCACTTGCCATCCTCAACCCCGCTATCTTTTTTTCGCCACCTACCCTGATCTTACCACACACTGAGGGAACTTTAAAGCCTATCCATGCAGATTATTCTTCTTGTTCTTCTCACCGTCGCATCACCTAATCCACTATCATTTTCACTGTCATCCTCAACCTCACCATCAGTCTTCCCAAATTTCCTTCTCTCACTACTCCACGTTATCCCAGTCTTGTTTCTGTACCCAACCCTTCCATATTCTTCCCCTGCAGTTTTTGCTTCGACTTTCTGATGTTTCACCGTCATACCATCTTCACTGTCATTCACGATCTCGTCATCAATCGCGCTTTCTTTTTGTAACATGTATCCTGCTTTTACAAACTTTGGCAAACCCTCTTTTGTATCTTAACTTTTAGGCTATTTCCCTGTTCTTTTGTTTTGACTTCTTGCCCTCACGTTCACGTCATCTTCACACCCACTCACTCACGCCATCATTCTCAGCGTCACTTTCTTTCCTACCCACATATTCTGCTCTCAACACACTTCTGGAGGACCTCTTTTCTTGTCACAAGTTCTGTCATTCTTTACAAATAGTTGCTTTCTTTTGTTCTGACTTGTTCCAACATTCATACGACCTTGCTTGTCACTTAATCACCTTATTATCCTCAACCTGACTATCTTCTTTCATTGTCAGCACAGTTCAGGAAGCATTTTCAAAACTTGTAATTTTTCTGTCTGTCTATCTATCTATCGCTCTCTAACTCTCTGTCCTGACACACACACACACACACACACACACACACACACACACAACACACACACACACACACACACATATATATATATATATATATATATATATATATATATATATATATATATACCCAAAGCCAGACGACTTAATGCCATAAGGGGCGGCCACAAACAAATCGCCTCCACGTCGCGCCCTGTCCTCTTTCTTAGGCTTCCTCCCCTCCTCTCACCATACATCTCAATCACATTCACTTTTCTAGACAGTTTCTCAATCTCCATCCTCTCTACATGGCCAAACCATTCCAAATTATGTCTCTTAACACTTTCAAAACCATCCACATCAACACTACATTATCTGCTCACTGTTCTCACTCTTGGGATGTGACCTTCCAGCAGGGTCCAAACTTCACATCCGTTACGTTAGAGTGGGGATCACAGTACTGTCTTACCAAGACTTTTTATTCCCCATGCTCTCTTTCCTCTTACTTCAAAGAACTGTACGCATTCACGCACTCCATTCTCAAAACCTCCATCCTTACTCATCACACTACCTGAGTACTTGAATGCACTCACACTGTCCATTTTCTCACCATCAGTTCACTGTGCATGATGTGACTTACTTTCAAAGGCCATAACTGTTCCGTTTTCTAATACAATCCCAAACTCATTCACCAAGCTTTGCAGCTCACATTCATCTTCACTTAACAATACAGCATCGTCAGCAAACAACAGACCTGGAAGTCTCCACACCCGACCCTCTCTCATGAGAGACACCAATATCCATTGTCTTACCTAGTATCTCTTTCGTACCTCCATCCATACACAAAATGAACAACCATGGGCACAACCTTATTTTTTATTTTTTTTTATTTTTTTACCATCTGCACCGTCACAAACCATCAACTCAGCATTACTATCGCTCATATATATATGTATATATATATATATATATATATATATATATATATATATATATATATATATATATATATATATATATATGAGTTTCTTGAGAAGTATCTTGAAATATTGTGATTCATGTCGCAACAACAACAAATTAATCCAAACTGCTATTCGGTTCCATGTGTTACTTTCCCTGTCACACCATCAACTGTATACAATCACTTTCACAGTCACCATCAGTTTCACCATCACTCTCACTTTGCTTCTGTTTTCACTGCCTTTTGATATCCCTCTTTGGATCGAAGCTTGTAAAGCTAATCACATCTCTAACAAGCGCTACGTGGTCTTGTCGGGCTGCTCAGCACTTCCACTTGTGATCAAATGAGAGCAGTTTCTAAATCGCGCTTCCCTTTGCTCAATACATACCAACGATTTATGGGTAGACCCAGGAGCATGTTCTTCGCGACCTAATAGTTTGCTGCTGCAAAGCATGGGTACAATTATGGGTCAAAGTACTCCTTTAGAAAATTTTAATTGACAAGAAAATGAAACGGGCCCATTTGTGACCCAGCTGGAATCACCCTGCTGTTTCATCAAAAAAAATTTTCCGGCTTCGGCTGTGACACACACACACACACACACACACACACACACACACACACACACACAAATGATAGCATATATGAAACAGTTCGGGTCGCCATTTTCACTTTACCGTCATTCACTCCCACCATCAACCCTATTGTCTTTCTTTAGGACACACTTTTACCACTCTGGAAAACTCTCTTTTGTGCACCAGCTATTAAATTACTTCCTCGCACTATGGTTTCGACTTTCTGTTCTCACTTTCACACCACTTTCACAGCCATTCACAACATCAGTATTTTTCCATAACACGTATCATGCTCAAACTAAACTGGCATTTTCTTGTTGTCCAAACTTCTACATTTTCCATGTATTTATTCCTTATCCATTTCAACTTGCAGTTCTAAGTTTCATACCATCATCACTATCACTTATTAACATCATCATCATCATCATCATCATCATCACCATCATCACTATCTTCCAACACGTATCCTTACCACTCTGGGCGACTACTTTCTTATGTCTGAACTTCCTGTCACCTCCAGACGTTTTTTTCCAGCCTATAAGAACAGGTAATTTTTGGAGGGAATAAATAGGGCAATATCCAAAGTATATCGTAAAATTCGACTACTCTCTCTCCTAAGCTGAATAAAATCGTCTGATCGGAAAAATAACATGGAAAAAAAAAAAATGCCTTCCATTAGTCGCGGCGCGCGACTCTGAGGTTGTTATTATCGTGCCCTGGCAACCTACCATTCAAAAATGCGTCTGATTTCGAGTATAATATGAGACGCATGTGATTCGTTTATAGTATTTTCGTGTATAATAATATTCTTGTATAATATATTCGTGCATAATAATATGATTCGTGTATAATATAATTAGAAATTGGACGCACTTTTGAATGGTAAGTTGCCAGGGTACGATAATGACAACCTCAGAGTCGTGCGCCGCTACTATAGTTAGGTAATATATTATTTTCCTTTTTCTTTTATATATATTTTAGACTTGCCACTATGATATGCACTGTCACTTTCATAACCTCTCTCTCTCTCTCTCTCTCTCTCCTTTTGTGTGTGTGTGTGTGTGTGTGTGTGTGTGTGTGTGTATTCTTCCCGCACCACACTTCAGGAGATCCCATTTTATGTCCAAACTTCCTGATCCTTTCCACGCAATTAAATATTTCTCAGACTTGCTGCCCTCACTTTCACACCACCTTCACTCTGTCATGCTCAACCTCACTAACACTCTTCACCACGAGTCCTGCTCTTCCCACGCTCAGTGATAAGTCGCGTCAAAATTTCTAAAGCCTTCTCATGTAGTTTTATTTTTCTTATTCGTTCTCATTTTACACCATCCTCTCTGTCACTCTCATTATCTTCCTCAACCTCACCATCATTCATCACCAAGTTTCATCCTCACTACTTCAGGATGTCCAGATCTTGTGTCCAACTTTACATATATAATTATTTTCTTGCAGCTTTTGTTTTTGACATGACTCTCATCGTCACATCCTTTTCACTACCATTTACAATCGCACTTTTAAAATCACTTCATTTTTAAGCACACATCCTACTTTTAAAACGCTTTTAGAAATATCTGTTTTGCATCTCAACTTTGGGTTATTTCCTTGTATTTTTGTTTTGACTTGTTGCCCTCACGTTCACATCATCTTCACACTCACTCACTCACGCCATCACTCTCAACGTCACTTCTTTCCTCACCACATACTCTGCTCTCAACACACTTTTGTGGGACCTCTCTTCTTGTCCGAACTTATGCCATTCTTTACATATAGTTGTTTTCTTTTGTTTCGACTTTTGTTCCAACTTTCATACACTCTTCCCTGTCACTCACACTGTCATCTTTAACCTCCATCTTTTTATTCATTTTCCCCCAGAATTCAGGAGGCATAACTTCTTTTCGAAATTCTAACTTCATTCCATACATTTTTTTTTTTATGTGAGGAAGAAGGAACCAAAGGCAACGAGCCTGCAAAGATGCTCAATTTTGTTTCGATTTTTTGTGTTTTCTTTTATCCCATCTTCACTGACCCTCTTTCTCTTCTGAAGATGGTGAGAGACAGGATCCAGAAACAAGAAAGGAAAAAAGTGCAAAAAGGGAAGGACCATCAACAGTATATCTAGTGAAGCTTTAATTGGTATACTTAGATATCCGTAATGTCAAAGCTTACACTGATATATCCTTTAAGCTGTTCAGTTCAATCTGTTATTCTTTTTGTCATTTTCACCATCACTATCACTCTCATCACTTTCACTGAGCGTTCTCCTTGTAGCACATCTTCACGGTCATTTTCTCCGCCATCATCACTCTCACTACGCATTCTACTTTCACTGGATTTAAACTTCCAAAACCAATCCCTGCTCTTATCCGATTTGGGTCGCAACTTTCACTCTCACATCAACTTATCTGTCATTCACTCTCACATCAACTTCACTTTCATTCACTCTCACATTAGCTTCACTGTCATTCACTCTCACATCAACTTCACTGTCATTCACTCTCACATCAACTTCACTGTCATTCACTCTCACATCAACTTCACTGTCATTCACTCTCACATCAACTTCACTGTCATTCACTCTCACATCAACTTCACTGTCATTCACTCTCACATCAACTTCACTGTCACTCACTCTCACATCAACTTCACTGTCACTCACTCTCACATCAACTTCACTGTCATTCCCCCTCAACTTCACTGCCATTCACCCTCACCATCAACCCCATCAACCTTCATCAACTCTCATTCTTACCGTTCTGGGAGACTTTTTTTTTGTGTTAGAACTTTAAGATTACAACCATGCATTAGTTTTTACAGGCTCTCACTCTCACACGACCTTCCCTGTCATTCATTCTTACCACATATTCGTCTCTCACAAAACTGGTGTACATTTTTTCTTGTTAACACTTCTTAACTCTTTTCACGTGGTTATTTTTCTTTGTATCTTCCTCGACTTCTTGTTCCCATCTTCACTACCACTCATTCACACCATCACCATCATCCTCTGTATTTCACCTCGTATCCTTATTATCACTTTTGGAGACCCCTTTCCTGTGCCAAAACATTTAACCATCTCCTGACGATTTTTGTTAGCTAAGAGAACACACTAATTTTGAGAAGGGTAAGTGAAGGCAATATCTATAGTAAGTTGTTCAGTTTTTAGACAGCAAGAAGAGTATGACAAAGACGCCATCCCAGCGAAAAGAATATTATTTTCCCCTGCAGTTTTCTTTTTTTCCTTTTTTTTTCCTGAGAGCTGCTGTTCTGGTGGTCACATCATATTCTCTCTCTCTCTCTCTCTCTCTCTCTCTCTCTCTCTCTCTCTCTCTCACTAAGTAACCCATTTTTACCATCTCGAGATATCCTACTTGATGGGGCCAACTTCTAACTCTAATCCCTGGTTATTTCTCGGCACTGCTTATTGCTTTCCCTGTCACTCGCTTCTCACAGTCACTCTCACTGTCACCGTCACCCTCAGACACACTAAAATTTCACTATCATCCTCACCCTCACCATCTTTCTCCCTGCACTCTCGTTGTCACCATCATCCTCAACATCTCACACTGTCACCTTAATCCTCACAACACCATATTCCAACATCATTTTTGTGACCATTACCTTCACCATCACCTTTTGGCACTATTACTCTCAACATCATCCTCACCATCACTATCTTTGAAAGCAATCTTGTTCATTCTCATCTTCACCATTACATCCTTCTAACATTATCACTGTCACTTCACACTCGTCTAACACTATCACCATCACCCTCACCATCTGCACCTTCTCTCAGAACGAATACAATCTTCTAACACCATCATCATCATCATCACACTAACCATCACTATCTTCTAACACTATCACTGTCACCATCACTATCTTCCCTATGGGGTGTCATTATCACCATTAACTTTAGCACCAGTCTCTTCTACCAACATCACCATCACCATCCTCTAAGGCAATCATTTTCACCACTATCCTCAGCGTCACTATCTTCTCACACTGTCGTTGCTACCATCACCTTCACTCCCACCGTCGTTATTACTCACCTTCACTATCGGTCACTGTCACCCTCACTATCACCATCACCATCACCCTCAGTATCACCATCACTATCACCATCATCATCGTTCTCACTGTCACCCTCACAATTACCATCACTATCACTACTATCACCATCACAATCACCTTCACTATCACCATCACCTTCACTATCTGCCTGCACGTAGCTTCGCCTCTCTCACCATCTTCCGATATTCCTTTTTGTGACCTAACTTCGCATTTTCCTCTCTCTCTCTCTCTCTCTCTCGCGTGACCCCACCTACCAATTCATTCTTTCTAATCCCGTTTCTCTTTTACATCCAAATCCTTCTCTCTCTCTCTCTCTCTCTCTCTCTCTCTCTCTCTCTCTCTCTCTCTCTCTCTCTCTCGTGTCCCCACCTCTCCATTCATTCTTCCGAACACCGTTTCTCTCACTTCCAAATTCATGTTTACTCTCTCTCTCTCTCTCTCTCTCTCTCGTGATCCGACTCCCAACTCTTCCTCTTCGAACCTTGTCTCTCCCACTTCCAATTCTTTCCTCTCTCTCTCTCTCTCTCTCTCTCTCCTCCGTCTCCACATTTTGCCTCGAAGTCAAGCCACCAATTTTAACTCTCTCTTTTTCCACCTATATTCCTACAACAATATACTACTTCCCTCCTCCTCTTCCTCTTCTTCCTTCTTTTTACTTCCTCCTCCTCCTCATGTTATCATAGTCTTATCATAGTCATCATCATCTTCACTATCATCGTCATTATCATCATCTTTTAATCTTCACTTTTCTCATACCCTTTCTCTTTCTCCACACCAAGCTTTTTCTCCTCCTCCTCCTCCTCCTCTCTCCACATCATGTTTTTTTCTCTTCTTTCCCTTCCTCCTCCGCCTCCTCCTCTCTCCACATCATGCTTTTTTCTCTTCCTTCCCCTCCTCCTCCTCTTACTCCTCCCAATCTTCCTCCTTCTCTCCCTCCTCCTGCAAGCATTTTATTCTTTCCTCGTTTTTCTCAAGCATTTCTCCTGGTACAAACACTAAAAGTCAACCTTTCTCCAAAAATCAGGGAGGCATTTGTCACTGAAATTCATGCCCCGATAATCTCTCTCTCTCTCTCTCTCTCTTTCTCTCTCTCTCTCTCTCTCTCTCTCTCTCTCTCTCTCTCGTGAATCCACCTTCCAAATTTTTCTCTTGTCTTGCAACCGTTCTCTCACTTCCAAATTCCTACTCTCTCTCTCTCTCTCTCTCTCTCTCTCTCTCTCACACACACACACACACACACACACACACACACACACACACACACACAAACCTAATGAGGGTAACAAGGCTCTAGGACATCAAAGTTTGTGTAAGTAAACTTGACACTATTCACAAGGCATGACAGATGGTGAGGAGGCGAATTCCACACACACTCACTGACTCACCCACTAACTCACTCACTCACTCTTTCACTGACTCCCTCACTCAACTCACTCACTCCATTCTCACCCTCTCACTAACTCACCCTCTCACTCCACTCTCACTCACCCACTCACTCACTGACTCACCCTCACTCACTCACTCCCTCACTTAGCTGATAAATTGTCTGCCGGAGCACCCCATCCTCTCTCACTCTCAGTACTCACTCGCTTAATCGCTCACTCACTCACAGTGGAGACAGGGACTTTTGGGAACATAAGGGTGCGAGGGATGGGAGTATGAGGAGGTGAGGACTGGGAATATGGGTGGGTCAGGACTGGGAGAATAAGGGGGTACGGACTGGGAGTATAAGGGGGTGAGGACTGGGAGTATGATGGGGTGAAGGCTACTCTAAGGGGCTGAGGACTGGGAGTATGAGGGTTGAGGGTTGGGGAGTATAAGGGGAATGACAGCTAGGAGTATAAGAGAAAGTGGTTGCACATCACCATCTTTTACGAGTAACACATAGTGCTTGGACCATCTACAGACAAAAATACCCTCATCGCCAACACACAACACCACTAACACCAACACATACCCTTACCAACAACCACCAACACAACACCAAACCATCACCAACACACAGCACCACGAACACAATATCCCTTACCAACAGCCACCAAATACAACACAACACAACACATTACGGCACCCCTAACACCAATACATACCCTTACCAACAACCACCAACACAACACCAAACCATCACCACCACACATCCACGACTGACATCACCACACAACACCACTTACACCAACACATAATCTACCAACACAACACCTAACATCACCACCACACACCACACTAATCAACAATAAATACTTAACCATGTAATTCAGGATAATTTTGCAGATAAACAAGACACTGAGTTCAGACTAAATTCTTTACACGCTATAGTTAACTCTGTAATTAGAAATGTTAAATCTAAATTCACCGACGATTCTGTATTTGTTCAAGCATACAAACAGCCTGAATATGAGCTGTATCACTGGAAAATGAGATACGTTAAACTGGGGTTTGTTCACAAGCTTTGAAAAAGCAAATGTAAATGCTCTAAAAAAATTAATATGATTTACCCAGAATTATAGCAACCACAGTGTCAGAGGAAACATAGGACTATTACTGAAAAATCATAGAGCATTTGTTCAGGCTATGTATTTAAATTCATTACAAATGAATAAAGATGCTTTGAGAATATTTTACCCTTTTTTTACCCATGGCTAAAATGTTCCACGCCTACTGAGAATATTTATGTCATTTAAAATGGCGATAGGTATGTAATAACTATAGGCATTAGTATATATCTCATAGCACAATAGGTACAACGTTGGGTCTGGTTAGTACTTGGATGGGTGACCGCCTGGGAACACCAGATGCTGTTGGCATAACGTTCTCCCTACGTGTCAAGTGGGGTTGGTGGAGGATTAGTGCCCCTCCCTGTAAAAACAATTAACTCTAAGCCCTTGGCCACTCCGTTTGGGATACATGGCGTCTGGCAATGAATGAATGAATGATGAACAATAGGTACCGCTTGAACAACATGCATATCTAGTGTTCAGTTAAAGACGTACACATCCTCAAGCCAAAATGCATAAACAGAATGAATAGCAAACATTTTCCAGACGTTCGAGAATCCATTATGCAGCAGACAAGTGGGGTAACTGCCAAAAGCCAGTTAGCCCATGTGACAGGAGAATACCAGACATTACACCCACCGACCAGTATATACCTGTACTCCTAGAAATCGGAGGTGATAGTCAGAGAGCCAGAGCGAACGATACAAGGCAGGAGGAAGCTTAGGAGATAGGATAGTGCAGAAGATTTCGTCGTCATGCTAAGTTACTCTGTCCATCGTACCACGATATAACTGTGCCACAATAAAGCCCCGTAACCCAAGAGTGTCTATCCCTCACCTAATATACAAGAGAGACAGAGCGGTAGGAGAGAGAGAGAAAATACCTAAACCCACAACGAGCTATCCAACGCCTCACCACTCTATAATGGCAGCAACGATTCCCATCATCTATACTATCGACATTGGTTTTCACCTATCTACCTGGCTATCTACCTACTGTACCTCCCTACTGACATTTAGAGACACTTATGACCCAGATATGTTAGAAAATAAAACAGACACAATGGACGGCTATGCTGTACACAAAACTATAAGAATGTTAGAGAGGTATAAACGGTATAAACTGCGGACTCAATGACTAAGATGCGATTCATGTGATGCAAAATATAATTACTGCTATGTATGTAATTCCACATCCAAGAAAAACTAAGGAACTTATGTAAATTATTCTTGAACTTGATTTATGGCTAACCATCTCCTTTTTAATTACATATATTAATGATGTAAAACGTATATGCATTGTGTGATAAGAAATAATACTGGCTAACTGACTTATCGATTGATTAATAACAACCCTCAACACTATTAACACCAACACACAACCCATCAACACCCACCATCACAATACCATCGCTGACACACATCACCATCATCCTGTACAGACACAACATGCTCATTTACAACATGCATCACCACTTCGAATATAACACAAAACAATCATTATTACCATCATCAGCACAAAATTACGACCACAAACACCACCATCAATACTACACTTTAGCTTCCACCCCAACACCACTAACACGAGCACCTACACAACACCACAATATCATTACCACAGCCGCACCAACACAATACACAGCCAATGGCATCAAAACACTACAATACTACCAACACAACACCATTAACATTACCTATTCATCCTATAGCCTACATCACCTATCCAAGAACCTCACCATAAGCAACAATGAGTTACATCAGCATCACCACATCACCCCACCACAATACCACACCACCACCACGATAAACACCAAGAGCTATACCAGCACTATGTATCTGCCTAACACACAATACAGAACCAACACCACAAACACCAGTAACACCACACCAACACCAGCAAGAGTCACACCAGCACCGCCAATCTGCATACAGGAGGGTCAAATATGAGAACTGCCACTTCACTAATGCGTTCAGTTTTTAGGGCTAACCATTACAGTGTGTATCTCCACTGGGACAACATACTAATTATTATTGTGCATATTCCTAGTGTGTTTTTTTCTCTTTCTCTCTCTCTCTCCCTCTCACAGAAAAAAATGGAAATTTACAGGGCATTTTTAACAACTAATTACCATAACTCTCTCTCTCTCTCTCTCTCTCTCTCTCTCTCTCTCTCTCTCGCAATCATTTTCTAACAATGAGCCATGATAAATTTCCACAGCGTTCTCATACCATTCAATTTTAATAAAGAAAACTCTCCCGGGTTACAATGGAATTTTTCACCCCTAATGTCGCTTAATAAAACACGAATTAACCCCTTCACTACGATAGCCTCTAATTCCCTCATTAATTTTTATTCGTTTTCTCCCAACACTTTTTTTTTTTTTTGTAGCTTCGTAGAGATCTTTCGTACAGGGGGGGCTGGAAATATTCTTCGTCGCCCCTCTCACGGTAGGGACAATTCTAGTATTTTAATCTAGCTAACGGTACATGCTTTTATTCGCGGAGTGTGTGTGTGTGTGTGTGTGTGTGTGTGTGTGTGTGTGTGTGTGTGTGTGTGTGTGTGTAAAATGGAGATGGATGAGAAAAATAAATGGGTAGGAAGACAACTAAAAAACAGACGATAAAGTTTTTGTCTCCATTAACTCCTCAAACTGTGGGGACAACTCTATCATTTTATTTCTGCTGTTATGACACAGTTTTATTCAGCTAAGAGTGAGTCACAGGAGCCTAAGTGGATTTGGGGAGGGAGAAGAGTAAAACTTGGATTTAAAAGAGAAAGAAAGAAAAAAAAACTGTCTCTATTAATCCCTTCAACCAGAGGATGTATTCTGCATTTCATCTTTGCAATCTCCCAGCGATTTTACTCAGCTTAGACAGAGACATGTGGCTAGGAAGAAGTTAGCGGAAAAGATTTTTATTTCCCCCTCAACAAAATCTCTAAAGTTAAAGGAAAATCATTAAGGGAATTCAAGGGAAACAAACAAACAGGTAAATAACTAAATAAACTAAATGAATAAAATACGTCACCGGAATGAAGCGTTAACTCCTCTAATATAAAAACGTTTCCTGTAACTTTTCTTATATTCCTGCCACCACTGAGTCTTGGAGAGCCCGCTCCTGTAGGTCGTTCACCTTAACTTGGCCCAAATTTTCATCCTTTTGAAGCTTATGCCAAGTACCTCAGTTGCAGAATGACCAATGTGGCTCTATAAATCCATTCTAACATCATATTTTAGGGTTAAATCTACTGCTATATCTCAGCATTCAAGATGGAGGGACGGCAATTTTAGGCCAAGGTAAAGTGAAGACAGCATAGTAAAGTGAATTCGAAACAGCCTTCTCTTACCCTATAAATACAGGGGGGGGGGGTCCATATATAAAGCATCTCAGTTCTTGTGTGTTGTAGGAACGGCTCCGTGTGCTGCTGTGAGGGGCGCTGATATTTTGACTTGCTTGTGACATTACCAACTAACCAGGAAATTAGTGGACGTATGAGGGGCGCTGATATTTTGGCTTCTTCGTGAAATTCCCAACCAATCGTGCAATTAGTTGAATGATGAAAGTATGAAATAGCTTATGGGAAGTTGAGACTGCTGCAGGATAGACACTGGCAACACAAAGCCGTACCCGCAACACACGAGAACCGGGAGGCGTTATACATGGAGCACCCTGCATTATGTTTCTTATACTTAATTCCCGGTATCATCAGATTTTTTTCCATCTTGGAGGGGTTAGAAAGTCTCCAGTCATCCTTTTAACATCATGCTTCTTATATTCTATTCCTGTCGCTGCCACACACACACACCTAGCAAATCTCATTCCAATTTTTAGGTGTGAATAAGAGATGACGATAATGATGATGACGACGATGATGATGATGATAATGATGAGAGGTGAAGATAAGGATGACTATGACGATGAAGATGACGCTGACGACGACAAGAATGATGATGATAATGAAGATGCAGACAGAACACGACGTTGATTTCGCCAAAATAAAAAATAAAAATAAAAATCTTTCACCACGACAGCGCAGTCTAACCCACACAAAAAGGAAAGAAAAAAAAAACTTCCTCCCGGGAATTTATGCAGGGGGGAAAGGGAGAGAAATGGAAATGGGGGAGAAATGGATGGGGAGAGGACAGAAAAACCCGGGTGATAAAGGAGTGGGTGGGAGTGGGTAAGAAGAATGGGACCGTGATGTAGTGTGGTGTGTCCGCCGCTCTGAAAGGAAGAGGAATGTTTAAGGCCATTAACCCTTTTAGTACGCTGACGTCTTTTTACCTGCGTCGCAAGAAGCCAGGTATATGAGGACACCGTGAGCTTCAGTAATTCTTTTTTTTGTCCCTTCTTCTTATTGTGCTCTATGCTGGAGAAAACTTACTGGATAGACCTTTACTTCACCCAAATAATTAACCTTACAACACCTCGTTAACAAGGTATTCTCTCAAGGGTCCTCCCCACATGGTGCCGCTACTGGCACCACCACCACGACTAGGGCTGAATATGTGACTAAGCAGCAGCCACCTCATAAAACACGGAGTGACTTTCCCAAACCACAACATGGGAGGAGACGACGCTAGCATCAAAAGAGTCCCAGCTGCCACTATAGGGCCGTTTCCACTGCCACAGTAGTGATGCAGACCACTTCCACTGGCATAGTCAGCACCCAGGCCAACATTGCTCCCAGCCACCCAGTTATAACAGTCACCACAGATAGAGCTCTTCACCCAGTTTCGCGTCCTGCTGGTGCACCATATCGCCTGGTGATGCGCTTAGTGGGTGGTGCAGCTTCCACTCAGGACACTCTATCGCCTGGTGATGAGCCTGGTGGGTGGTGCAGCTTCCACTCAGGACACTACCTACACTTCAGTGTCAGGTTCGTGGCAGATGAGCTGATGTGCGCAGTAGTGGGTGATGTACAGTCAGCATCAAAAGTCCTGAGGCCTCTTCTGCCTCTCTTACCACGGACTTTGAACATTAGTGTGGTGGATCTTCAACAAACGGCGCTTGTGACACTGATCTGATGTCAGATGATGTCACAAGTGTCAATTCCTACGTATTCACCACACCGATTTTTCAAAGTGCATGGACTGAAAAGCAGAGAGGGTAATAGGACACTTGATGCCGACTGTAAACGTTGGCATGGGAGCAGTGGAGGATTATACCAACACCAGTGACATTTCATTATTATGTCAACAACCCCCCAAACTGTCACGATCTCTGGTTCTTCACCTTTCACTTCTAGCTGACTCAAGGCTCTGCAGTGGTATGTGCAAGGAGTCAAGAGGCAAGAGACAGTATATCACTGAGACCGTCATTAGTAAGAAAATTTACGTGGTCCTACAGGAGTCTATCGCCAAACGCCTTGAATCTGGGGGTAGTCCATTTTGCAGGCAATCTCTGGGAGGAATTAGTTTTATTCTTTCCATGTCCAGCTTGTCTTTACACGGTGTACACAAGAATCTTATAAAGTTGGTTCGGCAGGCAGGACAGCCTCCTTAGACTATGCCTGACAGGAAAGGATTAGACGGTAGCTGACCAGTCATTACATTAGACTGCTTTGATGCTGACTCTTCCTGTTGCATGGCTAGACTGATGGTGAAAAGAATATCACTATTATGGAAGGAATATAAATCAGCATGAATAGAAAAAAAAATATGGAGCATGCTAAGATATGCACAGCGAGACAGCAACCGAAATTTTACCTTAATCTGTGACCTTGACCTTCACTCGAACTGCACCAAAAAGAATCACTTCTTCCCACCTGCACATACATGGTACGTATGACTTTGATCCAAACCAGATCAGGCATTCATGAGATAATGCCACACCCTGAAGACTGACCTTAGCTCATGACCCTAACCTTTGATCGATCCAGGCCACATCATAATGTATGGTATGTGCCAGTTTTTGTCTAAATTCTTTCATGAACTGAAGAAAAATATGTTTAAACGCACACATACATAGATACATATACACAAATACATGCGTGCATGCAGACATACATATATATACCATACATAAATACATATACTCATACATGAATACATATTTATATACATATATGTACAGATACATAAATACAAATTGACTCGAGCGCAACTGCTACGGCTTCGGAATTCCTAATGAAATCCAAATCCCAAGTGAATGAATTTTTTTTTTTTTTCCCTGGGGATTCACAGTAACATTAGTAATACCTGTTAGAAAAACAAAGAAACAAGTTTAGAACCCCTTCAGAGCTTGCGTGGTAAGGATAACACTGGCAGTCTTAATATACAAATACCAAGAATCCCTCAAAAATGACATAATTACCCCCACTAGAATGTTCTCCATGATACGTTTTACCTATTACCTTCATGGCTCTTTCCAAAACGACCGACCCACCACTGAACCTGTTGTCCTTCAATTCACCCACCTACCAGTTCACCCATTCCACCCTGTCTACCCACTGTAGTGTGTCTCAGCAGCTGCACGATGATTTAGCAAGTTCCCACAGAGAGAGAGACAACAGATTTAGGAGTGCAGATTACAATGAGGTTCCTAAGCTGAATAAAACCGTCTAGTGTTAGAAGAGATAATATGCTAGTTATCTTGACAATGAAAAGGGGAAGAAATAAAATACTAGTTGTCTGGACGATGAAAGGGTACGGTAAACACTCGTAATTTAGCCGAGAAATGGCATGACCTCCCAAAATTACTGTGAGCACTAGGCCTTCATTCTATCTTCATTTCCACATGAACTTCACTTTGGGGGGTAAATACCATGGAATTGAAAGCTCGGGGGAGAGGCTGGTGAGAAATGAGTACGAAAAGAAATAAAAATGCATTGCCGAGAGTGTAAATGGTGGGGAAAAAGAGAAAGAAAGTGGTGGGCGGAAAGTGAGCTGTGTAAACAAGTGCTTAAGTGCTCAGAAAGGCGAGGGGATTGAGAGAGAGAGAGAGAGAGAGAGAGAGAAAGAGAGAGAGTTAAGCTATGAGAAAGGAAGGAAAGGAGTGAAATGAGAAAAATCAGAAGAGGAAAAGGGAAGAAAGGAAAGGAGAAGAGAGGAGATGGGGTGGGAGAAGAGAGAAGATAGTAGAGAACAGAAGAGGAAAAGAGAGAAGAGAGCAGGAGAGGAGAGGAGAGGAGAGGAGAGAAGAATTGGGTAAAAAAAATATTCCCTGGGCAGAAGTCGAGATGGTAAACGAAACCCGAACCGCTGGCAAAGCAAAGACCGAGACGAGCCAAGTGGAGGAAGGCCAGAGGTAAGAAAAACGAAGAGGGAAAAGCGAGAGAGAGAGTGAGAGGGGAAAATGGGAGAGAGTGAGAGGGGAAACAGGAGAAAACGAAGAACATGAGGGTAGGGGGGAAACAGAGGAATGAAATAGAGGAACGGGGAATAGAAGAATGAAACAGAGAAGAAACTGGGGAATAACTTTAACTGAGAAAAGATGGAGGTAAGCCAAATGTAGGAAGTTCTGAGGGGAAAAAATGGAAAAGGGGAAATGATGGGGAATAAGAGAAAATCGAGACCTAGAAGAGAAAGGGGAAATGAGAGGAGAAATAAGGGGAAACCGAGGACTGGATGAGAAATACGAGAATAAAATGGAGATGCAGACTGGGAAGAACTAAAGGCACAAGTCTAGAGGGAAGGAAAATGAAGAAGGGAAGGCAGGGAGTGTGTGAGGGGAGATGGATGAAAGGCGGAGAACTAGGAGATAAATATGAGGGGAAACTGCAGAACTGGAGAAATGCTGAGGATGGAGATGGCTCAAAGGGATGAAAAGGGAAGAGGGGAAAACTGGAAAAGAAATGAGGGGAAACAAAAATTATGAGGAAGAGGAAGAACTACGAGAAAATATGGGAAAATGGAAGAGGAACGAAGGAGAAATGAGAACTTGAGAGAGAGAGAGAGAGAGAGAGTGAGAAATCATGAGGAAAAGGAAGAAAAATGAGAAATTGGAAGAGAAACTAAGGGAAACTGAATTAAAGCGAGAGAGAGAGAGAGAGAGAGAGAGAGAGGAGAAAATGTTCAGATGGAAAAAAAAGGAAGAGGGGAATGGGAATGAATGAGAAAGAAAACGGGAGAACAGAACGGAGAACTAGAAGAGAAATAGGAGAAAAATGAAGAAGTATAAGGGAAACTATGATGCTTGGGAAAAAAAAAGCCAAAGATCAAGGTGAACGAAATGGGGAGGCGATCAGAGGCACGATAATTTATGAGAAAATGAGAAGGGGAAATAAGAGAAATAGGAGAACAGAGAACTAAGGAAGAAACAGAGAAGAAAAAAGAACGGCAGCTAAGGGAAACTGGGGAAATTTTTGAGATACAGACAGGGAATTACAGGAAACTGAGCAATAGAGGAAAAACCACGATGAAGCAAAGGTGGATATTCAGGCTGGAGAGGAAGAGAGAGGGTGGATGAGAGTGAGAGGATGAAACAGGAGGAAACCGGAGTAGTGAGTGAGAAAATGGAAAATGAGAAACTAATAGAGCAACTGGAGAGAAATAGAGGAAAGAAACTGAGCAAAAATCGAGATGACCCAATGGGAGGAAATTCAGATGGGAAAAAAAGGATGGTTTAAGGAGAAGGAGAATGCGAGGGGGATATAGGAGAAACAAAGGAGGACTAGGATAGACACAGGAAAATAAACTCAGATCCAGACCATGATAAACGAAAGACCAAAGTCCAGAGAAGCGAAAAGGAGTTGAAAAATGAGACAGAGAGGAAATAGGAGAAAAAAGAGAACAACATGAGAAGTATAAAATATTGTAAGAACGGGAGCAGCAGAAAAGAGATCTACATGAGGAACATGGAGAAAAGTCAAGGAAAAAAAGACAGTAGAGGAAAGTAGGCGGGTTTGAGAGAATTAGGAGAAAGACTGAGAACTATGGGAGAAACAGGAGAAATGGAAGAGAAACTAGTGACATTAGGAGAAAATAGCAGAATTGAGGAGGAAACAGGAGAAAAATAGAGTGAGAATTTTCAGATGGAGCGAAAAGGGAATGGGGGAAAATGGGGTAGAATGAAGGGGAAAACGGGGTAGAATGAAGAGGAAAATGGGGTAGAATGAAGAGGAAAATGGGGTAGAATGAAGGAAAATGAGGTAGAATGAAGAGGAAAATGGGGTAGAATGAAGAGGAAAATGGGGTAGAATGAAGGGGGGAAATGAGGTAGAATGAAGAGGAAAATGGGGTAGAATGAAGGGGAAAATGAAGTAGAATGAAGGGGGAAAATGAGGTAGAATGAAGAGGAAAATGGGGTAGAATGAAGAGGAAAATGGGGTAGAATGAAGGGGGAAAATGAGGTAGAATGAAGAGGAAAATGGGGTAGAAATTAGAGAAAAACGGATAGCTTTCTTTTTTTTTTAATAACAGAACAGAGGAAGGAAAAAAATGAAAAAAAAAAAATAATAATAATCCATACACCAGATTACTAGTGTCCTCTGTTCATAAAATATCTGTAACAGTTAGACTTGAACAGCTGTTGGTTGAAGTTTGGAGGGAAACAACTCTGGGGAAGTGAGTTCCAAAGAGATGCAGTTCGGGGAATGAAAGAATTCTGATAAGCAGAAGTTCTGCAATATGGCTGAGTGACATTCCAGTCATGAGCGCTACCAGATGCCCATGTAGCACGAGGGAAGGCATGGAGAGGTGGCACCATGGACGCAACTTCGTCTGAGCATTTGCCATAAAAATATCTGTAAAATAATGCAAGGGAGGCAACATTCCTTCTTACTTGTAGAGGAGGTAGTTTATTTGTAATGGCAGGGTTGTTAATAGTTCTAACAGCTTGTTCTGAATTTTGTCTAGTTGTTTTAATGCAACCTCTCCACATCCATTCCACAAGGGTGAGCAATATTCAAGTTGAGAGCGCACATGACTCATAAATTACGGCTAACTGCTCGTCAGTGAAGAAGTTACGAACTCTGTACATTAATCGCAGTTTCTCTGAGGCGGTTTTAGCAAGTGATCTGACATGAGAGGTCCAGCTGAGGGCATTGTTAAGTGAGACGCCGAGCATTTCAATACTTTTGGAGATGGGAATATTAGTAGTACTGAAGGTAATATACGAATCTGGCAATATCTGTCTATTAGTAAATTGTATATATTTAGTTTTACTAGCATTAAATGAGACAAGGTTGTTTTGTCCTCATTCACTGATCGCAGATAAGTCTTGATTTATGGAGATGGCTGTACTGAGTTGAGAGGTAGAGATATCAGACTTTGTAAATGGGTGTCTGAGTGTGAATGGACTATGTAGTGTTGAGTCATCTGCATATGAGTGGATGGGATTGTGGGTGACAGCTAAGAGAGAAATTAGACAAAATGAAAAACAGGAGAAAACGGAAAATGATGAAGCCGGGGAAATTGAAATTGAAGGGACACACACACACACACACACACACACACACACACACACACACACACACACACACACACACACACACACACGCCGAGCGAAACACTACACTCTTGCTCTTCCGCATACAGGTGTAATTAAAGAATGCGAGGAAAAACCAAGACTAGGAGGGAAAAGGAGAAGTTAATTGAATTAGGAGAGAAAGGGAAATGGAGGAAGGAAAACAACGACTGAGTAAGCGGAGAGGGAAGGAAGCGAAGTTATAAAGTGGAGAGTTATTGGAGGAAAGAGGAGAAACAATAGGAGGAAAAAGAGGAAGATGAAAGGATGAACTAGAGGAAAGAGAGGAAAGACGAGCAGAAGAGTTGGAGGAAAGGATTAAAAAAAAAAGGAAGAAGATGAATAAGGAGGAAGAAAAGGGGGAAAACTGACCAAGGAGAGGAAGAATTGGAGGAAAGAGGAGAACGAAACGAGGAAGACTGGAGGAAAAAGTACGAAAAAGAGATGAACGGGAGGAAGAACTGGAGGAAAGAGGAGGAAGAACTGGATGAAAGAGGAGGAAGAACTGGAGGAATGAGGAGGAACACTTGGAAGAGAGAGGAGGAAAAATTGGAGGAAAGAGGAGGAATTATTGGAGGAAAGAGGAGGAATTATTGGAGGAAAGAAGAGGGAGAATTGGAGGAAAGAGGAGGAAGAATTGGAGGAAAGAGAAGGAAGACTCAAACCTCCCTCATTACCACCACGTCCCTTCACCTTTATACTGGATTCCTTAAGACATTTTGCTAAGTCTCCTCCGTACGATTATTTTTGAAGTAAACGTAATTTTCCTTTCGTTTTTATGGAATCAAAGGCAATGAAGCTAGAGACAATATCTGTTAAGTCCTTGATGATGATGATGATGATGAAAATAGTGATGATGATGATGATGATGACGGTGATGAAAATAGCGATGACGATGATGATGATGATGATGAAAATAGCGATGACGATGATGATGATGATGATGATGTCGAGAGTGATCATGATGATGATGATGATGAAAACAATGATGATGATGACGATGATGATGAAAAAGTGATGATGATGATGATGAAGATAGTGATGATTGAGATGATAATGATGAAAATAGTGATGTGATGATTGAGATGATAATGATGAAAATAGTGATGTGATGATGATGATGATGATGATGATATATTCTTGTTCCCATCACACATTTTTTTTTTCCGCTTCGTGTTTTTTTTTTTTTTTTTTTTTTTACCTTAGTCGACTTCAACCATAATTCAATATATTTTTTTTTTTTTTTTTTTTTCCAGTCGACTTTAACCACATCCTTCCTGTGGCGTAATTTTAACCTCTTCCTTATTACCACTGAGGGATTTTCTTCAGCTCAAAGAGGGATTTATCGAACTGGATGGATTATATACAGCCTTCATAAACCCCCTCAGGTTGAACAAAATTGCCTGGAAGAAGAAATATGGGGAAAAGATTCGTAATGGGGTCCAAGGAGTTAAGCAGGTTAGGGAAAATATGGGGGAAATTTTGGGGATAGGTGGGGAAGTACAGAGGAAATAACGGGGAAATAAAATTGAAAATATGAGGGAAATACAGAAGTACAGGGAATATAGAGGAAACAAAGGAAGAAATATTTGGGAAATACCGTGGAAATAAGTGAAATATCAGGGGAAACACAGCTAATATGATGGGGAAATTTTGGGGTAATAGTGGAAATATGGGAGAAGAATAGGGGAAACAGGAGAAAAATAGGGAAAATTGGGGGGAAAATCCTTCACCTGATTCAGGGAGTCAGTCAGCTACAGAGCCAAGATGATGATGATGATGATAATGATAATGATGATGATGGTGGTGGTGGTGGTGATGTTGGTGGTGGTGGTGGTGGTGGTGGTGGTGGTGGTGGTGGTGGTGGTGGTGGTGGTGGTGGTGGTGGTGGTGGTGATGATGATGATGATGATGATGATGATGATGATGATGATGATGATGATGATGGTGGTGGCAAATATCTCGTAGTGAAGGGGTTTTCAGCGGCTCCTTGGCCTCTTCAGGACGATTTTTTCTATTTTCCACCTCCTGTTGGACGAATTACGTTTGTCCAGAACTGACTTATAGCACTCGAGGTCAGAGAGATAGACAGATAGATAGATAGATCGATAGACAGATAGAGAGATGGACAGTTGGACAGATAGACAGATGTAGATAGATAATTACTGATAAATACTGATTGATGGACACTGATATGGAAAGACAGATAGATTCAGATGGGCAGAAAGACAGACAGATACAGACAAACGTACAGAGAGAGAGAGAGAGAGAGTCCAGCACACAAAGAAGAATAAAAACCGCAAAAAGAGGCGAAGTGGAAGACAAAGGAGACATCTTAGCGAGGACAGAGAACGAGACTGGAGAGATGGAAATATAAGAGAGATAATGGAGAAAAATAAAGGGTAATAGTAATGGAGAGAACAATGAAAGGAAATAAAGTAATGGAGAGATAATGGATGATGATGATTATAATATGAGACTGCTTCTACTACTACTACTACTACTACTACTACTAATAATAATAATAATAATAACAATTAATAATAATAATAATAATGATAATAATAATAATAATGGATGAAGAGAGATAATGGTAAAGATAATGGTGAAAAATAATGGAGGGAATAACAGAAAGAGAATAATAATAATAATAATAATAATAGTAATAAAAATAATAATACTAGTAACAGTAATAAAAATAATAATAATAATAATAATAATAATAATAATAATAAAAATAATAATAATAATAATAATAATAATAATAATAATAATGGCAGAAGAGAATGGAAATCAAGGGAAGATGAAATTCGAGAGAAGTTAATGGATGACAGATAATATAGTAAGATAAGAGATAATGGGATAAAGGAAATAATGGAAATATAATGAAACAAAGAAATGGAAATGGAAGGAAGATGGTTGGTCATTAAAAGGCGATAGATAATGTAGAAAAAAAAAAAAAAACGAGAATAATAATGAAGACAACTAAAATAATGGGACAAGATAATGGGTGAAAGAAATAATGGATGAAATGGGAGCTATATAAAATTAATGAGAATATATGGAGGGGAAAATAATAGTACTATCATGGGGATGGAAAGAGGAATTATAATAACTATACAATGATAATAGGCAAGGTAGTAACGATGATGGAAAATAATGGTAGTGGGGGAAATAATGGGAGATAATGGAGGGAAATAATGGGAGTTAATGGAAAGATAATGGAGGGAGGTAATGGAGGAAAATAACAGGTGATGGAGGAAAGATATTGATAACGACGATAACAGAGACAGATAATGGAGGAATGAGAAAGAAGGAGGAAAATGAAGGAAGAGAAAGGAAGGAGAAATGAAGGACGGTTGTTGTTATTTTTGGTCAACCGCAGTCTGATTAGCCGAGTAGACCCATCAACCACAGGCAAGTAACCGCCCTTGCATGGTCATCCTGTGTAGTGATAACAGGAGATAATGGAAAGATAGTGGAGGGGGGTAATGGATAGGGTTAATGGAGGGTAATATTCGAGGAAGATACTGGAAAGATAATAGAGAAAATGATGGAAGATAATGGGAGAGGATAGTCAAGTAAGTTAATGGAGAATATGGTGAAAGGTGGGGACTAAAGGCGAGAAAATGGAGGCAAGATAATGGTGAGAAAAAGTTAAAAAATAATGGAGAAAGATAATGTAGGAAAACAAGAAGCGGCGCCAAGGCACAGCAAACCCGTCCCAGGCAGTCATTTTAGTGCTCACGTATAAACACAACAGGATACCTGGTCATAGGTGTCACATATGAAAATTTGGAGTCAATCGGGTGAAAACTGACGATTTTTATGCATATCTGAAATTTTAGGCCCGACCCACTTGACACCGACCCCCCTACCGCTACCTGGGGGATGACCCCCCTGATTCAATGACTAATGAGGCATGTTATAGGATGCAGATTTGAAAGATGCACCTTTGTGTTTTGGTTTCATGTCGATATGACTAATTTGAAAGGGCTTATGGGGATTTTTTTTTTTTTTTTTTTTTAACATTTTTTGGTCCTACAGCCTGGGCCTTGGCTCAGTTTGGCCCAAAGTTTAATCAGGTGATCAGAAGGTCATAACCCATCATCCCTGTAATTTTAATCAAAATCGCACCAGGAATTTTAGTGTTATGTTGTTAACAGACAGACAGGCAAACAAACAAACCGAGAGAAAACTATACCCGTTCCCGAGCGCCTCTGGAGCGGAGACGGGTAAAAAAAATCCATACACAGGATTATAGGTGTCCTTCGTTTCTAAAAATTCTGTAACAGTTCAACTTGAACTACCGGTACTGCAGGTTGAAGTTTGGGGGGAAACTAATCTGGAGAAGCGAGCTCCAACCAGAAGCAGTTTGAGAACTAATGAAATTCACAACCTAACTATCCTCAGTTTCCCAGTCTACGAGTATTCCACTCCCTTGTTCCTCCTTGCTCTTGGTCTACCTCTCCTCCTCCAAACTATCCATGTTCTCACACATTCTCCTAGCGAGTCTTTCACTTCCTAATGTACTGTCGGCAGCAAAAATCCTGTCGCCTCTCCTCGTTTTCTCTCCATGGACTTTGAAAAAATGTGTCGTGAATCCGAGTCAAGCGACACTGATGACACTGATCTGTGGCCAAATAAAGTCATCAGTGTCGGCTCCTGCGGATTTACGAGGCTCGTTGTCAGTGTAGATGGAAAGAGAAGCAGGAGTGGCGAGAGGAGTTTCGCAGCCAGCTGTGGTTTCATCTCACACCTCAGTATTTTGTGTCTTCCTGAATTTCTCCAAACAACCCTGTTCGTCATGTATCCACTGACTCTTTTACTTCACATTCTTGGGCTCTCTTTCATCTTTCAAACTGTCTCACTCTCGCACATCCCTTCCATGCATTTTTAGTCTACCTGGTATCTCTCTTTCAACCCCAAACTAAACTGCCCAACTCATGTACTCCTCAAGTCAGTCTCTTACACCATAAATACTACATTATACATTTCCTCCTTCATATATTCCACTCTCAGACGTAGCCTACACCATCTTATATTTTCTCCCACATAAATTCCACTCCATTGTCTCTTCACATTCTTGGCCTACCACTCCCGCGCCTCCAACTATTCCGCTCCTAGACATACCATCCCAGTCCGTCTCTCACTCCCTAAACCCTGGGACTGAAACTATCCCGAACACTCCTGCACCTCGGCGAAATCCCTAATGATAAGTTTGCTCGCTCGCAGTTCCCCAGACCATTCCCCCACCCCCGGACCCCTTCCCCCTGCCCCACCCCCCCTACCGCCGCAGACCCTCCCCCCACGAATTGAGGAGGGGACTGCAAGTTAGTTCATAGCGTAGTGTTGCATAGTTATTGATGGTGGTAGTTGCAACTGAGATCGCCTCCTAAATCCACTGTAGCACTTTGTATCTCATCCACTTTCAGGTAATATATCACTCACTTCCCCACCCACTTTCACCTTCTATACCACCCACTATATCACTAGTTAGCCCGCCCACTATACAACTTGCCAGCCCACCCTTTACACCACTTTCCAGCCCACTCACTTTCGCGCACTGTTCCACCTATTTCCCCACCCACTTTCATCCTCTCTACCACTCACTTCCCTACACACTTCACCCCCTGTACCACTTGCTATCCCACCCAGTTTCATTTAAAGTACCACCCGTTACCCCACAGATTTTCACCCATTATACCCATTGCCATCCCACCCACTATACCACTTACTGTGCTCCCCTCCTCCACCCACCGTCCCCCCCCCCATCACTTCCACCACCACCACCCACTGTCACACACATCATCACTACTATCACCAGTTCTTCATATCTCAATACCCTACCACACTTTCCACTACCACATCCCCTCTGCACTACAGCCATCACCGCAACCACCCCGCCACCACACTCATCACTATCCCCCCCACTATCTCCACTGCCACCACTACTTCATCACATCCCACCACTTTCCTGCAGCCTCCACTACTACATCCTCTTTCTTCCACAATCATCACTACAACCACTCCACTGCCACACCCGTCACTACCACCACATCACACCACCACACTCATCACTAACTCCTCACCACCACATCACACCACACAACACCGCCATTCATCACTATCTCACCACACCACACTCATCACCATCTCATCACAACACCACATCACACCACCACGCTCCTCACAATGCCACACCACACCACATAACACCACCACACCACACCACCACTCCTCACAATGCCACACCACACCACCACTCCTCACAATGCCACACCACACCACCACTCCTCACAATGCCACACCACACCACACCACACCACACATCACCACACTAAGACACCCACTCGTATCCAATGCTTAAAGAAATCTCGTTTCCTCTCGCTCAAAGTTCCCCCTTAAAGTATAGAATCTTGAGGAGCTTGCCCAATTGATATACTTTTCTCCATTTTCTTTTCCCCTCCTCCACATCCACTATCTCAGGCCATTATCTTTCCTACTGGTATCTTTCTTCGTTGTCTTTTTGATTCTCTCTCTCTCTCTCTCTCTCTCTCTCTCTCTCTCTCTCTCTCTCTCTCTCTCACACACACACACACACACACACACACACAGTCCATTAAGTATTTCTACTTCCATGGCCATTATTACTTCCGCCAGTGAAGTTGGAGGAAATTATGTATGCTCCCCAGTTAGTGTATTTGTTTGTTTGTCTGCAAGATATCTCAAAAAGTTATTGATGGACTTCAGTTGAATTTTGTGGTTATGTGGGTCATGGGCCAAGGAAGAATTGATTAAAGTTTGGTGGTGATCTTGGGTTGTCTGGTAGAGGTGTTAGCGGAGGTATGCGCTCTCTGAATGCTGTATCTTTGTTATAGTCTCTTCTTCCCAGTCCATTATTTATTCCCTTTATCTTCCTTTACTATCATTATCATTCACACATTGTCTTATTATAATCCTCCGTTATTAGTATCTCTGACGTTGATCTGTCTCATCTTCATGGTCATCTTTCCCGCAATACCTCCAATCTCCCTTCGTTATCACCTTTCATTATCTTTCTCCACTCTCTCCCTCAGTTATCATCATGGCTCCTGTTGTATATTCGTCCTTTATTTTTTTCCATCATCTACCTCCATTATCATCCGTCCCCGCCCCGGAGGGGCTTTTTTCACTCGGTTTGTCTGTCTGTCTGAATGTTAACAACTTTACGCGAAAACTACCTGTGCGATTTTGCCTAAAATTGCAGGGGTGATGGACTACGATCCTCTGATCACCTGATTAAATTTTGGGCTAAATTGGGCCAAGGCCCAGGCTGTAGGCCCCCAAAATGCCCCCCTCTCCCCCCCCCCAAAAAAAAAAAAAAAAATCGTTTTTTTCGCCATAACTCCTTTCAAATTCGTCATATCGACATGAAACCAAAATCTAACGGTGCATCTTTCAAATCTGCATCCTGTTAACATGCCTCATTACATTAGGGGGGGTCACCATCCAGTTGGCGGTAGAGGGGTCAATGTTAGGTGGGTCGGGCCTAAAAATTCAAATGGGCATAAAATCGTCAATTCTCAACCCGGTTTACTCCAAATTTGATTTGTGACATCTTTGACTAGATATCCTGTTGTGTTTAATCGTCGGCACTAAAATGACTGCCGAGGACGAGTCTGCTGTGCCTTGGCACCGCTTCTTGTTTAATTTGCTTTTTCCACTGTTCATCTTCTGTAGAAAAAAGGATGAGAACAGGGAAAGTCTGGAAGAGAAGAGGCTGACCGAATATGCTGTGGAGGAACAATGTAAGGGAATATGATTGGAAACTGGCTTTAAGTGACACACAATAGAAAAGAAAGTTTGGAGGAGAAAGAAAGGCAGACTAAGAATTATGTACAACGACAAGCTGGGAGACCAGAATAAGCGACAGATTCTATCAAAAGGTCCGCAATCCCGTCGGCTACGGAAACTCCCTAACACCTCTTCCTCAGCTACTTATTTTGCATACCAGAACTTACTCCAACCCTACACGTTATTTATCCCTTTTTAACAAAGACATGGACTGCGCAGAAATCGAAACAGATCAACAACGATAGGCAGAAAAAAAAAATAGTACCAGGAGGATGACAAACTGGAAATCCAATAAGAACGTGGTCGTAAGTGGGTGGGTGAGAGCAGGAAGATTTAGAGGAGTAAAAGAAGTAGAAAAAGAACGTGGAGGAGGAAATAGGTGTATAAATCTTGATAAGGAAAGCAGACACACACACACACACACACCAAGCGTTCCCCTCAAAGTCAGATATTCGACGTTTTCTCTGACAATGAAAGCTGGTCCACTGCAAGAGTAGCGAGGTTTGGAGATCAGGAAGAGGCTGACCAAGGACATAAACATATACAACAGAGTAGTTTACATGGCAGTGTGCAGAAGAGTGAGAGGGAGAGTAAGAAGTGAAGATGAACTGTAGGAGGGGAAGATGAGAGCTGGGTTGTTTGGACAGGTGTAAAGAATGTGAAGAAAATAAGAAAGTCAGTCCTTGAGCTTATGGTGGCCTGGGGAGGAGGGAGATGCAGACCAAGAATGTGGAGGGACTGTATGAGAGAAATTCAGGAAGAGGATATATTTAGGAGGGTAATTAAGAGGAAGGTAGCTGAGATGGAGGAGGAGGAAGAGGCAAATGAGCAAGAGAATAGATGAGGCAGAATTAATGGGAGAAGACTAGTGTGAAAATGAAGAGAAAATTTAAGGAGTGATAAGACGGAAAAGAAGAAGGAGAAGAAGAAGAAGAGGAGGAGGAGGAGGAGGAGGAGGAGGAGGAGGAGGAGGAGGAGGAGGAGGAGGAGGAGGAGGAGGAGGAGGAAGACAAGAAGAGGAAGAAGAAGACGAAAAGAAGTAGACGAAGATGACAAAAAGAAGAAGAAGAAAATAAAAAAAGAAGAAGAAAAATACGAAGAATAAGAAGATCGTCGTATTCTGTGGCATGAGAGGCTTCGTAACACCTCTTCCTTTGCGATTCATTAAGCATAGTACACCCTAATCTTCTTACATGTTATTTATATAGATCTATTATCACCATACCTTTCATTACTAACATACAAGAGAATATTGAGAAGCAATGTGAAGAATGAATCGCTAAACAAGAAATTTTACGAAATCTCTAAAGCCACTTACGCCAGTATTCTCTCCTTAACACATTTTCCTAAGCGATTTATTGTGTTTATTATACTTTACTGTCCTCTACTGCGTTACATACAACCGTCTAATAATGCCTAACTCTCCATAAGTAACGTCCAAACGGATATCAACCAGCCATATTCAAATAAATCGCTAAGGAAGTGTTGTTGAGAGCTTCCTTAACCGACGAGAATACAAACCTTAGAATTCCACCCCGAGAAGGAAATTAAGATGGAAATGGGGGAAATAGAAAAAGAATAATGCATGGAGGAGGTGCATAAGAGTAACGTAAACTGGCGAAGAAGAAGCAGAAGCCCGGGAATGACATGAAAGGCCTCGCAGTGGAAGCAGATGGCCGGAATTTCTTTGGCCATTTTCGCCAGACTTCGTTTTCTTTGCAAAGGGGAGGCTTATTGTGTTCCAATTTTTCGTCGCTAAGTTACGAATGACGACCCGAGACTGTGTAGTAAATCTCTCTCTCTCTCTCTCTCTCTCTCTCTCTCTCTCTCTCTCATTTTGTCCTATACTCAGTAAACATTTTTCGATATTCTGTCTCGCGTTGTTGTTCTTTCTCCTTCGTTTTTTTTTTTTTCTTGTTTTTATTCTCTACTTTCATTTTTTGTTCCTTTGATTAATTTAACTTCACACGTCTTCTTTGTTCCTATATCCTTTTCTCCTCTCTTCTTTTCCTTCTCGTCCATTCCATCCTCTATTCTTTTCTCTTCTTCCCCTCTTCCCTCATTTGTTCTCTTCTTTTCTCCTTTCTCCTTTTACCTTCCTTTCTCTTCCCTCCTTTTCTCTCTACTTCTACTCTCTAATTTGTTACCTTCCTCTCCTTTGTCATCTCTTCTCTCCTCTCCTCTCCCCCATTTCTACACATATCTCTCATATTCTCTTCTCATCTTTCGTATATTCCTCTTCTTCACTGTCTTGAAAGTATTTTTTTTTCTTCAGTTTTCCTTCCCTCCAATTTCCGTTTCATTTATTCTCACTCCTTCCACCCTTCCCTCTCTCTGTTTAACCATTCCCCTTCCCCTCATTCAAATCTCTCATCCTGCTTTCTGGTCCTCTCTCTCTCTCTTTCTCTCTCTCTCCATTTTTTCCTGCACTCAGTTTACATTTTTCGATATTCTGTGTCTCGCGTTGTTGTTCTTTCTCCTTCACTTTTTTCTTTTTCCTTCATTTTCTCTCCTATTTCTCGGTCACATTTAACTTTATACATACTGTATGTGTTTATCAGTCACGGTTCTTCGTCTTCCTCTCTTCTTTTCTCCTACTCTTTTCTTCCATTATTTGCTACTCAGATAAATATTACTTCAAGCTTTTTATCCCTCTTCTTATCTCCTGTCCTCCTCTCTCCCCTTCCTTCTCGTGTTCTCCAGTCTCCACCATTTTCTCCCCTTCCCCTCTTCTCTCATTCATCCTCTTCTTTTTCCCCTCATTTTACCTTACCTCCTCTTCCCTCCCTCACTTCTCTTTTTATCATTTCTCATTTGTTACCTTCCTCTTCCCTCTTTTTCTCTAATTATCACTTTTTTTTAATCTTCTCATCTTTCGTATATTCCTCTTTTCTTAATATTTCCTCATTGTCTTGATGGTATATTTCTTCCCTTCTGCTTTCTTTTTCATCAATTTCCTTTTCATTTATTCTCAGTCCTCCTCCCCTCCCTTCTCTCTGTTTAACAATTCCCCTTCCCCTATTTCTAATCTCACATCCTGCTCTCTCTCTCTCTCTCTCTCTCTCTCTCTCTCTCTCTCTCTCTCTCTCTCAGTTTAACAATTACCTTTCCCCTCTTTCTAATCTTTCATCCTGCTTTCTATTCCTCTCTCTCTCTGTTTAACAATTTCCCTTCCCCTCATTCTTATCTTTCATCCTGCTTTTAGTTCCTCTCTCTCTCTCTCTCTCTCTCTCTCACCATTACCCAGCCAACAACGCAACTTGTGCCATACCACGCCTATAAACATGGACCCACACACTTCCCCCGCAAAACGATGGCCGGGTAAATGTCGTAAGAACTAGTGTTTTTAAATCTTAAGAACTAGTGGGAAGAAAAACGTCTTAAGAACAAATGGGAAGGAAAATGTCTTAATAATAAAAGGGAAGAACACGTCTTAAGAATAAATGCGAAGAAAAACGTCTTACGAACTAAAAGGATGAAAGTCGTCATACGTACGAGGAAGACAAATTCGTAACCCTATCAACCAGGGGAATAATTTTTTCTTTGTCTTTCCTCTTTTTCTTATTTTTTTTCCTGGTAGTAATAACAGGTAATAACAGTGGTTGTAACTCCAAACTCATCTGAGCGTGCACCCGGTGGACTGCAGGCCGAAAATGCCCTTCTCTCTCTCTCTCTCTCTCTTTTTCCATCCAGTCCACCGTCTTTCTTTCGGGGTAGAGGGAGGGGACTGAGGGTCGCTGGTATAACCGGGCAGCCGCACACCGCTTGATCGTACCTGTGCCACCACGTAAAGGCACCCCCTCCAACCACTCCCAGACAAAACGGAACCAAACTAGAGTCAATCAATTTCCACTCGTAAAAAATTCCTAACATCTTTTCAGCGCAGTTCGAGGATAAATTTGCCTACAGTTCGTTCATTTTAACTTGGCAGAGATTTTCGTCCTTGGCAGCCTATTTCCCGTAGTTTAGATTATGATAATACTACACCGCTACATCGCTGCCACTGCACTTCTTCGTGACTAGCATCAAACTCCACTGCGAATCTCCTGTCACAGCTCAGCATTCACGACAGAAGGATGGCACTTTTACGCCAAAGTAGTGACCCTGGAGACTCAGTCGTACGTCATTACTCAGGCTCATCGAATTTCAAGCAAACTACGATAGTAAATGTGAGTGGACCAGTTCCGTCATATAAAGACAGAGAAGAGAGAGAGAGAGAGAGAGAGAGAGAGAGAGAGAGAGAGAGAGAGAGAGAGAGAGAGAGAGAGAGAGAGTTACGATGGGGAACAAGAAAAAGAAGAGAAGGGGAATATCTGAGAGAGAGAGAGAGAGAGAGAGAGAGAGAGAGAGAGAGAGAGAGAGAGAGAGAGAGAGAGAGGGAGAGAGAGAGTCCTAGGTGGAAAGAAAAAATAAAAGTAGAAACTGAGAAAAAAAAAAAACGGTGTGTGAAAAGAAAAAGACAAAATATAAAAAAAGAAATAACATGAAAATTATGAACAGAACAATATGAAGAATTAGCGAAAAAATGGGACGAGAAGAGAAATGAGAGGTCAGAAGAGGGAAAGGAAAAGAGAGGAGAAGAGGAGAGGAGAGAGAAGAGGAGAGGAGAGAAGAGTGATTAGAAGAGGAGACAAGAAAAGAAAGAGAACGGAAGAGAGTATATGAAGGAAAAGAATAAGAGTGATGAGAAGAGGCGATAAGGATATAATAGAAAAGAGAAGAAAAGGATTAGAAGAAGAGAAGTGAAGAGGACAGAAGATATAAGAAGAGAAGAAGACAGAAGAGAAGAGATGGGAAACTATGAGAACAGAAGAAATGGGGAGAGAAGAGAAGACAAGTGAAGAGAAGAGAGGAGAAGAGAAAGAGGAGATGTGAAGAAGAGACAACAGATGCCAAGAGTAGACAAGCAGAGGAGAAAAGAGAGAAGAAGAAAGAAGGTTTAAAAGGAGCGAAATCAAGTGAAGAAAAGACGAGAACGGAAGAAAATAGAAGAAAAGAGAAGAGAGGAGAGGAGAAGAGAGATGATGGAAAAGATGAGATAAAAAAAAAGAAGGGAGAAGAGAAGAAAACAGTAATAAAAAGGGAAGAAAGGACAAGGGAGGGGAAAATAAGACAACAGAGCAAGAAAAATGAAAAAAAGCGAGGAAAACAAAGAAAATGAGAAGACAAGAAACGAAGAAAAAAAGAAGAGAGAACCTGAGAGGAGAAAAAGAGAGTAAAGAGGAGAGGAGAGGAGAGGAGAGGAGAGGAGAGGAGAGAAGAGAAGAAACAAGGGGAATAACGAAAGAAGGGAAGGTGGAGGAAACGATAGGAAAAATAAAACGTGTCAAGTAAAACATATTTAAGTAGCAGACAGCGGAAGCAGGAGAGAGAGAGAGAGAGAGAGAGAGAGAGAGAGAGAGAGGTGAACAGAATGCATTATGAGGGGGAAGAAAAAGAAAAGGGGAACGGCTGACAGAAAGAGACAGAGGCGAAAAAAAAAGACCAAGAGAGGAGAGAAAAGGAGAAGTAAAGAAATTGGAATAAAAAAGAAAAAGGGAAAAATAAAGACATAATTACAAGAAACTGAGGAACCAAATAGTAAGAGAAATATAAGATGTATCAGAGGAAAAGATAAAATAGAAGAGAAGGGAGTGTGATAGGAAAAGGTGACAAAATAGAACAAACGATATGTGAGTCGGAAGAGGAGAGGAGAGGAAGGAAAGGAAAGGAAAGGAGAGGAGAAGAGAGGAGAGGGGAGGAGAGGAGAAGAGAGGAAAGGAATGAAGATAGGAGAGATGAGAGGAGAGGAAAGAGGAGAGGAGAGAAGAGAAAGAGAAACAGAAAGAGGAAGAGAAATGGAGAGAACAAATAAAGAGGACAGGAAAATAGTGAAGAAAAAAGAGGAGAGCTAAAGAAGAGAAGAAAGAGGAACGAATGAAGAGCACAGAACAAACGAGCAGACACGAGAAGAAAAAAGAAGAGAGGAGAGAAGAAGAGAAGAGGCGAGGAGAAACAGAAAAGAAGGGAGGGAGGAACAAAGAAGAGATGAAATTTAAAGTGTCAACTAAGATGTATTTTAAGATGCATAGCAGAGAGCGAAAGTAGAAAAGAGAAAGAGAAAATAGAAAAAAAAAAAAGGAAATGAGCAGAGGAAGATGAATAATTGAGATAAATATGACACTGAGTAAAAACAGAAAACTGCATGAAAATAAAAAAACGAATAAAAGGTACAAACCAAAGCGAAAGAAAAACAACAGCAGACAGAATAACAAAGATACCTGAATAGAAAATGGAGAGAGAGAGAGACTGTGTGTGTGTGTGTGTGTGTGTGTGTGTGTGTGTGTGTGTGTGTGTGTGTGTGTGTGTGTGTGTGTGTGTGTGTGTGTGTGTGTGTGTGTGTGTGTGTGAGCCCTCTGCCTGCATTATACCCCAGCTTGTGACCGCGTCAGATGTGATGTGTGTGTGTGTGTGTGTGTGTGTGTGTGTGTGTGTGTGTGTGTGTGTGTGTGTGTGTGTGTGTGTGTGTGTGTGTGTGCGCGTGAGCCCTCTGCCTGCATTATACCCCAGCTTGTGACCGCGTCAGATGTGGTGTGGGTGTGTGTGTGTGTGTGTGTGTGTGTGTGTGTGTGTGTGTGTGTGTGTGTGTGTGTGTGTGTGTGTGTGTGTGTGTGTGTGTGTGTGTGTGTGTGTGTGTGTGTGGTGGGGGAAGGGGGTATGGGGCCCTCCCTCCCCCTCTTCACCCCACCGCCTTTAATACCCCGCCTCTTAGCACCAAGCCAGGGATGATGGTATTTTTTTACAGCCAGTTACCATCTTGCGGAAGGAGGGCTGGGGTGTGAGGGAAGGAGGGCTGGGGTGTGAGGGAAGGAGGGCTGGGGTGTGAGGGGAGGAGGGCCGAGGTGTGAGGGGAGGAGGGCCGAGGTGTGAGGGGAGGAGGGCTGGGGTGTGAGGGAAGGAGGGCTGGGGTGTGAGGGAAGGAGGGCTGGGGTGTGAGGGAAGGAGGGCTGGGGTGTGAGGGAAGGAGGGCTGGGGTGTGAGGGAAGGAGGGCTGGGGTGTGAGGGAAGGAAGGCTGGGGTGTGAGGGAAGGAGGGCTGGGGTGTGAGGGGAGGAGGGTCGGGGTGTGAGTAGAGCTGGGGTGTGAGGGAAGGAGGGCCGGGGTGTCAGGTAAGGAGGGCTGGGGTGTCAGGTAAGGAGGGCTGGGGTGTGAGGGAAGGAGGGCTGGGGTGTGAGGGAAGGAGGGCTGGGGTGTGAGGGAAGGAGGGCTGGGGTGTGAGGGAAGGAGGGCTGGGGTGTGAGGGAAGGAGGGCTGGGGTGTGAGGGAAGGAGGGCTGGGGTGTGAGGGAAGGAAGGCTGAGGTGAGAGGGAAGGAGGGCTGGGGTGTGAGGGAAGGAGGGCTGGGGTGTGAGGGAAGGAGGGCTGGGGTGTGAGGGAAGGCGGGCTGGGGTGTGAGGGAAGGAGGGCTGGGGTGTGAGGGAAGGAGGGCTGGGGTGTGCTAGAGTGTGAGACATAAGGTGCCACAAATGCTGCAGGAAGCTTGAAAGTGCCACATTTTGGGGCGTATGTCGCTATGAAATGGGAAAATAATATGGATACTCACTGACCTTCATATTTATGACTGAAAATATACTGGTCCTTGATATCCATCCATCCATCATACAATCCTACTTTGCCCGATGAGGAGCGTAGGAGCCCGGGGCTAGGCAGTTGGTCCTGACATTTAAGATGAGAGTGAATTTAAGATCAGAGTGAAGGTCCTTGATATTCCCTGTCTTTATGAGGCTAACACACTGACCTGGCTGGCCCGTGGTTAAAGCTGACACACAACCAAGCCTGACTGTGAAGGCGTGAGGTGCGGATAATAGGAGACAACCACATATTCCGTATACTCAGGTCAGATGAGGAAGCTCCCTAACATCTTCTCCTTAGCGATTTATTTGGTTATAACGCCTTACTATCCTCCCGTGTATTAAACAGATCCTTCGAATTTCGCCATACTCTGCAAACAACGTAGAAAAAGGCTATTTGCACCCATATCCAAAAATAAATCGCTAAGGAAGAGGTGTTAGGGAACTTCCTTAACCGACGAGAAGAGAAACCCAAGACTTTACCCTGCCGAGTGTCAATCCATCGGTCATCCATCATGGCGGGCCTTTGACAACATCTGACAGAGGAAGACGCCACATATCTCACAAAATCACTGACACAGAATGCAAACTCGAATCTAGATCATTTCTTGTTGTGGGAACGTGTCAGTATATGGCCTGGGTTGAGATGTGAAAGTGTGTGTGTGTGTGTGTGTGTGTGTGTGTGTGTGTGTGTGTGTGTGTGTGTGTGTGTGTGTGTGTGTGTGTGTGTGTGTGTGTGTGTGTGATTCCAGTTGCCTCAGAATGTCCCTAACCCCTTTTACTACTAGCGATCTTTCTTAGGTTGAGTGAAATCGTAGAAAACAAGAATAAAATAAAATAAAAATACAAATAAGAAATAAAGACGACATCGTGGAGAAAAGGGAGATGCGATTTTTATTATAGGTGATGTTCCCTACCTTCAGACGATTTTATTTAACGAAGGAAGGATTTTTATAGGCAAAAGAATACCGTAATCTATAGTCTACTTCCATCTGATGAGGATCCGCAACCTCCTTCAGCATGGACTCATAACAAAGGGTAGTCGGGTCGGAAAGTGGATTTGACTAGTAACCAAGGAGACTCTTCCCTGCCTTATAACCCCGGCTCATCACATTTCACGCCACCAAGTTATTAGAGTTGTCCAGTTCCCTCAGATGAAAATACAGACTATACCTCCACCATTAGGTACGGTCTCCACTAAGCAAAATAATATACTTCAGTGACTGGAAGACTGGAAGAAGAAAGTCAGCATCATAATTAATGTTTGGTTATGATGACTAAAAAATCTATTATTCGACCATTATGTACTACCCAAAAGAATCACAGAAGTCTCTCTCTCTCTTACACACACACACACACACACACACACACACACACACACACACACAGAGCAATTCCGATTTTCCGCCACCTGAAGCTTTTACGGATAAAATAAAATTAAAACTAACAGCATATAACTTCCGTCCTGGATGTGTGGAAGACCTGAATGTTAGTTGATTAAAGGCGTGACATATTTTCATCATGCATTCAGGTGACGACGAAGGTGTTTTCCTCGTTATCCTAATTTTGGATCTTGTCCGTCACTTCGATATCAAGCGGTAATAAGGACGTGATGGTGTGATGCTGCTGATGACGACGATTATGCTGAAGGGTGACGATGCTTCATGATGAGTGGGAATAGGGTCATGATGATGATGATGATGATGATCAGACAGTCAACACCCACGCCGTATTATCACACGATCAGTGAGGCAAGTGAGCAACTGGGGTGTTGCAGTATAGCAATATTACATACAGTACATAATAATATATAGATAGATAGACAGATATTCATGTAGGCGTGATGAACTAGTTCCTTCCACGCTACTGATCTCTCATTTACAGCGCCATTCGTCACCATGCACTGAAACATGAATACCGTGCTCGGACGTGACAGGTGCCCGCCTCAGGGTATCTGCCTCTGTCCTATGCTCTTGACCTTTACCTCTCAACTCAACTTCCATGTTTGGTTTAAAGCGGATGAGAAACTTTTATGTTGACCTTACCCTGTGACCCCGACCTTTGAATACTGTTCTGAAACTAAAATAAATTCATTCTCGACTAACCGTAAATCTTCCATCAAATTTATTCTACATCGAATCATGCCATGTAACTTATAAGACAGAACCTCTGACGAAGGCTCTTGACGGCTGTTCTCAAAACTGAATCATTTCACCCTTTCCTGTTCCACAAACCTTCCACCAAGACTGATCAACGCCGCATCAAATTTATCTGAGATGACATTGTCTTTAACCTATTGCATTCTTTGGCAGAAAAATAAACACCTGATCATCTGATGATCCTCAATCATTATCCTGATATGATGAAATTCCACCCAAGTTTTTCCATAACCTTACAGACAGACAGACAGACAAACCATACTAAACACGTATCCCCTTGCCCTTTCGAGCACGGGATAAATGTTCTCGGGCTGAAAGGGTTAAGATTTCCCTAGGAGGTATGTCAATGACCCGAACAATGATGATATGTGCCAGGTTAAACCCCTGCGACACGATGCCGTATTTCCCTCACTCTTTCTACTGCCAGACGATTTTGTTTAACCATGGGGAGGTCTCTGATGGCAAAAAGATCAACTGAGATTTTTTATTTATTTATTTATAATTTTTGCAGGCCCATCACCATCGAATGTCTCTCCTAGGTTAAAAAAAAAAAAAATCAGCGGCAGCAGCAAGAATATAATTAATGAAAAAGATGATGAACACAGCTGAGTGACAGTAGCATTAAGGTAACAAAAAAAGAAAAGAAAAAGAAAAAAAAAGGAGCGCTGTGACGTGAATGAAGGTCATAGGTGGAGTATAGTGAAGCTCAGAAATACCTGGTGGGATAGGATGTGTGTGTGTGTGTGTGTGTGTGTGTGTGTGTGTGTGTGTGTGTGTGTGTGTGTGTGTGTGTGTGTGTGTGTGTGTGTGTGTGTGTGTGTGTGTGTGTGTGTGTGTGTGTGTGTGCTAAGAGGTATTTTTATGCTTGAGAGTAAATATTCTATTCGTGTGTGTGTGTGTGTGTGTGTGTGTGTGTGTGTGTGTGTGTGTGTGTGTGTGTGTGTGTGTGTGTGTGTGTGTGTGTGTGTGTGTGTGTGTGTGTGTGTGCACGCTCTTGCTTGCTTTCAGGCGTGGAGATGGGGTGCATAAAAACCAAGATTCCTGGAGTGCTGGACTGTTACAGAGTCGCTTGATGCCTGAGAGTGAAATGTGTCCCGGAGAGGTGAGAGGAATGTGCATATTTGATGGCAGAAGTGTGTGATATAAAAATGTTAGGTGTATTCTGAGGTGTAGCAGTGTGCTGTGTAGTAATATGTAAGTCTTTCAGTGCTCTGGTGAGGGTGTAGGGATGAACTGCGTGTGTGCAGGTGGGTGTATGGATGTGCTATGTGTACTTAGGTGGGAGTAGCCAAGTGTTGTGTGAGCTGGTGTGGGTGTAGATATGCGCTTTGTGTGCTAATGTGCGTGTGGGGATCTGCTATGCGTGTTGGTGTTGGTGTTGGGATGCGTTGTGTGAGTTGTTGTGGGTACAGGGATATGTTGTGTGTGCTAATGTGGTTGTAGGATGTGTTGTATGTGTGCTGATGTGGGTGTTGGTATGTCTTGGTGCGCTGGAGTGTACGTAGGGATATGTTGTGTCTGTATGGGTGTAAGGATCTATTCTTTGTGCTGGGGTTATGTAGGGATGTGGTGTGAGTGTTTGTGTGGGTGCAGGATCTGCTGTTTATTGAAGTGGTTGAAGAGGCGTGTTGTGGGGATGTGCTGTGCATGATGAAGTCGGTGTAGAGGTGTGTTATTTGTGTAGGGATGTGTTGAGTGTTAGTGTGGATTTATAGACGTGATGTGCACTCTGATGGAGGGATTTGCTGTGTGTTGGTGTGGGTTTAGGGACATGTTGCGTGTATGTTTGCTGGTTTTGGTTAAGGGAAGCGTTGTGTGTGTTGGTGTGTGTAGGAATGTGTTGTGTGTTAGAGTGTGTGTAGGAATGTGTTGTTAGTGCTGGTAATGATTTAGGATTATGCTGTGTGTGTAGTGTGAGTGTAGGGATAGGCTGTGTGTGCTGGTGCTAGTAGAAAGCTTGTGTGTGTGCCAGAGTAAGTGAAGGGATATGAAGTGAGTGTTGGATTGTTTATATGTATTTTGTACTGATGTGTGATGAATACGAGACACACGACATGACATAAAGAGATATACTACAACGGGTATGAAAGTTTCCGTCTGACAGTGGGCGATCAACGAAAAAATAGCATCATACATCCTCCAAATTGAGACCGGGAATGGGAGAACAATCAGCGAGATATCAATGTCGTTGGCGTATCATGTGCTGATGGAAAAGAGGAGTCTGCTTTGTGAATTAAGCTGCTGATTACACCCGCGAGTGATCAGTGTGTGTGTGTGTGTGTGTGTGTGTGTGTGTGTGTGTGTGTGTGTGTGTGTGTGTGTGTGAGAGAGAGAGAGAGAGAGAGAGAGAGAGAAACATAACTCAAAAAGTTTTTACCAATTTCAACCAAACTTGGTGGAAGCGTTAAAGTTTGTAAGTAATTTTTTTTAACACTAGATCAAAGGTTCACGTCATGTCTAGGATAAACGCTGACCTAGCAAAATCAACTTACTGTTTTCATTTACTTTAGACCAAACTTTGTTAAATGCTGTCAATGGTAAGGCAAGAACTGAGTGAGTCAGTTTTGAGAACAATCTGTCAATGGTCCCACAGCGAGATCAAAGTTCTACCGGTTTGAGCGTTTCTTAAAATAACATAATTTTGATGCAATTTCAACCAGACTTGGTGCAAGGGATGAGGGTCAGCCAGGAAGTATAACTACTGCTTTTAAGAACAACTGGTCAAAGGTCAAGGTCACAGGGAAAAGTAAACTTAAAAAGCTTTTATTCAATTTAGACCAAACTTTGTGGAAGGGTTCAGATTAAGACAAGGATAGAGTCTATCCATCTATTGCCAGAAGCCTCAATCCCGTAATGGGTGGCCACAGACAAATCGCCTTCATGTCGCCCTGTCCCCCGCCATTTCACTGCCCTGCTCCCAACTCACACCCCCCTCATAATTTTACCTCTCCACTCCATCCCTCCATCTCATCCTCAGCCGCCCCCTCCCTCTCCCCCCCCTCTACCTCACTCACATACACTCTCCTCGTCAGTCTTTCACCCTCCATCCTCTCCATATGGCCAAACCACCTCAATATGTTTCTCCTAACGCTTCCCATCACATCCACATCCACACCACGACATTCCTTCACTTCCTCATTTGTCGGTCTGTCTCTCCATGTGACTTCACATGCTCCTCTCAAATAACTCATTTCCACTGCTCTCACTCTTGACATCTGTCCCCCCAACAAGGTCCAAGCTTCACTTCCATACGTTAGAGCTGGTATCACAATACTGTCATGTAGTAACTTTTTCACTTCCATGCTCACTTTCCTGTTTCTTATCACTGCTTTCATGGAACCAGCAACCTTTCTTCCTTGTTGTACCCTTTCAAGCACTTCACCCCCCAAACTTCCATCCTTACTCATCACACTACCCAAGTACTTAAACGCACTTACATTTTCCATTCGCTCCTCATCCAACCTCACTGTACATTCACTGACTTCACTTCTCTCGTACACCACAAGTTTACTCTTCCCTACATTTACCTTTAGCTTCCGTTTCTCACACACTCTCCCAAACTCAAGGATACAAAGATTATAATTTAAGAGCAATCAGTCGAAGATCACAGGCACACGGCAAGGTCAAATGTGTCACTGGGGAAAGTCAACTAAAATGGATTTCATCTGATATGAATTAAAGTTGGTCGAAGCGTTAATGGTTAGGGAAGAACGATATATTTTAATGTGATTTTGAGAGTAATCTGTCGAAGGTTTAGAGGTCACAAGATAACGTCAAATATTCGGTCTTCAAACGACCTGGTAGTGGTGAGTATTAAACTGTAAGTGCTCCCTCATGTTATACCTTTTTCACTCTAACCTGGCCTAAAACTGATATCTCTCCATCTTGAATACTGAGCGGTGACAGGAGCTCAGCACTAAAATATGGTGCTAATCACAATGAAGTGTTATGGAAAAGATGAAGAGCCATAGTACTGTCTTATTGTCTTTGAACTATGTGGAATTAGCTGCAAAAGGACAAAAACCTGGGCCAGGTTAGGGTAAAAGAGCTATTATGTATCGTGAAAGTCAAGCTACCCATATCTAGCAGAGAGCCACAGAGTCTGGGGGGTGGCTGTCTAACTCTCCTCAATCGTTGTTTCGGTGGGGCTAATATTTACCTCCTCAGATGGAGTTCTTTCCTAAACCGAAAAATATCACCTGTCGTTAGTTAGAATAATTAGAATGCCCTGAGCCGTACGCCAAACTGTCCGCCTGCTTAGAAGCCTTTTCACTGTGACCTAAACCACTGACCTATGACCTCGAATTCTGCACTCCTCCTAAACAAGGTAGGCTAAACGGTCGCCAGAGACAATGATTTTTTTTTTTTTTTTTTTTTTTGGGGGGGGGTCAAGAATGTCAGAGTTAGTGCATGAACAACAGCAGACAGACACACATACATTCAGGCATGCAGACACACATACAGGCAGGTAGGTAGGCTCACTCACATACTGGTACGTAATCAGACACACATACAAGCAGGCAGGTAGACACATACGGGCAAACAGACAGACACACATACAGGAAAGCAGACAGCCACACAAGCATACACGAAAAGAAACAAAAGTCTACCCACCCTTTACCCGGCCAATAAAAATATATAAAAGACGAAACTGCTCTACTGTCGCTGCTTCCTGACGACTTTACTGAGCTTGGGAGAACACCCTAGTAGTGAAACAATACATATACGTCACACCTATCATCTCCATTCTGCATAAGTCTCCTGGAATGAATATAATTGTCTGGGAATAACAGGAACACCGTACACCAAATCAGACGTCATCGCACTGAACAAGGGCGGGATTCTCAAAGGTATTTAAGTTCACATTAGTTTCTGCAGGATGGCCAACGTCATATACGATTTTTGCTCCGTCTTGCGTTCTTTCACCAAAAACACTTCCTGGTTACGGGAGAAAAACTGCCATCGCTCAAGTCTGTTTTGGGGGGAAAGACAAAGAAAGAAAACAGCAGAAACCTTCCATACCTCCAGTAAATCCTGAAAAAAAAATAAAAATAAATTTAAAAAAATCATGGTTACGGTAAGGAATCGATCGGAATTTTGTCTCAGAATCCCGCCCAAGGTTAAGAAAAAAGTCGTAAGAGCCAATTTACGGGCACAAGAACTTTACATTTGCACGTCACAAGCCTTTACGATATGAACTCATTAACACCATTCGCGTAAGCCGTAATGAGCCGCTCCTGTGTAAAGAAATTATGTTCATTACCCTTTACGCATTATTTGGCGAGTGTTATTATGAACCAACACGGGATTATGGCCATTAGAAGCACCAGCAGCCAGGTCACACTCCACGCCTACACGTTATCCTCCACCCCCACCCAGCAGCCACGTCACCCTCCACCCCAACCCAGCTGCCATGTCACCCTCCACCCCCACCCAGCAGCCAAGTCACCCTCCACCCCCACCCAGCAGCCAAGTCACCCTCCACCCCCACCCAGCAGCCAAGTCACCCTCTACCCCCACCCAGCAGCCAAGTCACCCTCCACCCCCACCCAGCAGCCAAGTCACCCTCCACCCCCACCCAGCAGCCAAGTCACCCTCCACCCCCACCCATCAGCCAAGTCACCCTCCACCCCCACCCAGCAGCCAAGTCACCCTCCACCCCCACCCAGCAGCCAAGTCACCCTCCACCCCCACCCAGCAGCCAAGTCACCCTCCACCCCCACCCTCGCCCATTGTTAGAACTGAGGTCGTTATCAGTTTTCCACAGAGGCGGTGATGGTAATGAGTTGTATTCTCGTTGTCGGCACGGCAGATATCGTAGCGCACTCCTTAGCGATTTATTCTTGCATTTTACGCCTTAATATCCTCTTGCATGTAATTTGTATCGGCGATTAATTCTGAATATAGCATGTTCATAATCTTTTGTATATTATTTTCATCTACTGTAAAGCCTAATTATGTATGGTCATTTTAACTGTCCTTTCGTGCAATGAAGTCTATGGTAAATTACAGAATAATTGCCAATGAAGCTTCCACTGACACCTATAAAGATGATTTACCATTTTTCTCCAATTAACATTAACGATCGGATGGAAACAGCTGTGACATTTTCAAACAAAATCCTTGACAAATAATAATTAATTCCTGAGCTTATTATCGAATTAAAATGTATCAGTAAACTTCAAAGGATATCAAAGTGTAATGGATAACAAGAGTAGGTAAGAATTGGGCGCTATAAAGTTTATGTCAAAGGGAATGCGGGTCAGCGATTAGTCTCCGCGTGACCCCACAGGTAAAAATGTGAAAGCATTTTACGTCCCACCACGACGTCACCCTTTCAGTTTGCTGACCTATTTAAACGCTGACAAGTATCCCGACCTCTTAGTAAGCAAGTAAGTACGGGATCGGGCTGTACTGGGGATGGAGTTGTACTGGGGACAGAGTTGAAATGTACTGGTAATTTCAGTTTTGATCCCAATACACCAAACTTGGTGAAGAGGTTGAGGGTCAAACATGGGGTTGGCCTATTGTTTCTGAGAACATGTCCGAGGTCAAGGTCACATTACAAGGCCAGCTGAAACATCTCTGACCCGATTTACAGTACACTTGGTGAGAGAGCTGAGGGTAAGCCCCCACCCCCTCCGGGAACAAATGCGAAAAAAGTCTATATTGAGAACAATCAGACAGGGGCTAAAGCAAGGAGGTTCAACTACTCTTGAAGTACGGCCGAATTATGAAACTCAGATTAACAAAATGGGGCACACACTATTTTACCTCTATTTTTTTCCCTCAATCTAAACACTTATACATAGAAAGAATTGAAAAAATCATATATTACTTGCGTTAACCTTTTCCGCAAAGTAAATAGAAAAAAAAACGCAAAACTTTCTGTTTTATGCTTGTTAATCTGTTTGTTTCAGTCTTCTGAGTCGGTCAAAGGGTCAAACAAAAACGACTCAAGGGCCGGATTTGGCCTGTGGGCCGCCAGTTGAATAGCCCTGGGCTAAAGTCACATGGCAAGGTCAAAGTTCGACCCGTGTGTGTTAATGAGTGAACAGCATAGCTTGATTTCATTTAATCTGTACCTACATCGGTGGAAGGGTTAAGTGTCAGCCACGGGGCTAATCAAGAACGAAGGGAGTTTTTTGGTTAGGCAGGATCGAAAGGAGTAAATTATCAGATCAAATGGTTAAAGTTTAAGATCACAGGGCAAGGGCAAGTCCGAACCGTGTGTGGTGAAAGAGTTGAGGGTCAGCCAAGGGGTTGGTCTATTAGTTCTGAGAACGATAAGTCAAAGGTCAAAGGAATGTGGTAGGGTCAATTTTAACAGTTTTTATCCGATTTAGACCAAACACTCTGGAAGGGTTCAGGGTAAGGCGAGAACAGGGGAATTCATTATGAAAACAATTAAATCTGCCTGTCAATTACCACACACCTTAATCTCGTAAAGGGTGGAAACGAACGAACTACCTCCACGTCACCCAGTCCTTTACTATTAAGCAGCCTCTCTCCAACCCTTATCCCCCCTCTCTCTCGCATACTCCTCCACCCTATTTCTCCATCTCATCCTCGGTCCCCTCCCCCTCCACCTCACTCACGTACACTCTCCTAACCAGTCTCTCATTCTACATCCACTCCACCCGGCCAAATACTCCAACAAATATGTCTTCTGAGGCTTTCTGGCACATACACATCAACACCACAACGTCCCTTCACTTCCTCACTCGTCAGTCTTCTCGACCTAACACCACATGCTCCTCTAACAGAACTTATTTAACTCACATACAAAAGCAGTAAATATTAAAAAGATGTAACTGAAAACGTTTCTACATAGACGTATAATTAAAATCTTTTTCATATATGTAGAGGCTGGAAAATAGTTGCCTTCACGTGGCTACACTAATTTAACCGGTCGGCTCCACTGCCCGGTTATACAAACATCCCTCAAATTCTTCTCCATTTGCCTGAAAGAAGAACGGTAGAGTGCTTGGCGGGGGGAGGGGGGCAACTTCAGCCTGCACCCCACCGAGTTCACATGATTCATATATACACGTCACTGATATTCAAGCCGTATTCTAGGCTCCACAGCAAGTCTCGCAGCAACTGTTTCTTTGCGATTTATTCCGCTAATTGTAACTGCATGATCTTTTTCGTGTCATTTACATGGTTGTTTTTAGTTCTCTCTTAGTTTGCCTCAGTAGTGTACATGAGAATAAAAAAGTATAGGCAAAATAATTAGCTGGTAAAGAGGTGTTACGATTCCTATGTCACAATAGTATTATAGTTGAAGTAGTAGTAGTAGTAGTACTTTAGTAGTAGTAGTAGTAGTAGTAGTAGTAATAATAATAATAATAATAATAATAATAATAATAATAGTAGTAGTAGTATAGTAGCAGCAGCAGCAGTAGTAGTAGTAGTAATAGTAGTAGTAGTAGTAGTAGTAGTAGTAGTAGTAGTGGTAGTAGTAGTAGTAGTAGTAGTAGTAGTAATAGAAATCCCAGGCTCTTCTGAAACGTGAACCCGATGGACTGCAGGTTGACTAAGCACCATCCTCCTTATGGGAAATATGGAAGGACTTAAAGGACTTTTGTATAGCCGGGCCGCTCCACCGCCCTGTTATATCAGTGCCACCGTGTGAAGGCGACCCTCTCCAGCACCGACCCTCAGTTTTAAAAGCGTTTTTCTAAGCAACCATATCTGGAAAAAAAAAAAAAAAAAAAAACTGCATACACTCTTACCGTCAGCGAAGAAAAGTTAGTGTTATTGTGTTGAAGAAATAACATTGAAAATAACAACTTAAGTTCTACAAAGTTCACAGATCCTTCAGAAGTTCCCCACGCGAGCTCTACAAGGTTCCGCAAAGCTCACACGTTCTCTAAAAGTTCATCAGTTGAGCTCTGGACGGTTCTATGAAAACCAAATGTTCCTTGAAATTTATGCAGGTGAGTTCTAAAAAGTTCCATAACGCTCACACGCTCTCCAAGAGTTCTTTAGGTGGCTCTAAGAGGATATACAAAGCTCACAGCATCTCTAAAAGTTCCGTAGATGAGCTCTAAAGGGTTCCATAACGCTCACATGTTCTTAAAAAGTTCTTCAGATGAGCTCAACAAAGTTCTACTAAGTTCTCATGTTATTCAAGTAAGCTCTAAAAAACTCTCTAAAAAGTTCTCCAAGAAAGTTCTACAATACTCAACATAAGCTCGTTAAGTTCTCCAGGTGAACTCTACGAAAAGCCACCTAAATCCAAAGCTTCCCAGAGCTCTATGGACGTGAGAGAGCTGCGAGGGAGCGAGGGAGAGAGGGAGCAAGACCGTGTAGGTGTTCACTGAGTGGTGGTTGGGAGCAGACTGAGGACGGGTGGGTTGGGGAGTGACTGGTCCCGTAGGCAGAACATACACTCACTCGCTCCCCACCCCCTCTCCTTCGTCTTTCTCTCTCTCTCTCTCTCTCTCTCTCACACACACACACACACTCATGAAACACTGACCTATATGTATTCCTACAACTCTGTATCACCTTACCATCATCATCATCATCATCACCTTGTCCCTATCACCCAGAATTCAGCTGTGGATATATAAGCACTAATAAGCCCAGCCTACCTCCGTTACCTTCCATTCTTGCCATTATTTCGTCTATCTTAAGGTGGCGGAGATCTTTGACCATTTGCAACTTATTTCCTGTAGCTCAGTTGCAGAATAAGACTGTACTACTGATCTACCCTTCTTTCCATGGCACTTCTTCGTGACTAGCACTACATTTTTGTACTAAATTTTATCATAAGTTAATAATACCAAATGAAAATGCTAAGCACTGCACTGTATTGTTTTTCGATATTTTTTTTTTTTTCATGACTAGCATCATGTTCGAGTGTTAATTTCTTGCTCATCTCAGTGGAATAATTATATAAAACTATGGCTCTGCATGCTTATAGCACCTCTTCGTGACTAGCACCACACTACAGTGTCATCTCTTGTTACAGTTCAGTGTTCATGACGAACAGACGGCAATAGTAAGTCGCTATAATGGACAGAGTATAGCTTGCCATAAGGGAACGTCAAAAAACGGAACCATTCAACATTTTTTATTTTTTTTTCCCATCGGATTCGGCACGATCATTCGCTCAGAAATATTTGGCTGTTGAAGCAGAATTTATAAAACATTTCAAACTTTTCATCTCACGTTTTAACAAGTATGTGCAGTGAGAGTAACAATATTGCTGTCTGCACACTTTCAAAAACATAACTATATAAAGTACAAGTAAGTACATCTGTGCATCTACATTATGTGTGCTCTTGTACTTACAACATTTGTAGTTCCGACTTACCTGCAAAGAATAATTAAAATTATTAATATGAAAGATACTACGGCAAGTAACATCTCAGTCAATAACCATTATTAAATCTACATACCCAACCATATCTATCTATCTATCTATTTATTTATTGTGGGTGAAGGCGCTGGGACTGCATATGGCCAATTACGGCTTAATACCTTGGAGTGGTTGGTGCTTATTGCTCACGTATATAATATCGCTCAGGGACGAGCACCTGTTGACTCTCGCATTAAATACCTGGACTATATGGCCAAGCCCTTAGCCCTACGCTCTTGATGGACATACAATGGACTGAATGATAAATAGAATTGTTCCCCCCCTGAAATTTTACACACACACATACAACATGGGTGCTAAGGGCATGTTCACAGGCACAGTCCTAAAATTATCCATGATGCCAAGGTAAAGGGGGAAGGGAAGACGGTTCTGAAATTCAGTAGTGAAACTGGGAACCTAAACACCATAGACTTCTGGTTGGTCTGACTGCTACAGCGGGCTTACTCCTACCTCGCAAAGATCCCTAACCTTTTCCATCCCAGTTGACGGCCAAGTGCAGTCAGACTGGTGGGTCGGTTTAATTACAGTACTCAAGGAGACTTACCTCATATTACTGAACATTGTTAAGACATATTCAAGGCGTGAGACTGGAGAAGTTCCGTCAAGTGAAAAGAAGCCAGTCATGGTGGGGAGATGGAGGGATGTTGGATTGGGCGTTGATGGGGTGGGGTGATACGGTGACGGTGTGATACATATACTCTTTTCACTTCGACTTGCCATCTTTCCATCGAACACTGAGCAATAAAGAGAAAATTACCACAAGAACACAGCTCCAGTAATGAAAAAGTGATACGAAAAGGATGCAGAACAGTATCATTCACCAATTTGCCATACAGCTACGGGAAATGAGCTAGAAAATGACGAAAATTCCCGCCAATTTAAGGTGAAAGAAAGATTAGTTTATTTTGTTTTTAAATATATAATAGAGAGTAAGGAGTCTGATGGTCTAAACTTCCATGACTCTATATACCAGCTCAACCTATAAACTTCCAGTCAGCAAAATATTCTTGTGTTAGTACGGCATTAAAGTGTGTCTCTGACTTCTGATCTTAATGTATAATACAGTTTAATCCAATTTATCTCAGAGTTTCTCAAGTGACGGAAGACATATGCACGAAATTTAGTGAAACAATAAATAGACAGACAGACAGACAGATAGATAAATAGATGTAGATGGCTATTGTTAGATACAGACGGACAGACGGATGGGTAGATAGATGGATGGATGGATATACTGTAGATAGATGTATACATAAGCAGATAGATGGCAGGCAACAGACAGACAGAGAGATGGATAAACGGATGGATGAATGGATGGGCAGAAAGAGAGACCTTAATAGATACTGTCTGAAGTAGTGTCATAGTGTACGAGGAGCAAAACTATTAAATCTTGAATGCTACAGAGTGGTCATCCCTACACGCTGAACTTCATTATGCTCTATAGTTCATTCATTTAAACGGAGATTTTCACCTTTTTGCATCTTATTTCCCGTAGCTCAGTGGCAGAATAAGAAATTACTGTGGCTAAACATCCTTCCCACAGCACTTCTTCGTGACTAGAACCACATCCTAGCTTTAATGTATCGTCATAGGTTTGCATCCAAGATGGAGAGACAGCAATTTTACGCCAATAGTACTTTCACTTTAACCTGGCCCAGATTTTTGTGCTTTTGTAACCTGTTTCATGGAGCACACTGGCAGAAAAAGAAAATGCTATAGCTCTACATCCTTTCCATGGCACTTCTTCGTGACTAGCATCATATTCTAGTGCTTGTCTCTTGTTTCAACTCGGTATTCAAGATGGAGAAATGTCAGCCTTAGGCCTGGATCTCCATAGCGCTTCTTCGTGACTAGCATCATATTCTAATGTTAGTCTCTTGCTACAACTCTGTATTCAAGTTGGGAAGATGGCAATTTTAGGTCAGGTTATAGTAAAAGGGGTATATTTAAGAGGAACAGAGTCGAGTCATTCAGACGATGCTTAATGATTTACACACAAACAAGCGACTAACTAAATATATTCTAATTCAAACATACAGATTCACATTGGCTAATTCTAAGACCATACAAGGTTTTAAAAGAAGCTACTTGGTTTTGGTCTTACGTGAAGAGTTCCATGACTGACTTTCACAGGTAGACATATTACTAGATAGATACAGGTAAAGGCAGACATACAGACCGACACAGGCAGACATACCGAGAGACAGACATACAGACAGACACAGACATGTAGACAGACAGAGGCAGACATATAGACAGACACAGACAAGTAAAGACAGAACCAGGTAGACATACATACAGACAGACAGATATAAAGACGGACCCAGGCAGACATACAGACAGGCACAGGCGGACATACAGGCAGACAGAGACAGATATATAGGCAGACACAGACAGATATATAGGCAGACACAGACAGATATACCGTAAATACAGACACAGGCATACATATAGACTGACACAGACATACAGAGAGACAAAGGCAGACATACAGACAGGCACAGGCAGACATACAGACAGACGACAGATGACAGAAACCCCAATCAACTCTCTTATGGTCATATAATCTTTTCTTCTGTATTTTATTTAAGCCAAAGTATTTTCATTCCGTTGAGGATAAGTAACTGGAAACTGATAATGTAGATATTGTACTGTGTCCAATAAATCTTGGAATGGTCGTGTGAAAACTGCATTTTTTTTTTAATGCAAGGAAGAAAGAACTAAACGCAAGAAGCCGGGAAAATGCGTCGTCAAGGAAGAAAATGAAAGAAAAGAAAAGAGAGCCAAATTCAAGACAAGTTAATTTCGAGATGCCTGGACACACTGCGTTTAAAAGGTTCGAGGTCACAGGCAGTAGGAAATACAAGCGGAGGAAGACAGTTCCAGAGCTGACCTGTTGCATACATGAAGGACTGGGAGAAACGGTTAAATCTTGCATTAGGATGATTGACGGAAAAGAAGCGTTTTTTTTTTCTTTATGTGTCCGACTCTGGGTATTACCTGCATAGTCGGTTCCCAAGGCCCACTAGTCCTCCTACATACCATACACCTCCACATGTTTGCTGCCAGACAGGTGCTATGAGCCCGCCGTCATGAAGGAGCAATCCAAGCAGACAGTTCAGAAGACAGTGATCATTTCAATAGCGAGAGGAAAGAGATAAATCTCCAACAGTGTGGCGAAGAGACAGAAAGAGGTTGCAGAGAGTCAGCAAGAGGAAGAGAGTTAACGAGACAAAAGCCTTTAACTCCACCTAGGTGAGAAGAGCTGTATGTGGGGAATCCCCCACATAAGAGTTGTACAGTACACCACACATGGGCGAATAAAATTCCTGAATAAAGTCAACGTGCGTGGGGGTAAAGGAGGCATGGAGTGGGCTGAGCACACCTAATATCTTGGAAGCAGATTTTCCACGAGAGGTAATGAGATCTTTCCACAACAAATTTCGAGAGGAAGAAGCTCCAAGAATGTTTTGGTCAACACCAGCTGGTTTTATTCAACGCCATGGAGCCTGGGAGAGTTAATATCTGACTCTAGCGTAAGTCAGCTGTGCCTGACTTTGTTTATACTCTATTCCTTCAGATTACATTCAGCTTACAAGAGCCCTCTAAGAGTAAAGGGGTTAATGGGTGTAGCATCTATACCTTCCAGTTCGGAAAACCCTTCCAAATATCAAAAAATCGTCCGGAGATAGCAAGGAAAAACATAAAGTCACTGGACTGAGCAATATCCATTCAGCTGTTTAGAAATAGTTTGACGACAGACTGCCAGATATACGACAGAAATCCTGTGATCAGGGCAAAATGGTTAAACGGATATATATATATATATATATATATATATATATATATATATATATATATATATATATATATATATATATAGAGATAGATAGATAGATATAGATAGATAGATAGATAGATAGAAAGATAGACTAATGGATACATACACACAGACATAAACGGGCATATAATTACATACATAGACAGACACATATAGACAAAAAGACATATAGGTAGTAGATATATAGAGACAAAGATATAGATAGAAGGCGACAGATACAGATATAGATATAGATAGATGGAGACAGGTACAGATAAAGATGTAGAGACTGACACACAGACAGACTGGTAGACAGAAAGGCAGAAAGACAGACAGACAGACAGATAAACAATATATGGGGCATTACGTGAGGGCTTTAGCCTTTATTTATATTCATATCCAAGTATTTACATATAAGCTATGCCAGGATGGACAGATAGTCAGATAGACAAAGGCTGGTAGGCACAGACGCAGGTACATAGACAGACAGATACACAGATAGATAGTTGCACATAAATAGACAGACAAACGCACACATACGTATATAAACAAACAGGTAGTTAGACAGACAGACATAGAAAGATAGATATAAACAGACATAGACAGACAGACTGGTAGGTTGAAAGACAGAAGCATACACATAGAAAGACGGACACGCATACATACTGTATATATATAAATCAAAAGATAGATAGACACAAAGATAGACAGATGAACAGACAGACTGACAGATAGATAGATGCGTTGATGGGCAGACAGACATGGAGAGAGAGAGAGAGAGAGAGAGAGAGAGAGAGAGAGGCTGAGCGATATGCAATATTTATACTGCTGTGCATCGTTATCTATACTGCATCTGGTTGTAAACAGAGACACAAACAAACAAACAAACAGACGTAGGTACAGAAAAATGGATAGAAATTAATAGGCTGATGAAGAGATAAACAGACACAGACAGACTCATATACAGACAAAGACAGATAGACAGACATAGACAGACAGACAGATAGACAGACATATAGGTAAATACTGCTAGATAAATAGACAGATAGATGGACTGACAGAATGCTATAAGGAGACAGACAGACAGACTGAAAGACATAGGTAGATAGGTACACAAGAGATAAGTAAATATATCGATTGAAACAGATAGATAAAAAAAAAATAGCTACAGACAGAGAGACGAATAGACATAAAATAGACAGACAAATTACTGACAAAGATAAACATTGATAGATAAGACAGACAGATAGATTATTGTAAGGTGTTTTGTGAGCGAAGTTAGCAATATTAAATCTACCACGCAGTTGTAGACAGAGAGGTAAATAGATGGAAAAATAGACAGAATACGGAAAGAGATAATGATGGATTGACAGACAGTTATAGAATGATGGACACAGATACAGCAGATAAAGACAGATATGAATGGACAAATAATACTTACAGAGAGATGGAAAGATATAGAAAAACAGACAGACTGTACAGTGTGAGCATAAAGTATTTCCCTGCTTAAGAAAAATCATATCTTAAAAACTATGCAAGATTGAAACATGAAATTTGTGGCATTACGTAGACCAATTCTTAGATTTTTTTTTTTTTTTTTTTTTTTTTTTTTTTTTTTTAACAGAAATGCTGCAATCACCAGTATCAAATTGGCGTCTATGAAGGAGAAAGCCCAGTGTGTTTTGTGGTATCACGAAACAAGATCCCCAGCTGAAGTTCAACAAAAGTTCAAAAATGAGTATGGACGAGATCCGCCAGATGTTAAAAGTATCAAAGGTTGGTAGGCAAAGTTTAGAGAGATTGGCTGTTGGTGACCCTAAAAGAACTGGTAGGCTCAGTGTGAATGAAGAGACTGTTGATGCTGTGCGTATTGCTTTTCAACGCGGTCCCCGAAATCAACTCGCCCTGCTTCAAATGAACCTGGCATACCTCAGAGCACAGTGGTTAAAGTCTGGAACAAACGCCTTCGTTTACATGCGTACAAAGTGCAAGTCCTTCATGATTTGGAGCCGGATGATCGCCCCTGACGTGCTGCTTTTGCTACGGAGATTCTGCAACGAATTGATGAAGACAACGATTACCTTCAGCGTGATGTTTATTCTGATGAGGCAACCTTTCACACCTCGCGGAAGGTAAACAGACACAATGTCCGTATCTGGGGGTCAGAGAACCAACATGTTGTGTTAGAGAAAGAGAGGTACAGCCCTAGAGTGAATGTCTGGTGCGGTCTAACGGAGCACATGTTGAAGTTCATGAAAAAAAAAAAAAATAAAAAAAAAAAAAAAAAAAACAAGGTAAAATTTGCAAAAAAAAAAAACAAGGTAAAATTTGCAAAAAAAAAAAAAGTTTGTACCTACCATATTTTTTGTGTAATAAATCTTTGAAATCAGGGAAACATTTTATGCTCACCCTGTAGATAAACAATACTGATAAAATGAGACAAAAAAGGATAAATAATACTTACAGAGAGATGGAACACAGATAAAGAAGGATATATACAGATAAATAAAGAAAAAGATAAAAGGATGGACAAATAATTATTACAAACAGATCAACGTACAGGCATATAAAGATGGATATAGACAAGAGATAACGATAGATGGGTAGATAGACAGACAGAGGACACATGATACCTACAGACAAATGGACATACAGATAGATAAATGAATAATAAAGATACAGATAAATATAAATACATGGACAACTACAGGTAAATAGACAGACAGCTAGGTGAGTGTCCTGTTCAATATTCAACCTGCCATCCAACTATTTATTTATGCTGTACTGAGACGAAGGATAGATACTGTCAACTGAAAGTCTGAAAGGTAATCTGAAAGGAAATAGGGTTTCATCCAAAGTGGCAGAGGACCTTTTTTCCGTTTTTCTTTTTTTCCTCCAGGCGTCTTTGTGTGTGTGTGTGTGTGTGTGTGTGTGTGTGTGTGTGTGTGTGTGTGTGTGTGTGTGTGTGTGTGTGTGTGTGTGTGTGTGTGTGTGTGTGTGTGTGTGTGTGTGTGTGTGTGTGCGTGTGTGTGCGCGCGCGCGCGCTGGGGAACATATTACACTCTTAACCACTAATATATTTTTACTCCTACGGCCCGAGAACGTCTCTCTCTCTCTCTATCTCTCTCTTCATTTTATATATGTCACATTCACACGATTGTAGTATGGTCAGAAAAGACGTTTCCTTCTGAAGGGGATAATGAAGGCTGTATCTAAATTCTTCACTTCGTAATCTCTCTCTCTCTCTCTCTCTCTCTCTCTCTCTCTCTCTCTCTCCTTGGAGGAAAATTTTCGAACTGGGGAACAAAACTTTTACTTATTAATTTTACTCCTTGAGCTCGTCTCTCTCTCTCTCTCTCTCTCTCTCTCTCTCTCTCACTTCCTGACGATATTAACGCTGCTTATGGGATTTCTTTTATTTCGAACGGTAGGGGAGGGGGGACTGGCTTTTATTTTTTGTCCAGCCCCTCAGACCAACAACGTCTTTCTCGATCTTTTCTTTCTCCCAACAGATTACTTAATGCTGGTAGGGAAAGATCTGTTAATGGGAAGGAAATAAGGCTATAGTTAACCCCTCCATTTCGCAATTTAACCCCTAGTTCGCAAATTAACCCCCTCCAGTTCGCAAACTAAACCCTAGTTCGCAATTTAACTCATCCAGTTCGCAAATTAACCCCTCCAGTTCATAAACTAACCCTTCAGTTTACAAACTAACCCCTCCAGTATCGCAAACCTCACCAGTTCGCAAATAACCCTTCCAGTTCCCAAACTAACTCTTCCATTTCGTAAATTAACCCAATCCAGTTCGCAAATTAACCTTTCCAGTTGACAAGCAAACCCCTCCAGTCAGAACACTAATCCTTCCAGTTCGCAAATTAATTCCTCTAGTTTGCACTTTAAAGCCCTCCTCTCTGCGAACTAACCACTCCAGTTCGCAAATTACCTTAATTTGTAAATTAACCCTCTCAAAATCACAAATTAACCCCCTCAACCTGGCCAATCAGCACACCCCAGTTCGCAAACTAACCCCCTCCAGTTCGCAAATTAACTCCTTACAGTTCGAAACTAGCCCATCCCATTCACAAATTAACCTCTAAGTCGCAAATTAACCCAATACAGTTCGCAAACTAACCTCTCCCAATCGCAAATTAACCCCTACAGTTCACTAATTAACCCCCTCCAGGTCGCATATTTCCCCTCTCGAGTTTGCACACTAACCCCTACAGTTCGCAAACTAACCCCTACAGTGAGCAATCCAACCTTTCCAGTTTGCAAATGAAACCCCTCCAGTTAGCAAACTAACCTCTTCAGTTCGCAAACTAACCCTTCCAGTTTGCAAGCAAACTCCTCCACTTCGCAAACCAGCCCTCCATAAAAATCCGTAGCAACGAGAGCTGAGAGGCGGAAGACTGGAAGCTCCACCATAAAAATGTTCCAGGCCACTCACCCCCGTCACATCCAGGACCTTTATGTCCACCGTAGGATCACACAAGTCCGGCAGGCTCCCTACGCCCATGACATGGTTCCTGTGACCTTTGGATATTCCCTGAACTGAAGATGCTGCTGAAGGGTTAGAGATATGAGAACACAAATGAGATAATGACCAATGAGATAAAGCTCTTGTTTCCGATCCACAAAGCTGACTTTACAAACGTTTCCAGCGATGGAAGGACTGCTGAGCTAAGTGTGTTGAGGCCCAAGGGGCAGACTTTGAAAGGGACTGAAGACTTAACTTTTTTTTTTCCACCAGCTAGATAGATAGACGGATAGATAGTAAGATAGATAATAAGACAGACAGACAGATAGATAGATAGACAGATAGATAGATATGAAAATATTTTCCTTTAGGGGAGATAAAGATGTAAATATTGGCGAGAACATCGCAGTGTGCATAAAAATACGAAACACCTTTTTAAAAATGTGTATTTTCCAAATAATGACAACTGTCACTAAAAATTAAGGTCAGTTTTAAATTACTGTTTACTTATAAAATACAAAAGTGGCTAAATTTTTATCTCCAGTTGCTAGATCCTCAGTAGAATAAAATTTATTATAGTGGCCACGAAAATATATCTTCCTCCTGCAACTGTTTAACTGATACAATCTCTGGCTGTTTACCTATTTATTGAGGAACAGACTCATAGATACATACATACATACGTACGTACCCCTGTACATATATTTATTTATTTATATTTATATTTATAGCTCTCTAGGTAAGTTGAAGAGATATTTGAGGCATGCACGGAACGACTACCTTTACTGAAGGTATGGGATTTTTTTAAAAGACAGGTTTGGGACGATTTTTAATGTATACCATGGTTAATTTGAGGACGCCTTCCTTAAGGTAAGCTGGGTACGAATTTTCTTTGATAGGTAGGTGACGACACACGATGAGGACTGTGTTGATTTTGTGGGGGACGATTTTTCTAAGCAGGAGACGACGTTTAAATATTACGTAGGCTTGGTATGATTATATTCTGAGCAGCTGAAGGCAGGAGATTTTTTTTTATGGAGGTATAAGACGATTTACTTTAGGTGGCAGTGAGTGATTTTGCTGGAGGAAGGTTATCTTTCGGACGTAAAAAAACAGGTAGGCAATGCATGACTTGTTTGCGATTAGATATGGGAGGTTTTATTTTCATCCCTACGTGTCAAGTGGGGTTGGTGGAGGATTAGTGCCCCTCCCTGTAAAACAATTAACTCTAAGCCCTTGGCCACCCCGTTTGGGATACGTGGCGTCTGGCAATGAATGAATGTTTTATTTTTTGGTGGACTCGTTATACTTTCATATGAATGCCACTGCCCTTCTCCTGCATGAAGGTATATTTTATTTTTTCAGTTAGGTTTGGCGATATTCACGATTTGTCAGTAGGTACGTGCAAGAGGTTATTGTTAGTTATTACATTATTATTATTATTATTATTATTTAATATCGGGTGTCAATTATCTCCAGGCTCTATTATTCAACTTACAGACTTTCCAAGCCGTTGGGATTTAGCACAACATCCATTAAGCCCTTCATTATAAGGCCTCTCCCCTAAAAAACAATAATAAAATAAAATAAAAAATAAAGATGGTCTAGCATTACCACAATAGAATTAAATGCACGTTCATCGTCCTGAAGGGATTACTTTCATGTTATTCATTATTTACAGTGAAAAAAAAAAATACGTACAGTACCCGATGGCACTGGTGGTGATGATAAGTCGTGGTGGTGATGAGACTGGGTGGTGAGGAAATGGCGAATGTGAGGATAGTCAAGTACACCAGTAGGGTGATGAGTAAGGATAGATGTTCAGAGGATGGATGATGCGTTTGATTGGGTACAGCAAGGAAGGAAAGGTTGCTGGTTCACTGAAAGCATGCATAGGGATGTAAGCAAGAAAAAAAAAAAATCGCTGCTTGGCAGTATTGTGAACACCGCTTTAACGTACAAAATGAAACTTGAAAGCTTTTGGAAGGATACAGGTCAAAAGTGAGAACAATGGAAATGGTTTGAGAGGAGTACGTGGAGTTACAACTTGTGACGAACAGATAAATAAGGTAGTAAAAGTTTTGGTACTTATGAGGATATGATGAAAGCATTATGAGATATACTCTGAGACGGTTTAGCCATGTAGAGCGGATGGAGAATGAGGGACTGACTTGAAGAGCGTATGTGAGTGAGGTGGAGGGGGGGGGGACCCCCAAGGATGACATGGGGGGATGGAGCGGAGAGATTTATGAGAGAGAGAGAGAGAGAGAGAGAGGTGAGTGAGTCGGAGGTGGGGCTGCTAAATGGCAGAGGACGAGGCGACATGGAGGCGAATTGTCTGTGGCCTCCCTTACGGAACTGAGGGGTCTAGTTTTAGATAAATAGAGTGATGATGGTGGCAATTACAAAACCACTGCTACTACTACTACTACTACTACTAGACTAAGGGAGGCCACAGACAAATCGCCTCCATGGCGCCTCGTCCTCTGCCATTTAGCAGCCCCACCTCCGACTCACCTCTCTGTCTGTCTGTCTGTAGTAGTAGTAGTAGTAGTAGTAGCAGTAGTAGTAGTAGTAATATTTATCATCATTAATGTTATTACTATTATTATTATTATTATTATTATTATTATTATTATTATTTATTATCATTATTATTATTATCATCATCATCATCATCATTTTCCTGCTGGCTTATATTATTCTTAAATTTTATCGCCAACTTTTATGAACTACGTCAAGTGCAGGGAAAAAAGTTGCGCTGTTTATTTAATCGCCAAATACCTGTTGTTCCTTAGTAATATTAAAACACTGAAGCCACCCCAGTATTTACTTTGGACAACTTTAAAGCAGTGTGCACAACAATTCAGTGAAATTTACAGGTAGGAAGGACTGGAAATATATCTATCTACCTAGCTATCTATCTATCTGTCTGTCGATCTCTGCATTTATTTAACTATCTGCCTATTTATTTATTTACAAATTTATTCATACATAACTTTACTCTTTTCTGTGATGGTCGAGACAACAATTATTCTACGGTATTTGTACTAACTCCAATAATTTATTTCACCGACAGCAAATCATTCACGCTTAACCCTATTCGGTGCACCCCGTATCATTTTTGATACGCCCTAACTAATTTTTGCCAATAAACTCTAGTTTGTAAGCAATGCATGGTCTCACGATTGTTTTCTTGTTAAATTACTGGAAACACAACAAAATAGTGATTCTGAGCGAAAAAACTGGGTTGAAACGAGCGTTTTCTCTAAAATTAACGATTTTTCCCCGTGGAGAGCGCTAAACAAAAAGAAAACGCTCGAAGATGAGTGAAATATCTGGGACCTTAGCCTACGCCTGCCCAACGGGCATCAACACAGCTTCCAGACGTACGATACGTTTCCTATTTTCATTCAAACTACTTTATTTTCTATTTATTATTCATTGTTCATACTTTATGACTCCTCATACCTAGTGAAATAGTTATTTCATTCACTAATTTTATTATCTATGTATTATTCATTGTTTTTTCTCTATGACTCCTCATACCCAATGAAATGGTTGTTCGTACACATACACACAGATACACACATGTGCATTGTATTGTGCACACAGATACACACACGTGCATTGTAATGTGCACACACACACACACACACACACAAACCTCGCGGCTCTCGTGTAGGCGTGCTGGACGACGGTTAGTTAGGCATTAATTAGGGGACGGGGTGGATGTGCCGACGGACGTAGTCAGTGCTTTTATTTTCGACTATGTTGACGACCCAGTCGAAGATTACTTGGAAGAGGTAGTTGGCGATGATGATGATGATGACCTTGCCTTGGATAGAGTAGCTGAGGGCGACGATGTAGATGATGATCAGAATGTTGACAAAATGAAGAAGAGTGGGTACCACTCAGAAACAGAAAGCCACTGGTGAAAAATAGATTAATCAGTTCTTTGGACCAGTGCTTGAACAAACATAATTATGACGAATTTGTCCTGCCACACGAGCTCAGGGAATATACCTGCATTTTAGAGAAACCCCAGAGAAAATTAGATATCGGTAAGTCAATAATATGGACCAATCATACAGAAGGTAGGCCTGTTGAGAAGGTATTGCCTAGTGAAGGATGTTTTGTTAGGAGAGGCAAGGTCAGCTAATACAGAAATAATGGCATGGGAGTTGTTTATAACATCTAATATGATTGATGGTATTGTAACCCATGCTAACACAAGGCATAATTACCGAAATTTCTAATACTGACAGTGCTGAAATACCAACACACATCAAGATGACTGATGCCATAGAATTGAAAAGCTTTTTTGGCCTGCTCTATCCAAGAGGTTTGTTGGGACAAAATAAATATTGCTATAATCGTCTTTTCATGGAAGGGTTTGGTCACCCAATATTTGAAGCCGTCTTGTCAGTAAAACGATTTGGTTTCTTACATGCCGACATAACTTTTAACAACATTGATACCAGACACCAGAGATGGGTACACGATCAACATTGATACCAGACACCAGAGATGGGTACACGATCGGTTTGCAGCAATCAGGGAGCTTTTTGAACAGTTCAGTAATTGTTGTTGCTCAGTGTTAGAGCCAGGTGACTTCTTGACCACTGATGAAACGTTGTATGGGTGCAGAACACAAATAGGGTTCAGACTACAATAAGAGCAAACCCGTACTCTACGGCCTCCAATATAAATCTATTAATGCTGTTAGATATCCATTTACCTTTAGGACAGCTGTATATTCAGGTAAACCTGGAGAGCCAGGACCACACTACATACGCGGTACAGTCCCAACAGTGGAAGCTCTGGTAAGTCAGTTACAAGCCTCAGTCGACCTTAGAGGTAGGATTATTAGCCTGGATAGATTGTACACCAGTATAGAGTTGCTGGAGTGGCTTCAAACACAAGGTATCTCAGCCTTAGGTACTATAGATTCTACTATGAAAGGCATACCACCAGAGATAGTCACAGAAAGGGAAGATAGGTCATACCAAGTTTACTGGAAGAAACACGGGGAGGAAATGACACTGAATCCTATGTAACACCCACCAAAAGCAAAGGTAAGAAAGATGTGTTACTTCTGAGCACAGTTTCCCCTATATTAGGCATTACCAAGGATGATTTGAAAAAAAATATATATATATATATATATATATATATATATATATATATTTAAATTGTATGATTTCACTAAAGGAGGCACTGACATGGATCAGAGAATAAGTTTTCATACAGTACACACTAAATCTAGAAGATGGACAGTGAATGCCCTTGGCTACATTGTCGACACTGCCTGAGTAAATTCACAGACAATTTATTCGTTATATAATAATCAGGACCCAAGAAAAATTGCTTCAATCTCCTTTGGCTGGCAGATAGTGAAGGTATTGTGTAATCTGCAAATTGAAAGAAGAAAAGTTCAGGCTTGTGGTCTGACCAGGAATACAATAGCTAAGATGAATCTTATGCTCGGACAGGGAGATGTAGAGGAGGCCGTCCCAGAAGTAACACATGAGAATAGGTCAGGCAAGCAGCACAAGTGTCATTCATGCCTGGAGTCTCTTTATGGTCCAGGATTCACTCAGAATCGCCCCAAAGCAAAATCGTCCACGAAACAATGTCAAGTACGTCACTAGCACACCTGTGATCAGAATTGAAATAAAGTATGTATGAAATGCTATAGTAACATGCCCAATCAGTGAAAGTCTTGTTTTGGAAATTAAGAATGAATATGCATGTCTGTGAATATAGATTATGACTGAGTTTACGTTATATACGGATTATATTTTTGTTTAAAAATTTCCTTATATGACAGATGTAAATAGAGATACGGAAGGTGAGGATCTTGCAGCATAAGAATCCTCCGGCTTACTTATATTAGTTGTAAGTGTAGAGTAAAAAGGATGTTCGAGTGCGTAGGATCAAATACCGCCGGAAAATACATAGGAGCATAGGCATGGATAGCCCCAAGTTAACGGTTACTACTCTTTCGACCTGTGACGGGCTGTGGGTCACTGAGGGCCCTGTTAGTTAATTGGCACCCGGGATCTTTTTAACTTACCAGGGGTCGATACAACAGGGGGTGGATCAGCTGAAATGAAGCATGGTCTCGCAGTGTAGAGAAGGAGCTGGGGCCTGATTGACTGCTGTCTCCCTTGAAAGCGCCAGGCAAGGCTCTGGACCTAACCCCTCATATCCACACTGTGCCTGTGCATTACCCAGGGAACAGCTTGTTCTCCGGTTACAAGAGATATAGGGTTTAACCAGGAAGCTACAGGCTGCTCTAAGCGATTCAGTAATCCAAAGACTGGCACGTTTCCTGGTTAACAGTCTACTCGTAAGAATTTAATGGTGATCCCGCATGTACGGAGCTTTGGCTGGCAGCTGCATTTTCTCGTGGTGACTACTAACAGAGGATCAAGGGACTGACTTCTGGAGAGACTGACTGGCTGACCGACAAAGGTCTCAGTGATAGGCTAGTGATTGACCAGTGGGAAATTACTAATAAACTGACATCAGAAGGACAGTCTACTGACTAATTTGTCGGTATTTTGGGATTGACTGCCCCACTGATTAACCATTGATTTATACTGTATACTGATGATGTTTTGGGTATAACTATTCATAATTGAATATTTGTTATTGCATTGCTCTGAATACTCCTTGGGGCGTAGCATGAGCAGATAGAGCTACCGTGCCCTTTGAATAATTGGTTATAACTATTTCTCTGTGCCCTTCAATTTTAATTTGCAGTACTCAGATTTAGAAATACCTATATAATATATTGGTGACAACAGATTCAGCCTTCTCAAGGACCTCCTTCAGCTGTAAGGAGTGAGAAGCAGGTAGACCTTTATCATACAACAGAGGGGCAGGCAGAATAGGAGGTAGGTAAGGCACAAGGCTGTTGATGTGGAATTTTGCATTTATTATGCAATATGTATGCCTTTTCAAGCATTTATCTCCCGTACATCTACCGCCTTCTGCCTTATCTACCTCCTGTACTCCCCGGCCCTTTCTCACTCGCCATCCATTTGTATGATAAAGGTCTACCTGTTTCTCACTCCTTAGTTATACGTGAAGTGGGTCCATGAGAAGGTCGAGTCTGTTTTGTTCTCACGAATAGATTATATTTCACACACCAACACAATCCTCACAAACCACCACAGACCTCACACACCACTACAGTCCTCACACACCACTACAGTCCTCACACACCACCACAGTCCTCACTCACCAACCCAGTCCTCACACACCAACGCAATCGTCACACACCAACACAGTCCTCACACACCACCAGTCCTCACACCACCACTGTCCTCACTCATCAACACAATCCTCACACACCACCACAGTCCTCATACACCAACACAGTCCTCACGCACCAACTCAGTCCTCACCCCACACGTGTAAAATTAATAAGAATAATCTTTTACTTCTATAAATTCATTATTATATAGTTGTAATGACATTTGAAAAATAAATAACTACTTTCTAAAGGGAGGAGGTTGGGGAAAGTGGTTGGTGGGATACATGGCGAGTTGGGTCCTCGTCCCGTATCCAGGTTACACACTTTTTGAGTGTGGCTGAAACTCGCGTAGCTAAATATTATATTCAGTCATTAGAAAGAAATATATGGTAGTATTCTCATCATCATCATTATGAACTTTCCATTTTTAGTCCACAGCAGGACTGGACTCTTCACTTAGGGAGGTTTTAGTCAGGAAGCCCTAACCCACGGCCCTGCACAGTTGTTGACTTTATACACGGGTTTTATTCGCTCCTGTGTAGAGCACAGCTGTCATGTGTGGGGAGGCTTCCCACACAGTTCTTCTCAACAGGATGGAGTCGGAGACTTTTCGTCTCATTAACTTTCCTCTTACTGGCTCCCTTCAACCTCTGTCTCTTCGCGGCACTGTTGCATCAGTCTCTTTTCTATCGCCACTTCAATGGTCACTGCTCCTCTGAACTGTCTGCTTGCATCTCTCCACCACCACAGCAGGCACGCAGCACCCGTCTTAGCAACAAACTCAGCCCTTTTCTGTCCAACTCTTTAATGCAAGAGTTAACCGTTGCTCCAGTCATTCATCTATGCAACAGGTCAACTCTGGAATTGTCTCCATCTCTGTTTTTTTTTACTGCCTACGGTCTCCAGTCTTTCATACACAGTGTGTCCAGGCATCTCGAAATGAACTGATCTTGAATTTGGCTCTGCTGTCGTTTTTTTCTTGGAGGGAGCAATTTGCAGGTCCTGCCCTTTGGTTCCTTCTTTCTTGCATAAAAAAAATACTCGCATGTATAACCAGGTATTATTTACATGCTTACATTATTAGATTTCCTTGACTAATAGCTACCTCTCCATCAACTAGTCTACCTAGTAGTAAATCCACTGAAAGTGGGTTTAGGAGTTATGAAGGTGAGGAAGAAAGAGAGAGTATTAGCGGTGGCGAGTGAGTGAGAGAGATGGTGGTGAGAAAAAAGCGGTGGTAGTGAGACGGAGAGTATGGTAGAAGGGAATATAGTGGTGAGTGTGAGGGTGATGGAGGGAGGGAAGGTGGTGGTGAGGAAGATGGGAGGTGGTGAGTGTGAGGGAGGAAGGGTGGTGATGATGATGAGGAAGATGTGTAAGCTATCAACTTCCATGTTATGGACGGTGTGTGTGTGAGAGACAACAGTAAACGGTTTATTGATACTGCAGCCCTCAGACTGAAAATATAGCCTACGGCTTTGATATATGGCAAACATGATAAGCGTTGGTGAATGGTAAAATATTTTATCATTTGATATTTACATTAATTTTAAATTTGATAATAGTTAAACGTGTGTGTGTGTGTGTGTGTGTGTGTGTGTTTCAGTGCGCGCGGGTGCGGTACGATATGTTTGGCGGCGCTTGCCTTGCAACGGCGCCGACGTGTCCGAATGCGTTCCTTTCACTTCGTCAAACCAATAATATTACTCAAGATTCTTTTCTCGATACTAGGGTCGTAAGTGTGGGAAATCGCCAAGGGTTGCACCGAATAGGGTTAAGAGTGTCACCAACACCCCTCACATGACAAGGTTAACACAGTACTCTTTTCACTCTACCCTGGCCCAAATTTTCGTTACTGCAGCTTATCTCACATAGCTCAGTGGCAGAATGAGACAGAGCTACATTTTTACATTCTTTACATGGCACTACTTCAAGATTAGCACTACATTCTAATTAATTTTTTATGACAACTCAGCACTCAAGATGGACAGAGGGCAATTTTAGGCCAAGTTACGGGAAAGGTAGTAGAGTGTTGCATTTCAGGTACCTTCACGATTTTATTTATGTGTGTGTGAGTCACGGGAGCCTGAGTGAGTTAATATACAAATTCCTGCCTCCCTCTCCGTAACATTCCAGCGTCGTTTCGAGTTCACAATATTCTGCATACTAACTGGGTCCCCCTCCCCCCTCGTATGTATATTTCTTTTTCTTAGATAAATGAATAAATAATATATAAATAAATGTGCGTGGGGAGAGAAAGAGAGAGAGAGAAAGAGAAAGAGAATATGGCACTGCAACACACTCGTGGCGTTTCAAGTGTACGGTACTCTTTGTAACACTTGCTCCTGACTACAAAACAATACTTGCTATGTACACCTCGGAGGATTAAGGAATGAGAGGAAAGAAAAAACTCTCTCTCTCTCTCTCTCTAGAACAATATTCGCTAAGTGCACCTCGGAGGGTTAAGGAAACAGAGTAGAAAGAATCTCTCTCTCTCTCTCTCTCTCTCTCTCTCTCTCTCTCTCTCGCTCGCTCGCTCTCTCTCTCTCAAGTCCCTTTCCCCTCTTTCTAAACTCTCATCTTGCGTTCTGGGGCCTCTCTCTCTCTCTCTCTCTCTCTCAAGTCCCTTTCCCCTCTTTCTAAACTCTCATCTTGCGTTCTGGGGCCTCTCTCACTCTCTCTCTGTCTCTCTCTCTCTCAGGTATTTCCGTCACACATCCAACGCACAGGTAATTCTATAAAACCCTCCAGCACCGGCCAAGTTTCGCCCACTTTGGCAATATACTTCGCCACTGAAAAGATAAAAATTTAATACAACTTTATTTTCCTTTACATCTTCACTGCAAATATTTCTTAAGCTGAAATAAATCGTCTGGAGAACTTCATTTTTTCTTTAATTAGGTGATTTTCCTAATTTTGCACCTTATTTCTCGCTGTGCAGTGGCAGAACAGGAGCTTTCAACAGCACTTCTTCGTGACTAATATTAAATTTTACAGCCTTGCATCTTGTCAACAGCATCCTTTCAACACCACCTCTTCGTGACTGTCACCATACTCTGTAGCCCTGTATCCTGTCAACATCACTTCTTCGTGACTGGCATCATTTTCTACAGCCTTGCATCCTTTCAACAGCACTTCATCGTGACTAGCACCGTAGTCTTGTGCTAATCTTTCGCAGCTCGACATTTAAGATAGATGAGATGGCAATTTATCGCTAGTTTAAGTGAACAGGGTAAAGGTAGGAATAAATAAAATCAAAATCCTTTACCAGATTAAAGAGGTTAATACTCGAATTAGAAGATAAACTCTGCTCTAATTTCAATTATTTATTCCTGGATAAGTAAAGGAAATATTAAAGATGATGTGAGGACTTTTACTGAGCATGAAAATCCCGACTCTGTCATGTTATCTGTCTATTTTTCTGGTCCAAAGTGCATGATATTCTATTCTCTTTTCTAGTGAATGATATTCTTTTCACGTTTCCAGCTCACGATATTTTTAAAACTCGTAAAGGCATACAAATAACACTGAAGGTAAAGGATTAGATAAGCTAAAAATGTGTGTACAGTATGGAAATTCTTGCTTTCTCCCTCTCTCTCTCTCTCTGTCTGTCTGTCTGTCTGTCTCTCTCTCTCTCTCTCTCTCTCTCTCTTGCATTTCCATGCCCTTTCAGTTTTTTTTCTAAGACACGGACTGTAATGTCTAGAACATTCTGATTTCACTATGAAATCCTCTGGTTGGAAAAATAAAATAATAATAATAATAATAATAATAATAATAATAATAATAATACACTCAAGGCTACAATGGTATTTTCTCTATAACACACTCCTGCTACCTACATACGATTTTGTTCAGATTATGGGAGACTTTTTCCTGCTGAAGGGGCTAGATATATCGTTCATTAACCTCTATAATAAGCAAAAATACACACACACACACACACACACACACACACACACACACACACACACACAGGCAATAATTACAGAATATTAGAAACTATTCTTATGCCTCCGAATTAAAGACTTTTAGGTCAAGTTAAAATGAAAAGCGTATAGTATCGGTGTTGAGAAATAGTGTCGCGTCCTGACAAGAAGTGGAGACGTTGTATTTCTTTCCGGGCGACAATATGCGGTAAGCCCCCCCTCCTCCCCCCGCGCTCCCTCCGTACCTCATTATAGCCGGGGAGATATACACCTGTGGGACCCTTCAGTGGAGCGCTCCGGGACCATTATTGCATACTGGGGGCCCACGCTCATTACACGCACACTCACTCTCACTCACTCTCTCTCTTTTTCCACTACCCCCGCCATCTTTCCCCTCAGGTCATCTCCTCTTCCCTCTTTCTGTCATCGTCTCCATCTCCATTCTCGTCACGTACTTCCTTTCACACTCTGTCTTCCTCATATCCGTTCTTCACCTTCTCTCTCTCTCTCTCTCTCTCTCTCATACAACAGCCTCACGCACATCACATTGTACACACTGACACTCCTTTCCTCACTCACTCTCAACAGCATATTACGGCCTCACGCTTATTACACACACACACACACACACACACACACACACACACACACACACACACACACACACACTTCCCACTCATTCAATTTCCTCTCGCTAAATCACTCAATTTTTCAGCTAACAATCCATTTCTTCTCTCCCACTCTCGCTTTCTCTCTCTTTAAGACTACCAATTCTTCTCCTCTCTCTCACTCTTCCACTCACTCAATTTTACACTAAATTTTTCTCTCTGTCACTCTTTAGCTCATTTACTAATTTTTTCTCACTCATTCGTTCACACGTTTTTATCAGGAATTAATTCTGACACTCTCATTGCTGATTTTATTCTTTTTTTATGCAGTTGAATAATTTTAACATGCGGAGATATTCCTTATTTTGCAGCTTACTTCCTGTAACATGATGACAGAATTAGACACGGTAGCTCAACATCCTTTACACAGCACTTCCTCGTGACTAGCATTACAATTTAGAGTTAATCTCTTCCTACAACTCAACATTCAGAATGGAGATGGCCACTTTACGCCTACTTAAAGTGCACGGAAGACAGTTTCCAGATTAATTCACTTAGTTACTTTCATTACGTACAGTATCGTTTAGTTTAGCACTCACTCGTCCTCTATTAACTTCATAACATTTCTTCAAGCACAGGGAAAGAACTAAAGCTGATTATCTCTTAAGAACGTCCAAGGAACGGTAAGATCAAGATCCACTCCTTTCACTCGTTCACTCACACACTCACTTCTACATTCACTCATTCATTTATCTCTTCTACATTCACGCTCATGCAATCACAATCATTCCCTCCTCTACACACACTCCCCTGCGCTCAATCACTCCTCTTTATTCACTCATCCATTCACACTACTGCATTCAGTCGATTACTCGTATACACTTGCACATTAACACACTCATTCACTTACTCATTCCCTTACACCCATTCACGCTCTCCTCTGCTCACACGCTCATTCACTCTTCCACTCTCAGTCACTCACACTCCCGCACTCACACCTTCACTCACCCACTCACTCCTCTACATATCTTCTTCACTCACACCTACACTAAATCACTCACTTTTCTACACTTGATTACACAGTGTCTCTCTCATACACTTTCTCTTCTACTCATACTTATTCAGTCACTCACTCACTCACTTTTAAAATCTACATTCAGTTTCTCAAATATCTTGCACATCAGTCATATTGCCTGGAATCAACTCTCTCTCTCTCTCTCTCTCTCTCTCTCTCTCTTCACATAAAATTCACTTGATGTAGTGCTGCCTACTTCCTCCTCCACCTTTACCATTCTTTTCAGTTAGCCTTCCTCTCTCATTTCTCCCATCCTTCCTGTCACTTCGTATTACACTTCCCTCTACTTCAGGTTGCTCTACACCGAGTGACAAGCCTTATGGTCTCTTGTAACCCAGGAAACCATTTAAAACGCTAAGTGGCTAGGTAGTAGGCATAAACCAATTAACAGGGTAATGTGAAGTCTACTAAGGCACCCCTGTTAACTGGGTGGACACGTAAATGCGGCATCCATCCGGGAACCAGGCCTCTTTGCCCTCACCCATGTCTCACTGTGATGACGGGCTGTCTAAAATCGGTTCACTGAAAGGGGCGCGGTCACATAGGGTCGGTTCCTTGCCTCCAGTTGATGGGTCTGCGTAACACCACCACCACCACCTCTACCATCATCACCACCACTATAATCTATTTGACCTGTGTAGCTGAGATGCATGGGCCAAGTAGGGTGTGTTTGATTCGCGGCTGCTGATTGGCCGCCGATGATATAAATCTACAGTTCTTCTTATTTTAGCACACATATATCTATATTTGTAAACTGCTTGCACTATAAGCAGCCAGTTTTAATATGGAATAATTTCCGAATCTAAGGTCAAAATTAGCATGAAAAGTTTACCGTTATCAAAGAAAATTAAAGTTGATTATAAAGTTTCATACAACGATGAGTGACGTTTGAAGTCAATTTTCCACCCACGGTTTACACCCACGTCCGCATGTTGCACAACAATACATGCCTGCATTTACGTCATTAACATCATCGGCGGCCAATCAGCAGCCGCGTATCAAAAACATCCTACTTACCGCAAAAATCTCAGCTGCACAGGTCAATCAAATAGACTTTTATATATATATATATATATAACACCACCACCACCACTGACACCACCACCACCACCAACAACAACAACAACAACATACACGCACACAGACACAAAATCATTTCTACTCTCTCTCTGACTCTCTCTTCAATGCTCACCTACATACACGCACTGCCATTTCCTAGCTTACGCCCACTCATCCTGCCATCCAATCACATGGAAGCCTGAGTATTACAGAAATCGAACCTACATATATTGTATACACTCACCTCCTACACACCTTCTTACTGCACACTTCCTTATAGGACTACACACCCTGCTTTTATACATTTTCTCATACACACCCTCTTATCACTACACCCAACACCTACACCTTTCGAACTCAGCTAACCACAGTCCTACTTACACTTTATCTTATATACACCCCCTCCTGCACACCTCCTCTTCCACACCCTCTTACTACACCCCCATCAAACTGCACTGAAAGAAGTCCGACCTACACACACGATCAAGCCTCATCCCGAAGACCAAAGAGATCAAACTAAAAATTGCTCTTTGGAATTTGTTCCTTGAGTAGTCTTCCCTAGGGCTTTGAAGGCTCCCAACCACTTCCTCCTTAGGTTTATATATATATATATATATATATATATATATATATATATATATATATATATATATATATATATATATATGTGTGTGTGTGTGTGTGTGTGTGTAATTCACACAAAAGTACAATGGTGTCTCTTACATTTTCTTCTTGATCGTAGGAGAGACATTTCAACCTGGAAGAAGTAATGTCTCTTTGAAATCCGCTGACTATCAGATAACTCTCCTAAACTGATTAAAGTCGCCTGGTAATAACAAAATGCTAACCTATAGTCTATTTGACTGACCTGTTCAGCCGAGATACATGGGCAGAGCAAGGTGTGTTTGAATCACGGCTGCTGATTGACCGCCGATGATTTAAATCTACACCTCTTCTTATTTTAACACATATATACTTATATTTTTAAACTGCCATCAATACAAGCTGCCAGATTAAATATGGAATAATTTCTGTAAGTGAAGAGGTCAAAATTAGCTTTAAAAGTTTACCGTTATCAAAGAAAATTGAAGATGATTATAAAGTTTCATAAAACGATGAGTGACGTTTGAAATTTTTCCTCTCACTTTTCACTACTCTTCTTTCCACTTACGATGGCTGTACACAGGGTGAGAAGCCTAATGATTTCCCGTAACTGCGTTGTAATAATTTCTCCAACCCTAGGTGGTAACTACACAACCAAAGACGGGGTGATGTACAGCCTACTTTTGTGTCGCTTTTCACTGCATGGAGAGAAACATATGTGGCATCCATCCGGGAACCAAACTTTTACAATCTCCCCCATGCCTCGCTGTGACCAAGTGCTTTCTCCCGCAAGGGAACTACGTTCACTGCACGGGATAGGTCTTCAGGGGCAGCTGCTTGCCTGTAGTTGATGGGTCTGCTCGGCCAGAGAGATGAGAGTTAACAACAACTAGTACACACACACACACACACACACACACACACACACACACACACACACACACACTAATAGATAATGGCTTGTGACAACGGACTTAACACTGATTACGATGACTCACTGTGAGCTGAATAAAACAGTCTGGCATCAGTAGCTGGAAGAAAATACTAAAACTATCTCAACCACGAGAGAGGTCAATGGTGTTTACTTTCAAAAACTTTCACCGTCGCAAGCCTTTCGTATTTCTTTTGTTCTGTTTTGTCTTCTGGAGGGTGCATGCCTCATGTCCACAAACTGTCAAGCTCAAGAAGTGCTGGGGGGCAGGGGGTGGGGAGCGAGGACCTGGAACCTTGAATATTGACAGGATGGGACTTTATCACTGGAGTCTTGTGAATAAAAAGTTGCATAATAAAAGGTGACCTGGTTAATGAGCTACGATACTCACAGTTTGTGGTGGATGCGTCTGTGTGTGGGGCTGGGGAGTTCAGGGTGGGGGACTCATCAAACTCACTAGTTTTGATGTATGGAGATGATATCTGCTTACACCTGACTTTTCTTCACCCACGACTTGCGAAGCGATAGCGGGTGTCAAGTTCTGATCGACGTGTGTGTGTGTGTGTGTGTGTGTGTGTGTGTGTGTGTGTGTGTGTGTGTGTGTGTGTGTGATAGGGGGAGGGGTCAAAGTCACATGATCAGGCCAAATTAAACATCTTTTTTTTTTTCCAGTTAGTAAACTTTTCGGAATGGTTCAGGAAGTGCCAAGGAAAAAAGGATTCGATTTTAGGAACAATCAGTCAAAGATTAAGGCAAGAGAGAAAGGTAAAAAGTCACGGTCACTGGACAAAGTCAACCCAGTTTTAAGTTGATCTGGACTACACTTCGTGAAGTGTTAAGTGTCAGGCAAGAATTAAGTAATTAGCTTTCGACAGAAATAGGTAGAAGGTTAATTTCACATGGCAAAGTCCATTTTTCGGCCTAAACGCCAACATGTGAGTTTGGTTGTCACACTCTGAGTGTTTTATTTTTTTATTTATTACCCGTCCGCGCCCCGGAGGGGCTCGGGGACGGGTATTGTTTTCACTCGATTTGTCTGTTTGTCTGTGTGTCTGTCTGTCTGTTAACAACTTTACGCGAAAACTACTGGTGCGATTTTGACTAAAATTACAGGGATGATGGGCCATGAACTTCTGATCACCTGATTAAAGTTTGGGCCAAATTGGGCTAAGGCCCAGGATGTAGGCCCCAAAAATGTAAAAAAAAAAAAAATCGCCATAACGTCTTTCAAATTCATCATATCGATATGAAACCAAAACCTAAATATGTATCTATCAAATCTGCATCCTATAACATGCCTCATTACATCAGGTTCATCTCCCGGTTAGGGGTAGAGGGGTCAATGTCTGATGGGTCGGGCCTAAAATTTCAAATGGGCATAAAATCGTCAGTTTTCACCTGAGTTACACCAAATTTGATATGTGACATCTTTGACTAGATATCCTGTTGTGTTCATCAGAACTAAAATGACTGCAGGGGACGGGTCTGCTGTGCCTTAACACCGCTTCTTATATATTTAATTTTTTGTGGGGGGTCAGAGGTGACATACAGCTGTTTTGTCCAATGCGTTGGTTTTTAGACATAGGATGGGGAACGTCTAGACAAACAGGTACCTCACCACAAAATGCCATTTAATTCATGTTACCAACGGGATCTACATGTAATGTGTATGAAATATACAAACTATGCAACTTTATGCATACAGGCATATACAGCGTGGGGAAGAAACGTCTGACGGTTTTTAAATTTATTTTTAAACCAGTGTGTTAGTTAAACAATAATATTATAGGCCCAGAAAGACTGAGAAATATATGGAGTGTAAGCTGATGCGTTAGTTTTAAATCACGATGCAGGACCCGACGTAGGCTCCGATGACTAATTCCAAGTGCCAGGTAATGGCGTCGGGCTGATCTTGCTGGACTTCTGCGGATGGAGTCTTCGAAACGGATTATGTTCTCATGTGTACGCACTGATTAACGGCGGCCAGGAGGCTTTGGGTCTTGCACAGAACCATCTTCACGCTATTTCCTTACCCACAATAACACAGTGTTCCGAGAAGGTGAGATTCGTGTATTTACAGTAAATGTCCCCAAAACCCCCGCTGCGTAGCTGTTACTGAGTTTTGATGAACTTCCTACTGCAACAACACGCTCCTGTACAGACCAACGATCCATGCTGACTAAACAACAGGTAGTGAACTGGGAGATCGTCAACATGCCACCAGCGAACCAAACCCGCCACGAAAGCAACATTTAAAAAACCGTCAGGTGTTTTTGCCCCACCTTCTATAAATATCTATATGTATATTCTCTCTTTCTCTCTCTCTCTCTCTCTCTCTCTCTCTCTCACTATTGCCCCACCCTGTATAAATATCTATATGTATATTCTCTCTCTCTCTCTCTCTCTCTCTCTCTCTGTTTATATATATATATATATATATATATATATATATATATACTGTATATATATATATATATATATATATATATATATATATATATATATATATATATATATATATATATATATATTGTTACGGAACAGAGAAAGATAACGTACACTTTAAGTGAGAATACTAAGAGTCACTACTGTCCCGTAAAGTTCCAGGTTCAAAACAAAAGAGTTAGGTAAAATTACAAGTTAAAGTTTAATGCTCAAACTAACAACAAAACATTCAGGACTCATAAGGATAATGTAATGGCAAATAAACAGGTTAAATATATGGTTAACTGCAATAGCCTCTATTAACACGAAATTAGCAAGAGTAAATTTATCTAAGTCAGCCCTGATAAAATGAGATACCAGATAATACTCAGTGAATGCCAGATAATTTATTACAGATACAAACTATTATCAAAAATGACTGACATAAAACCCAACATTAATCAAAAACCTCACTAGGCCTAAGAATTAACCTTATGCTACACAGTACAAGAAAAAAATGCAACAACAGTTATACTCAAATTACACACAGCTGCTAGACGTTTGGAGATTTCTTGAGCACTCACAATAATAATATCTGTACAGGGGAGGACAGAGATGTGAACAAAATGAGGAGCAGATCTAAGTGGCAATGATGCAGAGACTGAGCTCATTATATAGGGGCCAGCAGAGCTTGATACAACTTGTAAGAAGGACGCGCAAATGAAGCTATGGGGACAAAGAGTTGACAATTCCGCACTGAATAACAGAAAGGACGACTTACTCTACTATAACGGTAGAAGGGGGGGACTGAGGCAGAACACGCTCGTGATCAAACAGGCAGCACACTGGACGTTAGAATTACACAAAGGATGATGAAATCATAGGCTATGTAACACCTCCCCACAAAGAAAAAGAAATTTACAAAGGAAATTTCTTATTACTCTAAAACAATCTGTCTAAAGTCTAGATAAGCAATCTGCAATAACATTTTCTTTCCCCTTGACATGTTGTATGTCTAATGAATACTCCTGAAGAAGTAGACTCCATCTTGTCAATCTCTGATTTTCATCTTTAAACTTACTAAGGAATTTCAGTGGGTTATGATCGGTATAAATGACTATGGGGTCAAAACCAGAACACAAATAAAATGAAAAATGCTGTAAACCCAAAATCAAGGCCAAAAGCTCTTTTCTCAATAGTTGAGTAGTTCTTTTGAGGTGGAGTGAACTTCTTACTGTAATAAGATACAGGGTGTTCAATACTCTGATCATCCTCTTGCAGCAAAACAGCCCCAGCTCCTGTATCACTTGCATCAACAGCCATCTTAAAAGGCTTAGCAAAATTTGGAGTAGCGAGCACTGGCTGACTTAATAGAATAGCTTTAAGTTTGTTGAAAGAGGATTCACAGTTATCGGTCCAGACAAATTTAACTCCCTTTTTCAGTAGGTCTGTAAGTGGTGATACAAGAATAGAAAAGTTAAGAACAAATCTCCTGTAATAACCTACCATTCCCAAAAATCTTTGTAGCTCTTTCCTACTTTTAGGTCTGGGAAGATCACTTATAACCTGAACCTTAGCTCCTGGTGGTGCAACATGTCCATCACCAATTACATACCCAAGGTACTGAACTTTAGCTTGACCAAACTCACACTTTGATAAATTAGCTACAAGATTAGCCTGAACCAAACGCTCAAGAAATTTACTGACATGGCATAGGTGATCTTTCCAGTTGTCACTGAAGATTAATACATCATCAATATAAACAACACACCCTGCCAAACCCTCTGTTACAACATTCATGAGCTTCTGAAATGTGGCTGGTGCATTCTTCATACCATATGGCATTACGGAACATGCAAAAGTCTTTCCTAGTGTTACAAAACATGAGATCTCCCTAGCACGTTCAGTCATAGGTACTTGCCAGTATCCCTTTAACAAATCAAACTTACTTATGTACCTAGCCTTTCCGATCTTGTCTATGCAATCTTCCACACGAGGGAGAGGGTAAGTGTCTGTTTTGGTTATCTGATTAACACGTCTGTAGTCAATGCAAAGCCGCTGTGACCCACCTGGCTTAGGGACTAGAGTGACAGGAGAACTCCACTCGCACTGACAGGGCTCAATCATCTTGTGGTCCAACAGGTAGCCAAGCTCCTTCTCGATGAGAGGAACTTTCACTGGGTTCACACGGTAAGGAGGCAGTTTAATTGGCTTTGCGTCTCCAACATCGACATCATGCATCAACACAGTGGTTCTTCCTGGAGTGGCACGGAACACTTGCGGGTACTCCTGCAGTAATGCCGAAAACTCCTGCCTTTCCTCGGGAGGTAGATGAGAAAGCTTAGTCTGGAGATCATTCATGATATCAGGATTCTTCCCCAAACTATCACTCAGGCTCATACTGCATGGGAGAGCTTCACTTGCAGACTCGGGTGGAACAGCTACAGTGCAGACTGGATTATTTTCGTCCCGCCTGTGATATAACTTTAACATGTTGATGTGACATAGTTGCTTGTTCTTTCTACGATCTGGTGTGGCGATGACATAGTTGACATCACTGAGTTTCTTCTCCACGAAATAAGGACCACTAAACTTGGCTTGAAGAGGTTGCCCATGCACTGGTAGCAGAATCAAAACCTGATCTCCTGGCTGAAAGTGGCGTAACCTGGACTTCTTATCATACCAAGTCTTCATTTTCTCCTGAGCAGCTCCTAAATTCTCTCTTCCCAGCTGTAAAGCAGTGGACAGCCGTTCTTTGAACTTCATCACATACTCCAGCAGGTTGACGTCATCTTCCTCCGACAGCCAGCATTCCTTGAGTAACTTAAGGGGTCCTCTTACTTCATGGCCAAACAGTAGTTCAAAAGGTGAGAAGCCCAGTGATTCATTTGGAGATTCTCTTGCGGCAAACACAACGAATGGAAGACCTTTATCCCAGTCTTTCTGATGTTCCAAACAGTATTTCTTGAGCATCGATTTGAGTGTTTGATGATATCTCTCCAACGCTCCTTGGGTCTGGGGATGGTAAGCTGAAGACGTGATCTGGGTGATGCCCAACTCTTTCAGAGACTGCTTGAAAACATTTGACATGAAATTACTTCCCCGGTCGGACTGTACCTCCTTGGGCAGACCAAACTTTGTGAAGAACCCTAGCATTTCCTTAACCACGTTCTTTGCTGAGATATTTCTAAGTGGAATGGCTTCAGGATAACGAGTAGCCATATCAATCAGGGTCAACACATAAGAAAATCCTGAAGAAGTCTTAGGAAGAGGGCCCACAATATCCACCAACACACGGGTGAAAGGCGCCTCAAAAGGAGGAATGGGAACTAGAGGTGCAACCTTTTCGGTCTGATTACACTTCCCCACAACTTGACAGGTGTGACAAGACTTACAATACCAGGAAACATCCCTGAAGATACCTGGCCAGTAGAAGTGTTTCAAAATGCGTGCCACAGTCTTCCTCACTCCAAGGTGTCCTGCCAAACTGGAATCATGAGCCACTCTAATGATATCCTGCCTACAAACACGAGGGATGACAACTTGATGTACAACCTCCCATTCACAGTCGGCTGATGCTGTTGGGGGTCTCCACTTCCTCATAAGTACTCCTGACTTTACATAATAACAAGTAGAAGCACCAGCTGACTCTTCCTCACTGCAAGCAGAGTTAGCTAGACCTTTCAACTCAGGGTCAGCAACCTGCAACTCAACCAACTCTTGACGAGACAAATTATCAACACTACGGGGTACTGCCTCATCTGGTGAGTGGTCCAAATTAGCAAGAAAAGTGTCAGCTAGGATAACATCATCATCATCATTATCCTCTAAATCACCAGTAACTTTAGACTTAGCCCTAGTGACAGCACATGCAGGGAACACATCAGGGACATCACAACCCTGGGCCGCAGCCACCGGCTCACTAGACAACTGAGGAGCTGGACACACTTGACTTCCACCAATATCATTTCCAAGTAAGAAAGTTACACCTGACATTGGGAGTGTCTCAACCAACCCAACCATAACGGAACCATTAACAAAACCAGACTCTAAATTCACTCTGCACAGAGGGACAGAGAAGTAATTATTCCCTACACCTTGTAAGATTACAGTTTCATCAGAGGAATTAACATTAGAGCCTAGAACACTGGTCAGCATAAGGGATTGGCAAGCACCTGTATCACGATATATTTTAACTGATTTCCTGTCATTACTGTCCAGAGGACTGACGAAACCATCAGACAGGAAATTAGCACATGAACTCTTGAGAGTGTCACCCACGTTACTGCTCAAAAGAGGAGCTCCATCATGAGAATTTAAATTACCCCTCAAAGCAGGTTCAGTTAACTCAGTTAAAGAATTCTGGGAACTCTCAAGGGTGGACACTAGACCAATTGACTGAATATTTAAAGACTCCTTTTGTTCACATCACGCTGTCTCCTGAAACATTTCTCCGTAGTATGACCAAGCTTACTACAATAAGTACATTTACTTTTCTGAAATCTAGAGGTGAAGCTGGTATTTACTTCCTGAGAAACATCATCTTTATTCTCTTTCCTGTTACCTGTACTCTGAGTAGAGGCAACGTACTTACTCTCAGCTTTCCCTTTTTCTTTAGAATATCTCTTGTGAGTGAGAACATATTCATCAGCTAAAACTGCAGCATCAGACAAATTATCTATTCTTTTCTCATCAAGATATAGGCTTACATCTTTACTAATACACCTTTTGAAATCCTCCAGCAAAATCATCTGCTCAAATTTACCAAAATCAGAATCCACATTCTTAGAATTTAACCACTGCTCTAACAGATGTTCTTTGATTTTTGCATACTCAACATGGGATTGCTTATCTTGCTTGTAAGTTGTCCTAAATTTTACTCTATAGGCTTCAGGAACAAGCTCATAGGCCTTAAGAATCAAGCTCTTAACTACATCATAATTATCAGATTGATCCTGAGGCAAAGATGCATAAGTTACTTGAGCTTTACCGGTGAGAACAGTTTGAAGGAGTACTGGCCAATACTCCTTGGGCCAACTAAAACCTGTAGCTACCCTCTCAAACAACTGAAAATACTTTGTTAAATCAGATTCATTAAAAGGAGGGACAAGTTTAACATTTTTAGCCACATCAAAATCATCAGAGCAAGATGATCCAGTTCCACCTTGTTTCATGCGATACTCATGGTCTGCCTGAATCCTAGCAATTTCAACTTGTGCCTCAGCCTCCTTAGAACGGGCCTCCGCCTCCTTAGCACGAGACTCCGCCTCCTTAGCCTGAGCCTCCTGCAGGGCTAGCTGTAACTTAGCTAATTCAATCTGCGTTTGCTCATTTGGAGGAGTTACATTAAACAAGCTTTCATTAATCATGTCAACAATTTGATCTTTAGAATGATGAGAGCGAACAGCAATTCCCAATTGTTGAGCAACAAGCTTAAGTTCATTCTTTGTTCTGTTTTCTATATCACACACTGTTTGCACATTTGACAAAAAATCTTTGGCTTCATCAAGTGTAGTAATAGTAGACATCATGAATAAGTAACAAGTCACAAAATATCGAGCAATATCCTTATGATAATATCCTGAATATCCTGATAAGAGGTCGCCAAATTTATGTTACGGAATAGAGAAAGATAACGTACACTTTAAGTGAGAATACTAAGAGTCACTACTGTCCCGTAAAGTTCCAGGTTCAAAACAAAAGAGTTAGGTAAAATTACAAGTTAAAGTTTAATGCTCAAACTAACAACAAAACATTCAGGACTCATAAGGATAATGTAATGGCAAATAAACAGGTTAAATATATGGTTAACTGCAATAGCCTCTATTAACACGAAATTAGCAAGAGTAAATTTATCTAAGTCAGCCCTGATAAAATGAGATACCAGATAATACTCAGTGAATGCCAGATAATTTATTACAGATACAAACTATTATCAAAAATGACTGACATAAAACCCAACATTAATCAAAAACCTCACTAGGCCTAAGAATTAACCTTATGCTACACAGTACAAGAAAAAAATGCAACAACAGTTATACTCAAATTACACACAGCTGCTAGACGTTTGGAGATTTCTTGAGCACTCACAATAATAATATCTGTACAGGGGAGGACAGAGATGTGAACAAAATGAGGAGCAGATCTAAGTGGCAATGATGCAGAGACTGAGCTCATTATATAGGGGCCAGCAGAGCTTGATACAACTTGTAAGAAGGACACGCAAATGAAGCTATGGGGACAAAGAGTTGACAATTCCGCACTGAATAACAGAAAGGACGACTTACTCTACTATAACGGTAGAAGGGGGGGACTGAGGCAGAGCACGCTCGTGATCAAACAGGCAGCACACTGGACGTTAGAATTACACAAAGGATGATGAAATCATAGGCTATGTAACAATATATACTGTATATATACAAACACACTCTGATACAATGTTCACAGACTTATAAATGGGGGTGCTGGGAGGGGACAGGGTGACCTAGAACGCTAAAATCTACAAGAACCACCCATACTACAGGTCTGTTGCGTGTGTGCATATTAACACACGGAAAAGTGGTCTGCTCGAGGCATGGCGTCTATACGTTACAATGCTAGGCAGCATAATAGCCTAGTAAGTAAATGCACAACATACAGTAACTCCGTTAACCGGGGGATACGCATAAGGTAGCTAAAACTTTTATATACCAGGCTTCAATGTAATAATAAAGGGAACGGAGAATACAATAAATCATCTGGTGGTAGCAATCATTCAGTGCTTAAGACGTCATCTTACTGACACAGTTTAGAATAAACGGAGTATAAAAAAATCCTCTGGCAGTGCCTAACAAGCACCAAAGTTCTATGCATATGCGGAACCATGTGCGATTTCGTTAAAGAGATTGCATCTTGCGTGTGAAAATCCTCGTGATGTGATTGACTGACCGGACTGTTCCTGAACATGCTCCAGCGTCTAAACATAATTATAGCAGACGTAATCGTGCTGAGGGTTGAGGATGTGGGTGTAAGAGGATTTTTGAAGCCCCAGGGTAAATCACGTGTGACAGTGTATTCTTCTGAAAATACATCGATTCCCGTTTCGCTCGCAATAAACTTACACCCGTTTCTCTCACAGTACACCTCACTACACCTACGCACAGTCCTCTCGCAATACACCTACGTCCACCTCTCTTGCAATACACCGTTCACTTCTCTCTTGTAATACATCTACGTCCACTTCTCTTGTAATACACCTACGTCCAGTTCTCTTGCAATACAGTAACGTCCACTTCTCTCTTACATCTACGTCTGCTTCTCTTGCGATACACCCACGTTCTCTTCTCTTGCAATACACCTACGCCTACTTCTCCTGCGATACACCCACGTTCTCTTCTCTTGCAATACACCTACGCCCACTTCTCTTGCGATACACCCACGTTCTCTTCTCTTGTAATACATATACGCCCACTTCTCTTTCGATACACCCACGTTCTCTTCTCTTGCAATACATCTACGCCCACTTCTCTTGCGATACACCCACGTTCTCTTCTCTTGCGATACACTAACGTCCACCTCTCTCGCAAAACATCTACGCCCACTTCTTTTGCGATACACCCGCGTTCATTTCACACAATATATCAATGTCTGTTTCCCTCGCGATTCACTGACGTTCGCTGGAAAGTCCTACTCTGCACTCAGTTTTCCATTAGCAAATTCTCTCCCTTATTCAGTTTGTGGTTTTCTACTCGTTTCTCGTCGTACACACAAACATAAGCACAACATACACGGATCATCACTAAAATATCCGAAAGGAAAAGGAAACGTGCACACACACACACACACACACACACACACACACACACACACACACACACACACACACACACACACACACACACATTTTTTCCGCTATGCCTCCCCCCACGTCATAACCTACAGAATAATGGCCAATATACCTAAGCACACGAACACTTCAGTAACTCTCTCTCTTTCTCTCTCTCAGTGTATGTGTGTGTGTGTGTGTGTGTGTGTGTGTGTGTGTGTGTGTGTGTGTGTGTGTGTGTGTGTGTGTGTGTGTGTGTGTGTGTGTGTGTGTTTCTCTTTTTCTCTAATACTTGGGCGAACAAAGACACACACACTCTCTCTCTCTCTCTCTCTCTCTCTCTCCACTCAGTATATTACCCTCACAATAACAGCCACCATACATCCTTATATCAGCAACCTAGCATCAATATAGGCCCATTTCCTCACCAGACCCCACCACCCTCTATCAATCTTCGTGTTGGTGAGAGTATATGGAAAGTGTGCCCTCTATTACGTCTCAGAAAGAAAAATGCCCCTCTTTTCCTCTCTCTCTCAGTAACTCTATCACTAGTCGTAAAGTAAGATTAAATGTAAGTACTGATGTAAGAGACTGACGTATAGGTAGACGACAAAATCGTCAATTATTGGTAGCGATTCATCACGACGCCTAACACACACACATATAAATCCCCAGTTCACAGAGGCTGACAGACACACGGAAACATACAATAATTGAGCACGACAGACTGGCCTTCACGCGGTTCCGTTTGAACACTTACTCGCTGGCGTGCGAAACAGGGTTCTGGATCAGACGTGGTGCATCCCAACAGAGAAACGCTGCCTTTGTGTGTGCAGTCATGGTGCAGGAGGAGCCACATGTAGTTAATTCTTGTCTATTGTTTCAACCACTGAGAGATACATACGGTTTTACTGATATGAAGTCACTGTTTACATTATTTTGTCTAAGATTTGACGTGTACAGGTATTTTTATTACTGCCTTAGTATAAATGAGTTCGAGCTCTTACACAAGTTCATAGCCTTCGCTTTTTTTTTTTTCGTTTATTCCTTTCATGTGGGTATTTATGAAGGTGTTGGTATTCAAAATGTAATAGTTTTGTTACCGTATGTTTGTAACGCCGTGGTAAATAACTATCTATCTTAATATCTACCTTTCTATCTATCTTATTTCTCCTCCCGCTTACCTCGGTCCCCTTGGCTGTCTTTCTCCTTTTTCCAATACATCTGCCTTTCATCAGTATTCTTGTTGGGGAAAGTAGACGGTAAAGCTGTCTCTCTTCCAAGTCTCAAAATATATAATGTAGGGCACTCTTCCCTACCTGGCTGCCTACCTGCCTCTCCCTCTCTACCTGTCCCTTTCTCTGCCTCTGTAACTGCCTCTCCGTGCTTCTTTACTCATCTGTCTCCCTGCCTCTCTACTTACCTATCTCCCTCCCTTCTTGTGTGCCTATCTCTCTCCTTCTCTATTTACCTGTCCCATTCTATATGTCTTCCACCCTCTCTACCTGCCTCTCTTCCTCTCTATCCGTGCCTCTCTCCCTCTCTACCAGTCTGTCTCTTCCTCTCCGTGTCTCCCTATCTACCAGCTTATTTATCTTACTCTTTACCTGCCTGTCTCTTCCTCTCTATCAGCCTGTCTCTCCGACTCTCTATCTGCCTGTCTCTCTCCTTTTCTATCCGCCTGTTTCTCCCTCTCTACCTACCCGTCTCTCTCTCTCCTTACCTACCACTCTATCTCTCCTTTCTACCTGGCTGATTCGCCCTCGCTACCTGTCTATCTCTATTTTCTACCTTGTTTTTTTCTCCCTCTCGACCTGCTTATCTTCTCCTGTACCTGCCCCTCTCTCTCTCTCCCTGCCTCTCTCTCTCTCCCTTCCTGCCTGCCTATTTCTCCTCTTTTACCTGCCTGTCTCTCTGCCTCTCTGTCTGCCTGTTTCACTCCCTTTCTGTCAGTCTGTCCCTGTGCCTCTGTTTGCGAGTCTTTCTCCATCTCTACCTGTCTGCCTTTCTCCTTCTGTATCTGCCTGCTCTTTCTGCCTCTGCCCGTCTCTCTCTCTCATCCTTGTATACCTACCTGTCTATCTCTCTTCCTCCCTGCCTGCTTCTCTGCCTCTCTACCTGTCTGTATCTCTTCCTCTCTTCTTGTCTGTCTCTCTACTTCTCTATCTGCCTGTTCTTTCTTTCACTTTACCCGTCTCTCTCTCATCCTTATATATTTACCTGTCCATCTCTCTCTCTCTCCCTACCTGCCTGTCCGTTTCTCTTCTCTATCTGCCGGTCTTTCCTCTTCTTTACCTCTCTCTCTCTCTCATCCTTGTATACCTGCCTGTCCATATCGCTTCCTCTGTGCCTGTCTCTCCCTCTCTACCTGCTGGTCTTTTCCTTTCTGTCTGTGTCTCCCCCACTCTACCTGTCTCTTCATCTTATCTTCTTGTCTCTCTTCTTCTATCTTTCTGCCTCTGTCTCTCTCTGCCTACCTGCTTATCTCTCTGCCTCTCTACCAGCCTGTTTCCCTCTACCTCCCTACCTGATTGTCTTTCTGCCTCTCTACCTGCCTGCCTCTCTCTGTTCCTCTACCTGCTTCTCTCTCTGGATCTCTACCTGTTTCTTTCTCTGTTTCTCTACCTGTTTGTCTCTCTTCCTCGTTACCTGCTTGTCTCTCTGCCTCTCTACCTGCCTCATTCTCTCTGTGTCTCCCTCTCTCTCTCTCTCTCTCTCTGCCTGCCTGTTTACCGTTCTGCCTCTCTACCTGCCTGGCTCTCTCTGTCTCTCTACCTGCTTGTCTCTCTGTCTCTGTCTTCCTATCCTCCTGTCTCTCAATATTCCCCATGCTGGTGGGAGAATATATGTGGTCTGTCTTTCTTCCGACCCTCTTACTTCTCTGCCTCCCTACCTACCTCTTGCTGCTATGTAATTTGCCTGTTGTCCTATCTATCTACCTTTCCTCTTACCTCTGTGTGTTTCTGATTTCTTAAAAACATTCCTTCCATTCTCTCTCTCTCTCTCTCTCTCTCTCTCTCTCTAATTTGCCTTTCTCTTGAACCTTTTGTCCGCCTGTTTACCCCTCTTAACAACAGCTCCTCTTTTTTCTCTGGCTCTTTGCATTCATATCTTCCTTTCATCCAACAATCCAACAATTCTTTTTCCTCTTTCTCTTTGTCTCTGCTTTCCTACTACTTACCTCTCTCTCTCTCTCTCTCTCTCTACCTTCCTATCTACCCCTCCCTCTGCCTCTATCACCCTGCTTTCCTACCAGCCTATAGTCCATCCTACCTTTTTTTTTTTCACTGCCTCTGCCTTCAAATCAATGTATTCCATCCAATCTTCCTTTCCTTCTATTTCTCTACGTCTTTCTCTCTGTCTCTCGTCTTTCTCTTGTCTTCCTCTTCCTTACCTCTCAACTTCCCTGCCTTCCTGTTTCTCTGCCTGTCTACCTTCTTGCTTCTCAGTATTTTTCCTCATGTATAGTGTTCCCTCCTTTCACATATAAGCCACTCCTTTCAGCCTACCGTCTAGCCTGCCTGCCTCTCTACCTGCTTACTAATCTGCCTGCCTGCCTGTTACTCTACCTGCTTACTAATCTGCCTGCCTGCCTGCCTGCCTCTCTATCTGTACACTAATCTCCCTGCCTGTCTGCCTTTCTACCTGTTTAATAATCTGCCTGCCTGCTACCTGCTTAATAATCTGCCTGCCTGCCTACCTGCTTAATAATCTGCCTGCCTGCCTACCTGCTCAATAATCTGCCTGCCTGCCTACCTGCTCAATAATCTGCCTGCCTGCCTACCTGCTTAATAATCTGCTTGCCTGCCTACCTGCTTAATAATCTGCCTGCCTGCTCAATAATCTGCCAGCCTGCCTACCTGCTTAATAATCCGCCAGCCTGCCTTCAGTCCTGCCTACCTTTCCACTCACTCTCGCTTCCTTTCTTTCACTATCTTCCTATTGATTTACCTTCCATCTTACCTTTAACACCTCCATCCTTTTGTCTTTCTGTCTGATCTCTATTCCTTTGTCTTTCTGCCTGATTATCTGCCTGAAAATGTGGATAATCTGATCTAAAGAGTTACTGTGTGTGTGTGTGTGTGTGTGTGTGTGTGTGTAATTTGCCAGTTTCCGGTGGTTTGTATAAAATAAATATGATGACGGCATAAAACATTGCATTTTAAAGACCCATTTCAATCATACCAGTTTCCTGCCTATACTGTACACCTGTAAATAAAGATGACTATGGCTATGAATTTTGTGTATCGTTCTCTCCGATAAGAAGAGTATGTTTTTACCCTTTTGTTTGTCTGTCTGTTATCAGGATTACTCAAAAACTAAAAGAGAGATTTGGACCAAATTTGGTGGGTACATAGCCCATGTCCCAGGGAACAATCGATTAACTTTTGGGACAGATCATGACTGTATTACAGATTCTGGATCCGGAAAATATAGTTTTGTGAAACCCTAATCAATGATGAGAAACCCTAACCCATTATGAAGAGTGGTTTAGAAATAACGTTGGCCCTGTCAGAGAGATGCGCTCCACTGAGAATATCATTGTGACATTTGGGTTACCTGAGTGTGGCAACTTCCAAGACACGAGCCCGAATTCTCGTCGGTAAAGGAAGCTCTCTAACACCTCTTCCTAAGCGATTTATTTTGCTTATCGAGCCTTCCTGTCCACAACCGTACCGGTTTATTTCCGTGTAATATAGCCATACTCTGCACAGGTAACGTGGAAAATTGTATTAACCAACCATATTCAAAAATAAATCGCTAATGAAGAGGTGTTAGGGAGTTTCCATACCCGACGAGAACACGGGTCGTCACACTGTCATCTGGATAGGAATCACTGGTCCATAACTGAGGCCTGGAGAACACAATGAAGGATGAAAAGAACACACGCAAAACTCCCATTCTGATTCAGCCACCCAAGGCCCCTGACATCAGCTTTGGTCATTCTTCCAAGTTTGCCTTCTTGCCTGCCTATCTTCATGTCTATCTACCTTTCTGCCTCCCTACCTTCATGTCTAACTACCTTTCTGCCTCCCTACCTTCATGTCTATCTACCAAGCTACCTGCCTACCTTCATGGCTATCCACCTTTCTACCTGCCTACCTTCATGGCCATCTACCTTTCTACCTGCCTACCTTCATGGCCATCTACCTTTCTACCTGCCTACCTTCATGTTTATCTACCATTCTGCCTGCCTACTTTCGTGCAAATCTACCATTCTGCCTGCCTACTTTCGTGCAAATCTACCATTCCGCCTGCCTACCCTCATGTTTATTTACCTTCCTATCTGTCTACTTTTTTGCCTGCCTATCTTTCTGCCTGTCAACTTTTCTGCCTGCTTACCTTCTGTCCTGGTTACCTTACTGCATGGCTATCTTCCTGCATCCCTACCTTCATGTGTGCATCTCCACTTTATTTCCTACATATGGTGGTTAATGGGCGCCCACCATCCACTCACTTCATATAGTAGGCTACTGCCTCCTTTTTCCTTCATGTCGATCATTCTCTCTTCCTATTTCTTCCATCCTTTATCACTGTTTATTATTCTTTGCACTTCAGTAGGCTCTAGAATGACTGACAAGTCCAATGGTTTCCTGTAAACCAGAAAAAATTTACAACGCTCAGTGGTTGTCATATAACAAAATAACGGGGTGATATGGTGCCTACTATGGTGTCCCTGTTAACTGGGTGGTGCGACGCAATCACGGCGTCCACCCAGGAGCCGAACCTTCACACTTATCCCTTCGCCTCGCTGTTGCGAGGCGATGTCAGCAGCAAGGGAATGATTGTTCGTTGGACGCGACGGCCCTGCTGGGGCGGCTGCTGGTTCTACTCGATCTATCAAACTGAGGCGGCACAACAACTCCCTATGTCTTCTTTATCTCCCTACTTTTCTACCAATTTTCTTCCCCCCTGACCTACCTGTTCCTTTACCTGGCCGCCTCTCCACCTATTTGTCTATCTGCTTTTCTGTTTCCCCTCCTCCCATCCATCTTCACCCAGGCGGGAGAAATATGGCTGGCATGTTCTTAGGGGCTGGTGTGCCCCATCCGTTTCATCATAAATAAATGCATAACGTAACTCATATATTACAATATTCCCCCCTGCCTTACTCCCATGTCTGCTTGAATTCCTGCTCGCCCACCTTACTTCCTGCTTATTTCTATCTGCCTGCCTCCCTACCTACTGGTTACTTATAGTCCTGCCTTCCTACAGCCTACATTACAGCCTGCCTACCTAATTCTTTCTGCCTACCATCCTGTCTGACTGTCTCCTTGCCTCCTTACTTTCCTGTCTACCAATCGCTCTGCCTTCCCACCTCATTGCCTCTCTACTTCCCTGTCTACCTGTTTCCCTTCCTTCCTACCTTCCTGCCTGGCGACCTCCTTGCCTGTCCACCTCCCTGCCTATATACCTCTCTCCTTGCCATCTTACCTTCCTGCTTGCTTAACTTAAGGCCTATTTACCTACCTGCCTTTCCACTTCTCTCTCTGCTTAGCCTACCTTCTAGCTTTCCTACCTCCCTACCTATCTAGCTCCCTGTCTGCCTATCTTCCTGACTGCCTACCTTTCTGCGTGCCTACCTTCCTGCCTGCCACCCTCCCTTCCTGCTTCCCATTACTTTACATTTCAGTGACAGGCTATGGCTCTTGGGACACTCCCCTCATGTATAAAAAGCTATTCATTCATTTTATTTTCCCACTGCCTTCCCTCTGCCACTCTGAAACCCCTCCCCCCCTCCTCTCTCTCTCTCTCTCTCTCTCTCTCTCTGCTATCAGGTCAGGGAGAGAATGTGGCTGTGGGTCTTCTTCACTTAAATAAATCACCACACGTATATATTAATTCTCGTCTGCCTTACCTCTTGACCTCCTTTTCCTGCTTCTCTGTTTTCTTCCTTCCTGTTTGCTGACATCCCTACCTGCCTGCCTTCTTCCCCTCCATTCTGCCTGCCGCCCTACTTCCCTACCCTCCTACCTACTTCACGGCCTTCCTCTCTTCATTCCCCCCTACCAATCTACCTCTTTGTCCCCCTGCCTAAGTCTCTGTATTCATTCCACACTCCCTGCCTGCCTGCCTGCCTTAATATCTCTGCATTCCTCTCTCCCTGCCTGCATGCCAGTCTGCCAATATCCTTGCCTGCCTTCCTATCTGCCTACCTTCCTCCCTCCCAGGCTGTCTGCCTTCCTCCCTACCCTGTCTGTGTGCATCCTTCCATCCCTGCCTGCCTTCCTGCCTCTCTCCCTGTTTGTTTGCATCCCTCCCTGCGCGCCTGCCTGCCTGCTTGCCTGCCTCTCTCCCTGCTTGTTTGCATCCCTCCTTGCGTGCCTGCTTCTCTCCCTCCTTGCTACCTCCCCTCCGTGCCTGCCTGTCTGCCTTCCTGACTCTTTCCTTCCCTGCCTGCCTGCCTATCTGCCTTCCTGACTCTCTTCCTGCCTGCCTATCTGCTTTCCTGACTCCTTCCCAGCCTGCCTGTCTGCTTTCCTGACTCCCTCCTTGCCTGCCTGTCTGCCTTCCTGACTCCTTCCTTGCCTGTCTGTCTGATTTCCTGACTCCCTCCCTGTCTGCTTTCCTGACTACTTCCCTGTCTGCCTTCCTGACTCCTCCCTGCCTGCCTGTCTTCCTGACTCCTCCCTGCCTGCCTGTCTTCCTGACTCCCTCCCTTCCTGCCTGTCTGCCTTCCTCACTCCCTCCCTGCCTGCCAGCATGCTTCTCCCCTCTCCCATCTTCCTACCTGCCGCCTGTTTGCCTTCCTTCCTCCCTCTCTGTCTCCCTAGGTCCCTCCCACTCTCCTTTGGTGCTTTCTCGCTTGCCTGCCTTCCTGTTTGCTTGTTTTCCTCCCTCGTTCACAGACTGCCTTCCTCCCTCCCTGCCTGCCTCTCTGCCTCCTTCTTTGCCTACCTGCCTCACTCCCTGCCTCCCATTAGTCTTCATGTTAGCGAAAAATATTTGTCCCTCGTCGTGGCTGAGTACGGAGAGAAATGCCTGGAGGTCCCTTTGTCGAGACCACACCTCACAGAGTGCAGCGTCAGTCAATCAACAGATGTACAGTAGACATTAAGTGACAGATAGATATAAGGATACAGAGATAGACTGAAAGATATCAACCTAGAAAGCAATAATTCTCTTTTAAAATGATCGTTAAGAAGTAGGAACACCAGAAGTGCAAAGATATGAGATGAAAAAAGTACAGAAACAAGACAGCATTCAGGATGGCAGGAGATTTGGAGACCTAAGCCCATTACTACATTCCACACTTTAGCCACAAACTTGTAGCTGGTGGAATGTAGTAATGGGTGCGGGTCTCCAAATCTCCTCCCATCCTGAACGCTCTACTGTTTCTGTGCTTTTTTCATCTCTTATCTGTGCACTTCTCGTATTCCTACTTCTAAACAATCATTCTAGAAGAAAATTTTTGTTTTCTAGTTTATGCTCTTTTTGTGGAAGTATAATTACGCATAAAGCAAGTGTTAGATTTGGACTGTTACATGCATTTCACACTGAAAGACTAAAACGAGGCTGCCTTCCCGTGAAAAGGAGTGATTTGGTACGATCTTTATCTGTAGGCGAGATGTAGCTAACCGATATTGTGCAAAATGGAGTACTACGGGTGACCGCGATGCGAACCATAGCCTGAATGCTTCTCTGAACGTGAAAAGAAACATCTACACTTGACAAGCTGCGTTCTGGCATATAGCACGCTTGCGTACGCCTTTCTGTTTTGGAACTATGACTGATGAAGAAGAAAGAAAGGAAGAAAGAAAGAAAACAAAATCGATATTTTTGCGGTTCGATTTTGCGACTCCGACAAAGGTTAGTAAGACTTGGCCAGTTGTTTTGCACTTGAATAGCGAAGGTCTTTTAGTTCATAAGCTGAGAACAAAGCCTTGCGACCGTTTTCCTGCAAATGCTCCTATTCCCTGTTGGACGAGATGCCAGTATGAACCTGCGCCATTCCTACTTACGCACTCCGTCATAAACAATGATAATTATTGAGAGAGAGAGAGAGAGAGAGAGAGAGAGAGAGAGAGAGAGAGAGAGAGAGAGAGAGAGAATAATTCCTTCATGCCTTCCGTCCAACCCCTTTAACCACGTGTGCCCCTTCCTCTATATCCATCTAGAAAATGTATCTATTTATCTATCTATCTATCTACCTATCTATGAAAATGTGTCTCTCTATGTCTATCCCTGTCTCTACATGGCTACCTACCTATATACGCATCTATCTATCTATCTGCTTGTCTGCATCTCTCCCTTCCTAGCTGCCTCTGCACCTGCCTGTCTCTCCCCTTCTGCACAACACATCATGTCACTGGGCCTCTCCAACCCCCACTCCTTCAACTCCTATTTCGGTCCCAGTAAATCATCAGAGCAGTAGTAGTAGCAGCAAAGCCCAGGCTCATCTGAAAGTGAACCCTGTGCACTGCCGGCTGAGCATTCCCGCATTCCCTCAATTTCCTTTCGCGGGATAAGAAGGGGACTGTGGGATGTTTGTGCAAATGAATAGCTCCACCGCCTGTTCATATCGGTGCCACCACGTGAAGGCGTCTCTCCACCACCGTAATTCATCATCGCGGGCTTTGTAATCTATAGGGTTTTTGCTCCAACTTGGCCTAAAACTGCAATCTCTCCATCTTGAGTGATGAGTTGTACAATAAACACTAAACTATGATGCCTGCCACGTTGATGTACTATGGAAGGGATGCAGCGCCTTTTTCAACCACTAAGCTACATGGAATACACTGCAAAATGACGAAGATCTGGGCTAAGTTAAGGTCAACGAACATTACAGACTTACGACCACTTCCCTCTTGTAACTGCGAGATATTTTTCGCAGTAAGGATAAGAGTAATCTTCCCATGTCTCTCGTTCTTGCTCCGTAACCTGGCTCAGATTTTCATCCTTGTGCGCGCATTTCGCGTAGCTCAGTGGCAGAATAAGACAATGCTACGGCTTTACATCCTTCGTACCGCACATCTTCGTGACTAGTATAACATTCTAGTGTTAATCAACTCTTACAAAGCAACATTCAAGACAAAGAGATGGCAATTTTAGGCCACGAGAGAGTAAAAAGATTAGTTACAGGGGGAAAGTTATCATACTCTTTTGATTTGAATTATATTTATTTATTTATTTGTATGTCTGTTTGCCATTTTATTTACTTATTTATTTTTTGAACGACAAGGCAGGATGAGAGCACAAGCTTTCACTGCCTCGAGTTCTTACAAATCAAAGCCTGAGTTACGACACAGGAAATGGATCGTCCGTTGGTTCATGATTCCGGTGCCGGGACTGTACAGCATCCACCACCCACTCGTATTTTGGCCCCAGTAATTCCTCATCTCGGGCGGACATATATCTGCAGCGACGGAGAACGAAAACGAGAGGGACGTTTTCAAAAGCACGGGGCGTCACAGGAGGAAGCGGGGTGTGGCCGGGTGAGGGACGAGGCAGGGAGGCGCTTGGGTGTGTGTGTGGTGTAGTGTGGTGGTTTGGTGGAGTGGAATGAAGTGTGGTGATGCGTGCAGAAGTGTGGTGGTGGACTGTGCTGAAATGTGGAAGGGTGTGATGGTGGTGTGTGGTGGAGTGTGGAAGGGTGTGGTGGACTGTGGTGAGGTGCAGTGAAGACTGTGTGACTATGTGTAAAAGTTTGTGATGAGGTGTGGTGTAGTGTGGGGAGGTACAGTGAAGTGTGTGTGTGTGTGTGTGTGTGTGTGTGTGTGTGTGTGTGTGTGTGTGTGTGTGTGTGTGTGTGTGTGTGTGTGTGTGTGTGTGTAACTGCGGAAATGTATGGTTGGTGGTGTAGTATGGAGGTATGCTGAAATGTGAGTGTGGCATGTGGAGGCATACGTGTGGAAGCATGTTGTGGGTGTGGAGGTGTGTGGTGGGTGTGGATGTGTGTAGCAGGTGTGGAGGTGTGTGGGGAGTGTGGAGGTGTGTGGTGGAATGTGGAGGTGTGTGATGAGATGTGGAGGTGTGTTTGGTGGTGTGTGAGGATGTACGGTGGGGTGTGGAAGGTTGTGAAGCAGTATGGAGTGCCCTGTGGTGGATTATCTACGCGTGTGGAGGATTATGCGTCAGCCAGGTGTGATGTTACTTGCAGGTAGACGTGTACTTAGGTGTAAAGGTGTGTTTGGGTGGGTACGTGTGTGTACTAAATAATGGAGAAATGCTAATATACGAGCTGGGTTCAGATGTGGAGGTCTGAGATATCCTGAAGAATGATTATTATTATTATTATTATTATCATTATTATTATTATTATTTTGGTGTGTGTGTGTGGAGTGTATGAAAAGTCTGATAAGGATTAATGTTCAGGTAGGTATGTATATGATTATTTGTGGGGGAGCACGGGGTGAATTTACGGGGTGTGGAGGTGTGAGATATTATGAAGTGTGGTTATGTGTATTGGTGTGTGATGTGAGATATTATAAAATGTGGTTATAAATGTGTATTGGGGTGTGATGTGAGATATTATAAAATATGGTTATAAATGTGTACTGGAGTGTGGAGATGAGATATTATGAAGTGTAGATATGTAAGTGTGCTGGGGTGTGGTGATGTAAGAAATTGTGAAGTGTCAATATATAAATGTATTGGGGTCTTGAGATGTGAGATGTTATAAGTGTCGATATGTAAGTGTACTGGGGTGTGGATATATGTATGTTTATGTGTGGAGCTTCGTTAGGGTGGATATTTATATACTTAAGTGTGGAGAAATGCTAGGATTCGAATTAAACTCAGATGCAATAGTGTGAAATATCCTGAAACGTGAAAAATATATGCATCAATGGCTGTTAGGGTGTGTGTGGTGAGGTGTGAAGGAGTGTTAACGGAAAATATATGTGCGCGCGTGAGTGAAAGAGGGTGTGAAAATTCGTGTTGAGGTTAAGGCTGTATTTAAATGAGATTGGGGACATTGTAGTATCTTTTCCTTAGCGAACTGTTTTGCATATTACACCTTAACATTCTTTTTAATGTTATGTATACCATTACAGTTATCGACACAGTTTGCATTAATTACGTACGAGAGGATAAATCGCTAGGGAAGAAGTGTTACGAAATCTCAGAAAATCGCCTAGAATATGTCTCTGGGCATCCGGAAATGTGGAAATGTGTCTTGGGATGTGTCGTGTGAAACTGACATATAAGGTTTCGGGACGGTATGGAGTAGGGTGTCTCTCCCACGGGAGTTGAGATGTGCATGAGTGATAAGTGAAAGGATTAATACCTCCTTTCGTTCTGCACTGCGTTGGTAGTTATATTTTTGCGCTTTCCTGTTCCTTTTCCTGGATCCCTTTACAAATCACGTATTGCTTGGAAATATGGTTGCTATGGTTTTTGTTGTTGCTGTTGTACTTGCTGATGATGGTGATAATGACGAGGTGAAGAAGGAGAGAGTTAACGCATATACATGGAAATTAACTGAAAGGTTATGGGAAGGCGTGGGAGCTAACGAACGAGGATATGGAAAAAAGCAAGCTGGCGGGCAAACGGGGAATGAGGGACTTCAGACGGGAAGACGAAAAAGGCTGTAGAAGCAAAAGGTGCTGGGGAATTAATGGAGATTGTGGGAGGAATGGAAAGATGACTAACCAGGTTGTGGGTTGTGGGTAGTGTGGCAGAAAGACGGACAGGATTAGGGGGTTGTGCCAGGTTGATGCAAGGGACTGTGAGGTTGTGGGAGGCGTAGCAGCTTGTTGGACGAGGCTGTGGGATTGTAGGAGGTATTACAAGATGATGGAGGGAACGGAATGGTTGTAGGACGTGTGGTAACTAGACAGACGACATTGTAGGTATCTGGAGGCTGAGAGACGCGGTTGTGGAAGTGTGCGAGGTGTGTGAGGCTGACGAACGGGACTAAGGAATATGTGACAGGATGACAAGTTGGGCTGTGAGAATGTGGGAGATGAAGCACGATGTGGAACGACACCAGGTTAAGAGAAGAATGGAAGCTTGATGTATGAGGTTATGAGATGTGGGATATGGGATGTGTGGGATCTCACGAGGGAATGCATGCGTTATGGGAAACTACGAAAATGAAGGTTTGGGTGGATTATATACAAGGTTCAAGGAATGTAGGAGATGTAGAAGGGTAGGGAGAGTGGGAGGTGTAGAAGGTAGGGGAGAGTGGGAGGTGCAGAGGGGAGACTGGGAGGTGCAGAAGGGAAGGGAGAGTGGGAGGTGCAGAAAGGAGGGGAGTATGGGAGGTGCAAGAGGGAGCGGAGTGTGGGAGGTGCAGAAGGGATGGAAGAGTGGGAGGTGCAGAAGGGAAGGGAGTGTCGGAGGTGCAGAAGGGATGGGAGAGTGGGAGGTGCAGAAGGGAAGGGAGTATGGGAGATGCAGAAGGGAGCGGAGTGTGGGAGGTGCAGAAGGGATGGAAGAGTGGGAGGTGCAGAAGGGATGGGAGAGTGGGAGGTGCAGAAGGAAGTGTGGGAGGTGCAGAAGGGATGGGAGAGTGGGAGGTGCAGAAGGAAGTGTGGGAGGTGCAGAAGGGAGTATGGGAGGTGCAGAAGGGAGTGTGGGAGGTGCAGAAGGGAGTGTGGGAGGTGCAGAAGGGAAGGGAGAGTGGGAGGTGCAGAAGGGAGTGTGGGAGGTGCAGAAGGGAGTGTGGGAGGTGCAGAAGGGAGTGTGGGAGGTGCAGAAGGGAGAGCGGGAGGTGCAGAAGGGAGTGTGGGAGGTGCAGAAGGGAATGTGGGAGGTGCAGAAGGGAGTGTGGGAGGTGCAGAAGGGAGGGGAGTGTGTGAGGTGCTGAAGGGAGGGGAGTGTGGAAGGTGCAGAAGGGGGGGGAGTGTGGGAGGTGCAGAAGGGGGGGGAGTGTGGGAGGTGCAGAGGGGGGGGAGTGTGGGAGGTGCAGAAGGGAGTGTGGGAGGTGCAGAGGGGGGAGTGGGAGGTGCAGAAGGGAAGGGAGAGTGAGGCGTGCAGAAGGGAGTATGGGAGGTGCAGAGGGGAGATGGGAAAGTGGTAGGTGCAGAAGGGAAGGGAGTGTGGTAGGTGCAGTAAGGGGTGTGGGAAGTGTAGAAGGGAGTGTGGGAGATGTAGAAGGGAGGGGAGTGCTGGAGGTGCTGAAGGGAGTGTAGGAGGTGTAGTGGGGAGTGTGGGAGGAGTAGAAGGGAGTGTGGGAGGTGCTGAAGGGAGTGTGGGAGATGCTGAAGGGAATATGGGAGGCGCAGAAGGGACTGTGGAGTTGTGGCAAGCTGTCGATCGGGACTATGGGCTGCGGCGAGTTAACAAGCAAAGTTGTGGAGGTGTGAAAGGTTGAGGGGAATGAGGTCTTGGGAGGTGTGACAGAGTGACGAACGAGACAGCCAGTATGGGAGGTGAAGAAGGCTAATGGATGGAAGTGTCGGGTAGGTTTATGAAAGGGACAGAGAGAAGAAAGCAAGGTGGGCTGACGAGGCTGTGGGATGTGCGGGGTTATGGAATGGGGTTATTGTGGTCTGGAAATTGTATAAGGATGATGGATTAGACTGTGGGGTGGCGGGAGGAGTGGCAGCTTGACGAACGACAGTGTGGGAGGCTGAGGAACGAGGGAGGCGGTGCTGGGCTGCAGGGAGGAACCGGCCGCTGACACAGGAGGTAGTTTGTCTTGGTCGGCCTCATAAAGTTGGAGTGTGTTGACTGGAGAACGACACAACGGGGAACGTACCTAACCCACCCGCACACACCCAACACAATCTAAACCACTCTCGAATGGCGACTTTACGCCTTCAGCTGGAAGACACCTTTTCGATATTATTTTCATTATTTCCAGACGATTATATGAACACAAGGAATTTAATAGTCTTCATTAACCCTTCCACTAAGAGGGTGCTCACTTATTCATCATCATCATCATTCACGCCAAGGACGTTTTTCATATATAATTCTCACTATTTTCAGACTTTTTTTTTTTTTCACCAAACTCACCCGTACACACCCAACATTTTTTTTTAATAACAGAACAGAGGAATGAAAAACAAATGCATAAACAAAAAATAATTCATACACCAGCTTACACATTCATAAAAAAATCTTTAACAGTTGGACTTGAACAGCGGTAGGATGAAGTTTGGGGGGAAACCACTCCGGGGAAGCGAGTTCCAAAGGGATGAAGTTTGAGAAATGGAAGAATTCTGACAGGCAAAAGTTTAGCAACATGGCAGTGTGACAGTAGTCATGAGCGCTAACAGATGCCCGTGTAGTGCGGGGGAAGGCGGGGAGAAGTGGGACAATGGATGCAACTTCGTCTGAGCATGTGCCATAAAAATATCTGTAAAATAATGCAAGGGAGGCAGCATTCCTTCCTACTTGTAGGGGGGGGGAGTAGTTCATTTGTAATAGTAGGGTTATTAATAATTCTAACGGCTTTGTTCTGAATTGTGTTCAGCTGTTTTAGTGCAAACTCTCCACATCTATTCCACAAGAGTGAGCAATATTCGAGCTGAGAGGACACATGACTCTGTACAATATTCGAGCTGAGAGAACACATGACTCTGTACAATATTCGAGCTGAGAGGACACATGACTCTGTACAGTAATTCAAGTTTCTCTGAGACGCCATGGCAATGAAGAGATTCAATCCCCTTCATGAAGAAGGCATTTTCTATTATATTATCCAAGTTTCTCTGAGACGTCATGGCAATGAAGAGATTCAATCCCCTTCATGAAGAAGACATTTTCTATTATATTCCTCTACCTGCAGGGTGTAGCTTACTTGGTTAAGGAAAATATTTTTGAACTAGCGAGGATTGGTATAGTCTTCATTGTACCTTTCAGTTCGCGCGGACCGTCCCAAACTCTATACAATACTCTAATAGCAGCAAGGATTTTAAACTACTACTACTACTACTACTATTACTACTACTACTACCAATAATAATGATAATAATAATAACTAGAACACTGATACTGCGGAAGGAATAATCAAAGAACTCCACATTTCGAATGAAAATAACTTTGTTATCACTGTAAACCAAATATTTAAGGACTTTTGGTATGACAAAATTTTTTACGGATTTTGACTTGTAACCTTGATATCAAGGTCAAGGTCATTCATACTATGCAAATCATATTCACTCATGACCCACTACATTTCTACCGAGTTTGGTCAAAATTGGCCACATACTTTCCGATTTAGCACTTTCAGACATGAGGCAGCCATTTGATTTCCCAATACCTCAAAAAAGTATTTGCTGTATATCAGTAGCAATACCCAGGTGCACTAGTATATGTTGACGACTGTCACGGGGTTTTTAAAATAGATCTGTAATTTTGATATAAATGGTTAAATATTATTTAAATTGATATTTATATTCAATAATATTGAAGCGCAGAGACAATGATTGTCTTGCTACATCAAGCAACGATTACTTTACGCTGGCTTGTGCACGATTCTCTAAGAACGAGAATTTATAAACTTTCTCAACAGTACACAGCAGAGACTAATTACTCACAATTGCTGAATTACTGTACTGTTAGCCTCTGGAGAAAGTTACATCACCCCTGACAATAAATAACTAATACTAATAATAATAACATCAGGTTCTTGCTGATGCATTAACTCCTGGCACAACGGATTTTAAGTTAATACAACAAGACTGGTCTAAGTACCAGTTATGAAAGCAAACGTTTATGCAAGCTAGGAGCTATATGGAAAATAAGCTTAATTATGGAGAAATGAAACAAGATTTTTACTCTACATTAAGCTCAAGAAATAGAACTGTTAAATTTATTAATTACAAAAACAAATTTAACATTACATTTCAAATCAAATTAAATGAGACGCACTCGCTCACTCACACAGAAGCTAAATACTTACGCCTAGGAAAAACACCTTAACTAAACTCTTAAGACTACAAAATACACAAAGGAAATACTAGTCAATGAATGCGGTGTATCACCCAAAGCTGGAGAACTAAAGGTGGGAGCTTGGAGAAACTGTAAGTGGAGTTTGGGTACTAGCTGACCTCTCGCACTGCTGCACAGGTCCTGTCTCCGTCACAGCAAACACTAAACTGGATTCAAATAATGCATAAGCAGTACGCACAGGCCACCGGAAGAAGGCGTGGCTAACGGTTGAATGAAGCAGAGGCAAACGATAAAGAAATAATTGTATCGCTCAGTAGCGCACTTAGTGACGTGCATTAAATCGGTCACTTTTTGAAAACGGTGACGAATTATTTGAAAAGTATACCCCGGAATGGAGAGAGAAACGGTTAACTGAGCGATACACAGTGAGTTTTCCACTAATAGTTCGTGGCTTCTCACAAAAAGGAAATGTCGCGAATTGATTCGTGACATTACGCCCCATGAAAATTAAATCTTTCTTCCTTCAGAAGAAAGATTTCAATATACATATATATAAATCCTAACTCAGTCACACAAGATTCACACTGTGGTGTGTGTGCTATCCTGCTACAGGAGAAAATCGCAGTCGCCAGTGAGCGAAAAAAACCTCGTATTTACGTTAATAGAAGCAAGCTTGAGGGAAAAACTCCGTGACGACGGTGAAAATCCTGTACTCAGGTCAAACTGAGCGAAAATTCGCTACATTTACACTGACAACTAATTGTTGTGTAGCGTGGTGTATGTAATACACGGTGTAGGTGTGACAGTTGTAGTGTAACTGTACCTACGTGTAAAATGACACAGTAAATAATATGGCGACGACGAAGGCAGAGGAGAAGAGGCGGCAGCGTGCGGCAGACGATCAGCTGGCCCGCACAGCAAACTGCTACACCCATTGCTGAACCTGCAAAACCAATTAAGGTGGAGCATCAAAAGTGTCAATGAGACAAAATTCTTATTATGTTACAATTACTCTCTCTGGCTAGCAGTCAGTACATGCTATGAAAAGTACACTCGAGGTCGCCATTAATTTTAGCACACGATTATGGTCGGCAAGTTGAGAATCCCCGTGCAAACTCGGGTCTTCAATAGCCTCGAACCGCACACGGGTCCTCAACCTGTGCCTTAACCTACAGTACTTATATTAGTATCGGAAAGCTGAGAATCCTTGTGCAAACTTGGGTCTTCCATAGCCTCAAGTCGCCTCTGCGGAGTTCTCTCTCGAACTTCCCCCTTAACCTACAATACTTATATTAGTATCGGGAAGCTGAGAATCCTTGTGCAAACTTGGGTCTTCCATAGCCTCAAGTCGCCTCTGCGGAGTTCTCTCTCGAACTTCCCCCTTAACCTACAGTACTTCTATTAGTACTGGGAAGCTGAGAATCCTTATGCAAACTTGGGTCTTCCATAGCCTCAAGTCGCCACTGCGGAGTTCTCTCTCGAACTTCCCCCTTAACCTACAGTACTTCTATTAGTACTGGGAAGCTGAGAATCCTTATGCAAACTTGGGTCTTCCATAGCCTCAAGTCGCCACTGCGGAGTTCTCTCTCGAACTTCCCCCTTAACCTACAGTACTTCTATTAGTACTGGGAAGCTGAGAATCCTTGTGCAAACTTGGGTCTTCCATAGCCTCAAGTCGCCTCTGCGGAGTTCTCTCTCGAACTTCCCCCTTAACCTACAGTACTTCTATTAGTACTGGGAAGCTGAGAATCCTTGTGCAAACTTGGGTCTTCCATAGCCTCAAGTCGCCTCTGCGGAGTTCTCTCTCGAACTTCCCCCTTAACCTACAGTACTTAATATGTATGTACAGGCCCTGGACATAATGTGTCCTGTGGGGCCCATGGGCGAGACGTCAGGTCTGCACCCACTTCACCACTACCCTGTCTCTCAACTGACTCAGAGATTACAGGTGTGGTTATAAATGGCACAGGAAGGGCATGTCCCTGAGTAGTGGCGATACTTTGGCACACACTGCAGGAACGGACAAAACTATCTATGTCCCGTCCCATCCCTGGCCAGAAAAAGTCAGCTCGGATACGGCCCTGGGTCTTCCTTTTGCCCAGGTGACCTCCTGAGGCTGGACAATGACCCCATTGTAACACTGCTGGGCGGTACTTGGCGGGAACGACAAACTGCAGTCGAACCTCGCCCTCGGGTGTTCGTGACTCACGGTAGAGCCGTCCTTGTTTGCGAAGGAACTTGGCTCGACCTCCCCGTGAATACTTTATCACTCGACCCTTTTGTTTGTTCCGCACGGCAGCAAGTGTCGGGTCAGAATGTTGTTCTTGCACAACAAGTTGACTACACATCAGATCTTGCGGCGATTCAATGATCACTGGGGTGACACAGTCTGGAGCCTCAGTCATGGCTCGTGTTACCGCAGCAGCCGAAGTCTGAGTAGCGTCATCATCGGAGCAACTATCCTTGACTCCTTGAATATTGCCTACTATTAAGTCAAATAGAGGCTCTGGCATGACAACTGCAAGTGTCGTACCAGTATAAAATGGAGATGCCACCTGGATACATGCCTCAGGGAACAATCTCACTGATCCATCAATAAGCTTTGCATGGATCTGTCGACCTGTATACTGCTCAGGCCGAACTAAACTCTGCTTAACAGAGCAACCTGAGGAACCATTGTCTCTCAGGACCTTCACAGGAATGCCTCCCACAAACCCTGGCTGAACAAGGAAGGTACTGTCACCTGTGGGAGGGCCTGTGGAGGAAGCAGCTAGCCACTCCTGAGGCTGCTGAATTGATGTGGCAAACATTGTGCCTTGAAGGTTATATTGGGAGATGGAACATTGGCCATCTGTGGAGGGGGGTTCACTGTCACTGTGGGACTAGTGAACTGTGGGGAAGTACCCACACTGGTAGGGACGTGACCACCAGGCTGCTGCTGAGGAATGAAGGCTGCATTCGCTTCCTGCCTCTTTTGAGCTGGTGGTGAAAAAGTTTGTCCCGACGGTCGGTTGCGTGGCTGATACTGCTGCTGGTTAGGGTACTTGTTGTACCTCTTCCACTCAGGTTTCTGAGTGGTTTGCCCCTGGTCCTTCCACTGCGGTTTTGGACCTTGGCCATTATTCTGAGAATGGCCTTGGTGCTGGGATTCAGTCTGAGACGGCTTCCCAGACTTGGCAGTATCTTTTCTGCTCCAGGTGTTTTGCTTACGAGCTTGATACCCGTATGCAGTAAAGAATGCGTCAGCCTTCTCTGCCATTTGGCTGGCATCTTTCACCTGGCAGATCTTAAGCTGTGCTATGAGCTCAGCAGGCCACGACCTCTCTAGCTGTGTACGCAGCATAAGGTCAATTATCCTCACGCGTTGAAGGAGTTTCATCTTTCTCCATCCACTCATTTAAGTAAGCTGTGAGACGATCAAGGAACTGAACAGCTGTCTCCTTGTCTTGGAGACGAGCTCGCATGAACAGAACTTTGGCGTCGTCTACTGTGAGACCATACGCCTTAATGAGTGCAGCTTTCATCATCTCATATGTGAGATTGTCTTCACGAATTCTGTGGAGAATATCGAGGGCAGGGCCCTCAAATAGGCTAAGAAACTGAAGCCGCTTAGCTGCCTCATCCAGTTGATATAAGTCTGCCATGTCCTCAAAACGAGCTATGTACGGCTCGATTCGCTCGCTTTCCTTGTATGAAGGAAGCTTGATGCGTGGGGTCGCCAGGACATGTGCAGGGAGAACGCTCGTGGAGCTTTGACCAACTGCACCAGACGTGTCTGAAGCCAGGAATCTCGCTTGAGCTTCAGCACTTCAAGTTCATGTTCTCGTTCTTTGTCTCGTTGTTCACGCTCGTATTCGCGCTGTTCTCGCTCTTTTTCTAACTCGAGCTCGCGTTGTTTCTGCTCGTATTCGCGCTGTTCTCGCTCTTTTTCTAACTCGAGCTCGCGTTGTTTCTGCTCGTATTCGCGCTGTTTCTCACGCTGCTCTTGTTCATAAGCACGCTCTCTTTCACGTTCCTCACGCTGTTCTCGCTCGCATTCGCGCTGAATCCTACGCTCTTCACGAGCATCTTTCTCACGTTCTTGCTCGTAATTGAACCGTGAGAGAACGTAACTCTGTATTTTCTCTGGGTCTGTGAGACCAATATCTTTGGCTTCCTGTACATATACAGCTGTAGCCATGATGCTAGCTCAATTTACTAAGTAACCGAAATTGAGTACTGACTGCTTAGCGACGAATACTAATAAACACAAGTAAAGAATACAGACACAAGCTAGTGGTGACCAGTCTTATCTAGTTAACTGGCAAAGAATAAATTAAAAATGTAAATGACTGGGAAGACTCAATAATAAACACAATGGGTACGGCGACTTCCCAGGAGCGAATAAAATCGTCTGGCGTTACCAAGAATAAACTAGAGTTAAGTACTCTATTGATTAATAAAGCAAAATTCACTTGCTAAATTAAGGGTAAACACCAGTAAGCTTGTGCCTATAAACTTTAATGATAAATACCTAAATATGAATGAGTGAGCACTATCTCGTAAATAGCTTTAGAGCTAGGAGTTAATATCCTGGAATGAGGTCGCCAATTGTCACGGGGTTTTTAAAATAGATCTGTAATTTTGATATAAATGGTTAAATATTATTTAAATTGATATTTATATTCAATAATATTGAAGCGCAGAGACAATGATTGTCTTGCTACATCAAACAACGATTACTTTACGCTGGCTTGTGCACGATTCTCTAAGAACGAGAATTTATAAACTTTCTCAACAGTACACAGCAGAGACTAATTACTCACAATTGCTGAATTACTGTACTGTTAGCCTCTGGAGAAAGTTACATCACCCCTGACAATAAATAACTAATACTAATAATAATAACATCAGGTTCTTGCTGATGCATTAACTCCTGGCACAACGGATTTTAAGTTAATACAACAAGACTGGTCTAAGTACCAGTTATGAAAGCAAACGTTTATGCAAGCTAGGAGCTATATGGAAAATAAGCTTAATTATGGAGAAATGAAACAAGATTTTTACTCTACATTAAGCTCAAGAAATAGAACTGTTAAATTTATTAATTACAAAAACAAATTTAACATTACATTTCAAATCAAATTAAATGAGACGCACTCGCTCACTCACACAGAAGCTAAATACTTACGCCTAGGAAAAACACCTTAACTAAACTCTTAAGACTACAAAATACACAAAGGAAATACTAGTCAATGAATGCGGTGTATCACCCAAAGCTGGAGAACTAAAGGTGGGAGCTTGGAGAAACTGTAAGTGGAGTTTGGGTACTAGCTGACCTCTCGCACTGCTGCACAGGTCCTGTCTCCGTCACAGCAAACACTAAACTGGATTCAAATAATGCATAAGCAGTACGCACAGGCCACCGGAAGAAGGCGTGGCTAACGGTTGAATGAAGCAGAGGCAAACGATAAAGAAATAATTGTATCGCTCAGTAGCGCACTTAGTGACGTGCATTAAATCGGTCACTTTTTGAAAACGGTGACGAATTATTTGAAAAGTATACCCCGGAATGGAGAGAGAAACGGTTAACTGAGCGATACACAGTGAGTTTTCCACTAATAGTTCGTGGCTTCTCACAAAAAGGAAATGTCGCGAATTGATTCGTGACAACGACTACATACTGAAACATTGCAAAGTAATCGATTTCGTAGTTTTTGTGCGCAGGAGAGCAAATACTGAAAGAAAAAAAAAAAAATTAGAGGGCGCTAGTGCGGGGTTTGTGCAATGAAAAAAATTTTCGGGCCAAAAGGAGCCTATATATATGAGAATGTCTGTCTGTCTGCCTGTCCTCTATTGAAGAAGGTGGATGCATATATAAATCTAAAAAATTCTAAAAGGCGTAACTTTTTACGACAAATTTAATTGTGTACATTACGCTTGCTGAAGTGGCACCCTTGATGGCCAAGATCAGAACTAATTAGAAATTATTAAATCAGTAAGGTGGGAACATGGTAGCCAGTTACCACATTTTATCTATCTATCTATCTATCTATAGATAGATAGATACAAACAAACAGACAGATAGACAGACAGATATAGATATATACGAAATACCCTTATATGAATCATAAATCTGAATTTTGTTCTCTGAGCTCAATGCTCAAATCAACACGTGAGTCTCAGTTTTCTCTGAGTACAAACCTCAGAAGTCCCAATTTTGACGTGAGTCTGATTTTGTCTTATCTGAGTTCCAGTTAGTTTCAATTTTGTCTCATGAATCATCAGTCAGTATGGATAACCTTCATTAGTACCAGCTTCATGATCTGGCAATTATACTGAATGTATGTTCTCTGTGACAAACTCTCAAATGTACACTTGAGTTTCTACTGGCCATGTCTGCACCGCTCACCCGGCCTCCTCTTTTCCGACGCTCCGAAAAGTGTAGTTAGACGAGCCGACAATCGCGTAGATCCACTTTAGACCAACAGAGGGACACTATGAAGATCCACCTTTTTGCAGTTTAATGCAACGTCTCGCAAAACTTTAGCAACTGCAATGTTCACATATAAATTCGCCGTAAGTTTAACCCGTTACAGCTGTTTACCGAGTTTATATATATATATATATATATATATATATATATATATATATATATATATATATATATATATATATATATATATATATATATATATATATATATATATATATATGTGTGTGTGTGTGTGTGTGTGTGTGTGTGTGTGTGTACATTTTATGTGTCCGACTCTGGGCATAGGCTTCACAGCCTGCTCGCTATGCCCGTTAGTCCTCCCACATACCATACACCTCTACATGTCAGCTGATATGGATGGGTGAGGGGGAGAGTAAAACCAATTTTTGCACTACAATCCCGTAACGTCACAGGACGTACGGCTCAACTTGTCCTCAAATACAGGACGTACGGCTCAACTTGTCCTCAAATACATCTCGATTTTTCTTTCTCCATTTTCCCCTCTACCTGTCTTTGTTATGAGCATTTCTGCATCAGTCCAGCCGTGTTAAGAGGCATCGAATACGATCTATGCTACACTCCATGACTTCCAGGAATCTTTCCTAAGCTAAGATGGTTTGGTGACATAAAGTTTATAATGCTAAAGAGCACTTTTTACCCATACTAAAAAACAAGAAAACAAAAACTCTCTCATACTAAAACTTTATGAAGTACAAGAGTAGTATCTGCACAAATGTCGCCAAATTCAAGAATACTGCGAAGTGTGATCCACAGACTCGTGACTACCAAACCCTCTAAGCACAGTGGATATTATTTCCATTTAATTCTTTCCATCTTCCGACTATGTTATTCAACTTGTAAGTGACTCTTCGATATGGACGGGTTACAGCTTCTTCTTCTTCTTCTTCTAATAATAATAATAATAATAATAATAATATTATTATTATTATTATTATTATTATAATTATTATTATTATTTCTTCTATTCTCCTCCCTCTCCTCAGTATCATCATCACTAATCATCAGTTTTCATTAGTTAATCATCAGTCATCATCAGTCACCAACAATCATCAGTCATCATCATCATCAATCGTCATCCTCAATCCTCAATCTCGTGCTACATAAATCGCTTCTAATATCGCCATACTCTTCATAAATAATGTACAAACGGATTTTAACCAGCCGTATCCAGAAATAAATCGGTAAGGACGAGGAATTAGGGAGCTTCCTTAACCGCCGAGAATACATGCCTAGTTACTTTTCCCTGAGTGGCATTATATAAGAAAAACACCCCTGGCACTCTCCAAATATACATCTTTACTGTATGGGAATCATCCGACTGGAGAGCCTAATTCAACAGACCACCGGGCGTCTAACTGATTACATGGTTACCACAAACGTTGTGAATGACTGCCTAGGCTTAAGAAGCCAAATGACTGGCTACTGAATGCCACGTCATTTGATGGTGGCACTACATCAAGTGAGTGGACGATGGACCCCCACACCTATCGTCATAATAATTTAGAGATGGGAACAAAACAGACTGAGAAGCCATCGAATTGACGTATTTAACTTCTTCAGTATTAGGATTTTTTTTTTTCATCTTGCTATCATCCACAATTTTTATTTTTTTATTATTTTTTCAGATCGAGATGGACGTCCCACTGTGAAGGAGTAAGCACTGCCACCAGCAACTCCTTTATTACGCTGACCTCATATTGCTTTATTCTCACTGCCACCATGATGAATTTAAGTTCAATTTTGGCACATATTGCATTTCATCTTTTCTAATTTCTATTCTTGCTACCTCCTGGCGGTTTAATTCAGGGGTTTTCGAAATGGAAAAACAGGATACGGCCTTCAATAATTCCCGCAGTGAGAGAGAAACACCCAGAATAAAATCGCCTGGAGGTATCAAGAATAAGACAAGGCTATTGATTAAAGAAAAAAAATGAAGGCTTAGGTTTTGTGTACTTTATTTTATTTATTTATGCATCTATCTATTTAGTTATTTACTTATTTATGTATCTAATTATTTATTTATTTACTGAACTATTTATTTACGTGATTACTTACTTACATACCTCTCGACTTTATGAGGGTACTGAAGGCAACTAATTTTTACTAAGTACTAACCTTGGCCTAGAATACGATCTCCTGTACTCGGTTCACATCCAGGTCCCGAACTGTACTGCTGGGTAACAGAATGAGTCCACCAGTCTGACCGGCACCACCAGGAACATCTCTTCAGGCCATCTACACGTGTACTATTTTTTCAACCCATTTTTTCCCGAACATTCACAATTTATTCCGACTGACGATGCGGAGGCTGAGAGGGGGAGAGGAGAGGAGAGGAGAGGAGAGGGGAGAAGAGAAGAGGAGAGGGGAGAAGAGAAGAGAAGAGGAGAGGGGAGAAGAGAAGAGGAGAGGGGAGGGGAGGGGAGAAGGGACAGAAAGGGACGGGAAGGGAGAAAGGTCAGAAGGGGAGGAGAGGAGACAGGAGGGGAAGAGAGAGGGAACAGGAGGGAAGGGGATAAGTGAGTGGAGGGGAGGGAAGAGAGGGGATACGGGAGGACAGCAGAGTGGACGAGGAGAGCAGAGGAAAATAAGGAACAGAGGACAGGAGAGAAGAAAAGAAAGGAAGCAAAGGGGAGTCATGAAGAGAAGTGGGGGGAAAAAAGAGGGGAAAACTGGACCTACCCTCACTCCTCTTTTCAGCACTACCACCCCCTCCCCTTCCCTACCACCCCCTCCCCTCCTTTACCACCCCCTCCACTCCCCTTCAATTCCCACTCCCTTACCATTCCTTCCCCTTCCTTACCATACCCTCCACTCCCTTACCACCCCTTCATCTTCCATACCACTCCTTCCCTCCCCTCCCTCCCTCCCATATAACCCCTCCCCTCCCCTCCTCCCATATAACCCCTCCCCTCCCCTCCCCTCTACCTTACAACCCCCTCCCTTTCCCCGCCGGCTCCTCCCTTCCCATACTAACTCCTTCCCACCTCCATCCCCTCCCCTCCCCTGCCATACCACCTGCTCCCCCTCCCGACCTCTCCACCGCCACACCCAAAGCTGATTGGAAAAAGACGACGCTGCAGATGGTCAGTCATTATTTTTTTTAACATATTTTTTTGCTTTTCTCCATGACAAACTCCAACAAAGAAATGGGACTTTTCTTTTTTGGCACAATCTCCTTTACCAACGTCCACGATAAATTTTTGGACACCATTTTTTCGTACATCTATAACAATCCAGTTATTTTTTTTTTCCTCGCACACATTGGTTCAACACCCCCACTGATAGGACTATTATTTTTTTTTTAATCCCAATATTTCTTTCGATCATGAAGTGCCAGCAGCATCATAGGTCTGTCAAGTATTCTAAACAGTTCTGAACTACGAAGAAGGGCAGTCCGAGATTCGCTGTGCATTAATCCTTCATAAAATTTCATGTGGCTACTAACAGCAACCACTTTTCTGTTTTGTCCTATTACCTTACAGTTTTGTCCAATTGTCTAGCAGGTCTGTCCTATTTGCTTGCTGTTTTGTCCTATTTTCTTGCGGTTTCGTCCTATCTGCTAGCTGTTTTGTCCTATTTTCTTGATGTTTCGTCCAATTTTCTCTGCACTCATTTCCATTCAAAAGTTGTTGACGTGTTTATGTACCCAATAAACTTAGCTGTTCTCGTGATTCTGAACTTAGTATGTACAGAAATCTCTTCACTCTTTCTACGACTCTCAATGGCTGTATGTTTTTTCTCGTAATTTTGCTGATTATCTAGAATTCTTTGATGGTCATATTTAGAAAGCATAACAGATTTTTCTCTCTCATTTCTCAGAACTGTCTTCATCGGGAAACGCTCACATCCACCCTTGTTTTCTCTTCTATTTACCGGGCCACATGGTAACGAATGCAGTATCTATCCCCTTCTCGATTCTTTTTATCCACTGACATTATTTTCTTTCTTAAAACCACCAGATGATTTTATTCGAACTCAGAAACTACATCCAATACTTACGGTGTTTATGAAGGCTATTTCTAATCTAACTCCCCCTGTTTGAAAAAGTCTCACATAAACTATAAAATCAGTCTGGAGGTAACAAGAATGAAATTAAAGACTAAGACCCAAGACTGAAGACGCTAATGACCTTGAGCAACGTGTACAGCATCATACCAGCATCCCTGCCTTTTTCAGTAGAGTCCAACACACCTTTCCTGGTCTCTTTAGCACCACTACTGCTTCTTCCTGCTCTGTTAATCTCTGTTTTCCACTGGACTCCTCAGGTCAAAATCTGATCACAATAAACCTGACGACTGATCCTCTTATTTGCTCCATAAATCTGTTCTGCACGGGGCTCCATAGATCAAAATCTTATCTCACTAACCCAACAACGAATCCGTCTATTTGCTCAATAAATCTCTGTTCTCCACTGGGCTCATCTGATCAAAATTTTATCACAGTAACCAAACAACTTTCTCTTTATTTATTAATCTTGGTTCTCCACTGAGCTCCTCACATCAATATCTTACCTCAGTAACCTAACAACCACTCCCTCTATTTGCTCCATAAATCTCTGCTCACCGCTGGGCTCCTCGGATCACTATCTTATCTTAGTAACACTTCCTATCAATTTCATCTCGTATCTGTGATCTATCCAACAAGCGACGTCTGTGGGAATATTCGCCGTATTTCAAGTGCGATATGTCTCTTCGTAACACCTCTTCCTTGGCGGTTCATTTAGCCTACAACATAGTAATATTCCAAATGACACGTGACGCTTCGTAACACCTCTTCCTTGGCGGTTAATTTGCCTACTAAATTGCAATATTCTCTCATTTGTTATTTATGTCGTTTAATATTGACTAATCTTGTACCTGTGACACAAAATAGGAATAATGACGTACAAAGTGTAGAATAAATCGATAAGAAAGACATGCAACGAAAACTTCAGTATCACAATACGACCTTATGGTGCTTCGATCAAAACTGCCTGAAACACACACACACACACACACACACACACACACACACAAGTACCTCCTAATCCCACTTTTCCTCTTTCTAAAGCGTAAGGCCCCAAGGCTAAGCTACCGTAGTCCAGTTCATTTATGTTTTTATGACTAGCATGCTTTTTCTGATGGTCATATATGCTCGATAAACCCCCAGTCACCTCTGAGGATCGAACCAACGGGTGTTTCAAGAGCGTCACTCCGACAGAGGATAACTACAGTGGGAAATGGTCTTTTACTAGGCAGCTCTAGTATGAGAATAAGACAAGGATAACAATGACGAGGATTCCCCCATGTCCAGAAAATTCTCCAAACACAACTGAGAAAAAATATGTGAAGGAACACCAACCAGTACACAAAAACTTACAGGAAAAAATAATTATCGGAAAACATGAAGAGTGAGCAGACAGGTGTGATATCCTACGGTAGCGGAGGGAAATAATATTACCGCTATAAATTTTGTTCAGAATGCCATGACTGCAGTGACTATCATATCGACCCCTTTCCAGTTAAATATATATAAAGCCAACTGTCTCTGTTCTTGAAACTCGCTACTGAACTACCAACATCTACACTGCTTGGTAATGTGCTTCACTCTCACCATGGATTCAAATCAGTTCCCTCAGTCACCTTACTGAGAGGGAACACTTTAAATCTGGTACTATGTGTATGAATTGTTCTTTATATTCACGTAGAAAAAAAAATCTATGTATCTTGTATGTATTATTATTATTATAATTATTATTACTATTATTATTATTACTGTTATTACTATTATTATTTTTTTTATACTACGAGACGCCATTCTTTTGAAGAGGGGCTGTGAAGGCAATATCTAACCCCTCCAGCTAGAAAAGTATCCCCTCAAATGAATAAAATAATAAAGAGCAAGATTAAAACAAAAAACACTTTCTGTGGCTGAAGAAATTAATCTCTTGACACAACGAAACAAATTAAAACTCTTCACTCTTTTTCCCTTTAACGAGTATAATAGTAATAATCCGTCTCAACTAAGAAATTTTTGTGCTGAGTAACTTATCCTTCAACAATAATCTCCAAGGAATATATTATTAATTCTATACGTGTGCAGCAAGAGTACAAGGCTACTCCCTTGGGCATGGAAGGTACTTTTTCTCTAAGCAACGTATTTTATTTTTTCCCCATTACTTTCAACATAGACGAAGTGGCGTTTAGGGAGTATAGTATCCAACCTACTACTGTTCCAAGTGCACTGTTTTTCTGTTCGGAATAATGCCATCTATTACCATTCTTCGTCCTATAAAATGCAGCCTCATCTATGCCAAGTCAGGTAATCTTTCCAGAGTTCTTCCCAAGCTTCCTGGAAATAAGCAGAAACCATCACAACAGTTTTGCATCTTACTCCTTCATTTCTCCTTTGAATACGGATGAATATTGCTGTATCTTCTAATTCTCTCAACTCTACTTAAAATTTCATGTCTAATACTACTCTGTAAAGTTAAGCTGTTGTTGCTGTAGACTGCCATTGTTTTTCTTTTACTAATAGCGGTGTTCCTGTGGGTTCAGTTCTGCCACCAGCCCAGCACTCCAATTCTCCATCAATGATCTCAACTGTACACTGAGTCTTAGCCACTCAAATGCTGAAGGACCTACGAAAACCACACGATGGGGGTATGGCACTCCTAACTAATAACCTGCCATATTTCACGTTGGCATAAAAAGAACCTTGTTGTTTTTCATGCATCAATAACCAAACCTTCTGCAAGACTGTCCTCGTTCCCCCAACAACATGACAGGCCAATCCCTCACCATCCCTCAGTAGTCTCTTCTTGGCGTCTCATTTTCTCACAATACTTCTTAGAGTCATCAAAAAGCCTATCTCGCAAAATCAGCTTCCAACAATCCACGTGTGATGAATCGACTCGTATATTCTTCAACCTTCTATGCCTAATTTAAAGAAGGAGGAGTCAAAGGCTTTTCGTCTAATCAATACCTCTACCCTAAATGACTCCCCTCTCTCTCTCTCTCTCTCTTACTAATTTATGATGCTCAAGATCACCTCTGAAATATTATTCATTCTCCCTTTTTTTTTCCCCTCCTATGATCACTAATCTTTCAAACGCAATGACTCTAAGTCGTATTCTCGTAGGTTAAGGAAGCTCCCTAACACGTCTTCCTTAGCGATTTATTTTGGATTGAGGTGGTTAGCATCCTTTTGTAAGGCATTTTTGCAAAGTACTGTGTAACTGGAAGGTTTTACTTAATACGGAGGAAGAGGGTCAGGTGTAATAAGTAAAATAAATCGCTAAGGAAAAGGTGTTAGGGAGGTTCCTTAACCGACGAGAATATGGGCAGGTACCGTGACTATAATTCTTGACTTTGGCTCTAACTGGATATAGCTGAACAGTGAGAGAGAGAGAGAGAGAGAGAGAGAGAGAGAGAGACAGAGAGAGAGAGAGAGAGAGAGAGAGAGAGAAATCGTACCAACAACACTAAGAGGACAGTACTAACTGGTGTGCAGTGCCAACATCTTGCCAACTCAGTCACAACACTACACACCCACACGAAGTTACTCCCCTCACCCACCTCTCCCCCTGCCAACACCCCCTCACCTACCGCCCCCCTACGAACTCTCTAGCCCCCTTACCAATCCCCTATCAGTCTCCCTCACCCACCATCGCCCTTTCAACTATCCTCAGCCAACCTCCCTACCAACTTCCCCACGCCCTCTACCAACCCCCCTATCCCCTCCTCCATCTCCCATATCCCCTCTACCAACTCCCCTATCCCCTCTACCAACATCCCTATCCCCTCTACCAACCCCCTCACGTGTCAGGTCGGTTTTTCGTGTTAGCCCGGCGGCGGTTACAGAACGTCGGAGGGAAAAAACGAAAAAAAAATTGAAAGAAAGAAAAATAGAGTCGAGCGTAACATATAGAATCGTTCAGGTCTATTGCCTTTTTTTTTTTTCTTTTTTTTTTTTGCATCCCTCTCCTTTATGTATCTTTTTTTTTTAACATCGGCGCATTTCATTTTTTTACACTCACGTTTCATCTTCACTCACACTCGCGTTTCCTTTTTACTTACAATGGCGTTTCCTTCTTTTATGACCAGTTCGTCCTTTCAGCGGCCGGTTTCTCTAGCGGGTGAGTTCCTGCCAGCGATTCAATTCTGGCTCCCTATCACACGAAGCAGCTGGCCCAGTGTTCCCTTCTGCTTCTGATGTGTGTGTGGAAAAATATATATAGCTATTACTTACTCTTTCTTCGGTTCTTTCTAGACTGAGCAATGTACCGTTCTGGTTCTGGTATTGTATAGACTATCTTGACAATATAAAATCTTTGTTCCTTTTAATGCGATTTGGCCGATGTTTCGTTGTGGTGTGTGTGTGTGTGTGTGTTTATCGCACATGCATGCAGTGTATAATTACAGAATAATATAATTATATATATATACAGTATATATATATATAGATAGATATAGGTAGATAGATAGACAGATAGATAGATATAATATTTCTCCTGCTCTTTGCTAGGTTGGCCAATACTCCTTTCTCTTTTGATATGTAGAAAAATTTATATGGGCTTTTCTTTTTCCTTTTCTTTGGGGGGGGGGGGCAAAGCAATGTTCTGCTTTGGTTTTACTTCATGTGGACCACACACACACACAGGTATACAGATATACTGTACATAGATATAAAAGACATTTTTTTTATTTACTCTATTCAGGTGTGATTATATATATATATATATATATATATATATATATATATATATATATATATATAGTGTGTGTGGGTGTGTGTGTGTGTGTGTAAAAACTATGTGGTATATATTTTCTTTCTTCTATTCTTTCGCTACCGTCTTGTCTGTTGTCGATAGGTATGGGAACAATATATGTCTTTTTCCTTCATTCCTTGTCGGCTTGGCCATTATTCTGTTCTGCTTTTGGTATACTTGTATATAAAAAATCCTAGTTATTTATTTCTTTATATTTTGCGTACGCTTTTTGCTATTAACTCCACAGTAATACATCGGGAAATTGCCTGTCGCAGTTTCGTTGCTACAGATTAACCTGACTTTTCAGTTTCCTGCAATTTACAGTACCACTTGTATGGAAAAACTTGTGATATTTGGAATTGACTATTTTAGTATATATTCCACGTCAGTAATGCATATCTCATTAAACCCTTAAAAAATACAACGTTGTTTTACCTTCCTCCATTCGATTTTCAGCAGCTGTTCAATAACGCACAGGTCTCAGTAGGGTAGGTTACGTGTGGAATATATATATATATATATATATATATATATATATATATATATATATACAGTATATATATATATATATATATATATATATATATATATATATATATATATATATATATATATATATATATATATATATATATACTGTATATACATATACACACACACACTTTACTCGTCGATTCCCTGTTTCAATTTAGGACTCAAAGGCGACAGAAAGAAACGTTTTTTCGTCGCGCAAAATGTCATGAATATTATATCGCGCCACTGTCGTAAATGCAAACGTTTGCCTAAATACAAACGTCGCCTTGTTTTCTTTTTTCTTTTCTTTTTTTCATTTTCCCACTTCCCAATGCTATATCTATAAATAAAATCGTCTAGCTTTGACAAGGATGAAATTATAATACAAGGCATCACAGTTTTTTTTTTTTTTTTTTTTTTTTTTTATTATTCACTTCGCTACGTGAGGTGCTCAAAATGTTTGGCGGTAGCACGGATGAAATAATGAGAACAAGACACGGCTGAGTTGCCACAGTACGTCTGCTCCACTCCGCTACGAGATATATATATATATATATATATATATATATATATACACACACACACTCGTATTCATGAGTCCGATTCTGACCATTGGCCTCGCAGCCCGTTGTCCGAGGTCCAACAGTCCTCCGATGTACCAGAAACCTTCCGCATGTCATGACTTCGGCAATAATGCCACTGTCCATACTGAATACATTCCAGGGCTTTCCCCTACAGGACTGGTGAACTGGTATTTGCGGTTTATTATTATTTTTTTCTTACATGCCAGTAGGTCTAATGGTAGCTCAGTAAAATGTGTTTTTATTATATCAAATCCTTAAATTGTTCCCTGTCCCAGCCGGGATTCGACCCTACGTCCATTGGAACATCAGACCATCTCTTTACCGATTCGGCCACTGACTGTACCAACAACAAAATAATACTGTCTTGCTAGTACAAAGGTAATGTTTTTATCCACACTACTACAAAGAGACACAGCATAAAAGCACACGGCCGTAGCAAGAGAAACGTCAATCAGTTTTTGCGACTTGGCAGCTTCACAACAGGTCACATCTCCTCGGCTGAGTACAACAGCCTGAGGGTGAGAAATATAAAATAAATGAAAGTGTGTCTCTTCTAAGCTGTAAAGAAGCATCAAGTCATCGGCATCATCATCGTCGTCGTCACCACCACCACCACCAACAACAACAACAATAATAAACAGCTTGTCAGTCCACTGCACGACAAAGGCCTCTCCTTTTTTTTCGTTTTTTCTTTTTTTTTCTCTCTGACCTACTGGCTGTTATCCTGTTACATCCTGTCCCACCTCATCTCCGAATCTCATCTCGCATTCTTGGTCTCTCCCTCTTCCTCTCACTCTTTATCTGGATTCCACTCCGTTATTCTCGCTGCCTATCGGTTATCTGCTCTATTGTATGAAGGACTTCACATGCCCACATACACGCACACTTTTTGATCGAGAAATTACATCCTCCGCTTTCGCCTTTTCTCTTATCCATGAAGTCCTCATTTTATCTTTCCATGTGATACTTAACATTATCCTTTTCATCCTTATCTTCATCTTTATCTATGCACTCCTAATCCTATGCTCCACGATTCCAATGCTTATGTTAGAACGGGAAAGGTACACTGGTTTAACTTTTCTCTCCTGACATAAAGGCAACGGTTTAACCTTCACGGAGTTAATTTACCATGAAGCCCTCCATCCCCACTCTTCATCTGATTTCATAAACGTATACTGCAATAGACAACTGTTTCTTCCAGGTTTGTGTATACTTCAAGGGAATCTACTCTTGGCTCTAACTTGAATATGTCTGTTAAATATGATTTTCGAACTTAACATAGGCATTTCCAATTCTCTTTTCAGAACCTCACTGGACATTAGATCAGATATCATTTCTTTGAGTTCCTGTACTTATTTAAAAAACAGAATTATGAGACATTAGCAAACCATGACTGTTGAACTGTTCGCCGTTACGTTAACCCTGTTGACATCCCAATCTAAATATTTATCTGCAATATCCTGTATGCATGCAGTGAATAAAATGGATGAAATTGCATCTCCTTGTCTATTATTGCTCATTATTAATATTATTTCTGGCAATTCTTACGTAGTTTTTTGGAAGGAAATATAACTCCATAAATATCTTCTAGTATTTCAACGCATGTTACGAATGAGGATATAAAGGAGCGTTGTGATGTGGATGTGGATGTGATAGGAAGCGTTATGAGGAACACACTGAGGTGGTTTGGCCATGTGGAGAGGATGGAGGGTGAAAGACTGACGAAGAGAGTGTATGTGAGTGAGGTGGAGGGGGGAAGAGGGAGGGGGAGGCCGAGGATGAGATGGAGGGATGGGGTGGAGAGGTATATGAGAGAGGGGGGTGTGAGTTGGGAGCAGGGCAGTGAAATGGGTGACAGGGCGACTTGGAGGCGATTTGTTTGTGGCCACCCCAAACGGGATTGAGGCGTCTGGCAATAGATAGAGATAGATAGTTATTTTCACACCTTGTCCTCAATTTGCTCTGATCAGTGCTGCCGTTTCAACTGAATCAAATGACTTCTCAAACTGAATAAACGTCATACAGAAAAGTTTCTCATATTCTTAGATCACCAAAGAACCTGAATATGGTTTATTATCTCCTTATCAGTGTGATACCTAGCTTCAGATTCTTGGCTGGCTTCCATCTGGCGTAGCATTTACTCGATTTGTTAGTCGAGTTAAAAATCTGTACACAATGGAGAGATGACTTTTGAGAGACAGACGGATATGCAGGCGGGGGAATTGAGAGATGAGTGATGACTCTGCGACACAGCCCTGGACTAGTTTTTGTCGCAGCCACTCTATATGAAATTCTGATGCTGTGTGTCTGACAGTGGAGAGAGAGATTCAGAAAAAAATCTATCAAAATCTGTTATCTTAGTCAATCTTTCCCCACTCTACCTTCTTTTCTGCATCGTCTTCCTCAACCTGCAACTTTCTTTACTCTCATTTCCTTCTCATCCTCCTCCCCTCTTCTCATATTTTTCTCCTCTCCTCCTCCTCCTTGTCTTCAACCGTTCTGCTTCTCCTCCTCTTCTTCCCCTCTTGTCCTTTTCTTCGTCCCTCCCCTTTCTGTTCTTCCCCTCTACTCTTTCTCTTCTTCCTCCTACCCTATCCTATCTTTTTCATCTTCTTATCCTTTCTTCCTTCTCTCACCTATTCTTCCTACTCCAATCTCTTATTATTATTATTTCTCGCCTATTCTCCCTAGTCCTCTCATCTCTTCCTCCCCCTCCTCTCACTTCTTTCTCCTCTCTTCTTCCCCCTTGCATTTCCTTTTCTTCCTCCTGTCACCTCTCTTCTTCTTCTTCCTCCACCTCCTCCTCCTCCTGTTATCTCTTCTTCATTCTCCTCTCACCTCTTCTTCCGCCTCGCACCACTTCCCACCTGATCTCCTCCCCTCCTCCTCCATTTCCTCTCTCTCTTTCATCCTCATCTTCTACCCTTCTTCTCCCCGTTATCATTTTACCCCTCCTCTCCTCCTCCCCTTATTTTTTTCCCCTCTCCATTCACATCCTCCTCCTCCTCCTCATATTTTTCTTTCTCTCTCCACCTCTTCTTTTTCCCTTCTCTTCGCCCTCTTTCTCCTCCGCTCTCTTCTTCGCTTTCCGTTCCATCATTTTTCTTCCCTCCTCCTCCTTTTCGCCTCAGCATCCTTTCCATCTCCTTTCCATCTAATCTTTTTCCCCTCTCTTCCTCCGCTCTTCTCTTAATTTTCCTTTTCACTTCTTCTCTTTTCCTCCTCCTCCCGCTCCTCCTCCTCCTCCTCCATTACAACTCCCTTCAGAACCAGACACCAAAGGCCGTTCTGATACGATACACTCATTCTTCCTCAATAAAAAAGATCCAAGCCCTTATCTTGCCTCGCCATTCTCTCTCTCTCTCTCTCTCTCTGTCTGTCCCTCTCAATGACGAGTGAATCTAAGCTTTGAACTTTACTGTTATGTTTTGTAATGATAAGGCTCCTCTTTGTTTTTCTTTCTTTCATTCCTCTTCATCCTAATTACAAGAATAAGCTTATGACGACGACGACGACGGTTGATGATGATGATGATGATGACAGTGCTGATGAAGATGATGTTGATGATAATGATGTTTATTAAGATGATGATGATCATGTTCATGATGATGACGACAGTGTTGGTGATGATGAAGATGATGACGATAGTGTTGGTAATGATGATGATGATGATAACGGTAGTGTTGTTGATGATGATGATGACGATGATAGTATTAGTGCTGATGATAACGATAGTGTTGTTGATATTGATGACGACGATGATAGTGTTGTTGTTGATGATGATGATGATGATGATGAAGACGATGATAGTGTTGATGATTGATGATGATGATGATGATGATGACCAATAAAATAGAATATGTCTTTGGCCTTTCACATCAAGGATGTACTTTATCTCTTAACCAACCCACTATACTCTTTTCACTTTAACGTGGCCTAAAACTGCCATCTCTCTCTTTTTAACACTCAGCTGTAGAATGAGCTTAACACTAGAATACGGTGCTAGTCACGAGGCAGTGCTGTGGAGAGGATGTAGAGCAGAAGTAATGTCTTTTTATGCCGAGAGAGAGAGAGAGAGAGAGAGAGAGAGAGAGAGAGAGAGAGAGAGAGAGAGAGAGAGAGAGAGAGAGAGACGGCAAAAGGTTAACTCCTCACGGTTGGGACAACTCTAGTGCTCTATATATTTATCACTGTGCTTTACTTTTCAGGAGAAATTGAGTCATAGCAGCAAAACTGTAACTACTGGCATCATTAACCCTCTCACAATCGGGACAGCTCTAGTGCTCCATTTCACCTACAGCCGGACGATTTTATTCATCTGAGTTAGTCATTGAAACCTGAGTGTTCAAAATAGGGGGCAAAAAAAATCAGGATCCATTAATTTTAAGAAACCTGGACACACTGTGTTGAAAGTCAGTGGGCCTAGAAATCGCCAGGAATAGGTGAGTGTTCTGTCACTTCTTCCTTACCTACAGTGTCCACCTGGCTCATTTTATCTTAATATTCTCTTCAGCGTTTGTTCTAAATCAGAGAATATTGTTTTAGTTATTTTGGTCACACACAGACAAACAGTTCGAACTCTTGACCTTGTTCTGTGTCCCTGATCTCTGACTAATTGTTTTCAAGGTCGAAAAACTTCAGTCTTGCCTGATCCTCATCCATTTCCCGAGGATGGAATGGAGAAGTATATGAGAGAGGGGTGTGTGAGCTGGGAGCAAGGCTGTGAAGTGGCGTTGGACAGGGCTTGAGGCGTCTGGCAATAGAAAGACAGATATTTTGACGTAGCCCAGTGACCTTGATCTTTAATATATTATTCTAAAAAAAGATGGGCTTACTCATGGGCTAACTGTCAAGCCTTGTTACCTGTTTTTTTTTTTTGTCCGACTACGGGCATAGGCTTCACAGCCTGCTTTCAAACCCAGTAGTCCTCCTACGTATCGCACACCTCTACATGTCACTCCTTCGGCGCTAACACCCACCGTCCATACTGAATACATGCTTGGGCTGTCTCATACAAGACTGGTGTATTGGTATTAGCTGGGGTATTTATACGACACGTTGGCGAGTCTTCTGGTAGATCACGACATGTCGGCGGGTCTTCTGGTAGATCAGTAAAGTCTGATTTTTATGAAATTCAAATCCTTAAACTGTTCCCTGCCCCAGCGGGATCTGAACCCGTTAGGACAGCAGGCAACCTCTCAACCGATGGTGGCAATAGGATATAAGTTATCTGGCTCACACACACACACACACACACACACACACACACACACACACACACACACACACACACACACACACAACGTACACCAAAACAGCATCCACTCTCGCTTGGCATCAACGGTTGCAGTAATACGATGCTAATTCGTCAAGGGAAAGGTGCCTGGAAACCTGCAATTACGAGAATAACAGCCTTGGACACGAACGAGGGGGTAATTGAAGGCACGTGGCAGGGTTGTTGGACTCTGGTGATGAAAGTGACGAGAGAGAGGGGGAGGGGAAAGAGTGACAGGAGGAGGAGGGGAGAAAAGGGATGGAGGGAGAAGGGAGGAGAAGCGAAGATGACCGTGGAAGGGAAAGGGAGGGAAAGGAAGAAAAAAGGATGGAAGGAAAAATGAATAAAGAAGGACGGAAAAATGAATGAATGAATACGGGGAGAGAGAGAGAGAGAGAGAGAGAGAGAGAGAGAGAGAGAGAGAGAGAGAGAGAGAGAGAGAGAGAGGGGTAATGTTGAGACAAGCAAAATGACAGATGTGAATGATGAAAGGGGAGGAGGAGGAGGAGGAGGAGGAGGAGGAAGGAAAAGAAGAAAGAGGGAGAAGAGGCAGGAAAAACATGAAGGACGGATATGAAGAAGACAGTGTGAAAGGGAAAACGTGACGAGGAAGATGATGAAAGGGGAGACGATGACAGAAAGAGAGATGCGGACAGGACGTGAGGGGAAAGGAGATGCAGGGGGAAGTGGAAAAAGAAATGAGAGAGAGAGAGAGAGAGAGAGAGATTAAGAACAAGTTTGCTTATTATTCCTCTACTCCCCACTCTCCTCATGTCAGTTATTTTCTAAGGGAACTTATGTGGACAGAGAGACATCAACTATCCCTAAGCTTCGGAATATTAGTGAGCAGATAAGGTGGAATATCAGGGGAGCCTTTACTCTCGGAGATTACGTGCTATCTCTGCCATTAGAAAGTTTGACAGAAAAGGGGTGTAAGTGCGAGGACAGACGGGTGTTGTGTGCCCGCCTTGATGAGGACAACACACTGGCAGAGGGTAGGAGCCTATTCGTAATGATTTCGGAATCAGACATAATCTGACACAAATTATCCAACTGTGTAGTTAAGAGTAGCGCTGGAATAACCACATCAACAACATCCTATTTCACTGGGCCACGTTCTGGGCATTCCGTCTTCTGGATGCCAAACATGACTAAGGTGACAGTGAGCAAAGTTACCTATGTCAATTGCATGACCACATGAAAAAAGGTGTTTTATTGAAGCTTTTCCAGGACTATCACGATCGGAGGAGATTTTTGCTAAAATACGGGTGATATTGTATGTGACTTTGAAGATTTGAAATACCTCTTCCTCAGCATTTTATTCTGCATATTCTAACACTTCCGCGAGTGATGCAAAGCTCGGCGATAAAACGACAGAAACTAAATATGTCAAAGAATTTCAAGGTGTAATAAATTGCCAAGGCAGATGCACTACGGAGCCTTCTCTGCCACCTAGAAAAGACTCTATATCAGATTACGAACTCTGTGTGTCGAGGCCCTAAGCCAAGCAAAAAGATGAGTGTCCAGTGTACCATTAGCATGTTCAGAGAGAGAATGAAATAACAGTGCGGCAAGGAGACTGAAGGTAGACTGTGACGGGAGGGGGGAGGTTAGAAGAAAGCCTAACTCCACCTTGTTTAGAAAAGCTGTACGTAGTGAGCCATAACCCCCCCTCAACACACACACACACACACACACACATTTCCTGATCACCAAACACATCCCTTAATTTTAAAGGCTAGTCCACACGAGGGTGATTAACTCCTTCAACCAGATGATTTTCGTTAGCTTAAAAAGCGCCTAATAGTAAAACGGGTTAATTAAAGTGTGCCAACATACCCAAGGGAATGCAGGATGGTCTCCACACATGCTACTGTAAACCTGCATATCTTTGTGAGAATTGTCATGATAATTAATGAGCAAACAAGAACATAAAATTCCAAAATTATTGTGACTATGGTTTACCCTGACCCCATAAAGTACTTTTAATAGCGTAAATCGAATCATAAGTAAACAACTAAATAAATATGTAAGCAAATAAATAAAGTAAATAAAATGCCCGTGGTTGGTTGCCTAAAGTCCCGTCCATACTAGGGGTCTTGTTGCGCCCTCTGTTGCGCGTCATGTTGCCCAACTCGTGCGCTGAGGCAGGTGATGTCCACACTGGTGCCAGACAGAGCGCGCCAGTTATCGTTGAGCGCAAGACGAGGATAATGATTACCAACACCGCAGCAGCTCAAAAGACTGTTTGTATTGAGCACTGTGGCACTTCGATGTGCAAAAATGGGGGGAAAAAAAATAGGAAAAAGAAGATGTGGTGCAAGCAGTGGCTGTCTCGACGTAATTTCAAAGGGAAGCCAGACGGCTGCCGCGGGCATCACGGCGCGCTGTCACCTTGAAATGCCCCTTGGCCAGATTTGCAAAAAGCGCGCGGCACAGACCTTCCGCGGCATGAAAACCCGAGACGGGCAACATGATGAGCAACAGAGCGCACAACATGACCCTTGGTATGGACGGGGCTTAAGAAACAACTATGCAATGTATGAAGCAAGGTGACGAAGAAATATGGGCACTGTACCAAACTGAAAAGTGCTTGGAAGAAAGAAAGAAGGAAAGATGAAATTGAGGAAATATAGAACGTCATCCTAACCCCTCAAGTTTTACAAATTTATCATAAAGTGAAGAGAATTGTCTGGAGAAAGAGAGTAAAGTCATCAGACAGCAGGGGATAAGGCCTACAATAAGCAACATTCGAGCAAGAATAAACAAAAGCACGAGGTCGGTTCAACACGTCTGCCGTCTGAGAAGCCTCTGACCTACATACTTACCTTATCAAGCGCGGTTTCATCGAAATAACATAAATGTGAATAAAATCTTTATTGTAAAAGTTTTTAAATTTCTGGCGACAATTTCTACTGGTTATTTGATTGTGGAGTCACCTGTAATGGTGACTGGGGTAGAGGCCACCTCCACAGAGCATGGGCTTTCTTCAGCTGAATTATACCCTCTGGAGGTAGTCAGGATAAAAAAAAATATGAATGAATACCTAGCGCCTTGTGAAGTTACGTGTACGCTTATACTTACAACTGTTGTGGTGCGGTATGAGAAGAACGCCACTTACCTGCAAAAAATTATAGGCTATACATCACATGATAAAGTAAGGCATCTCTAACAACAGTGTAATAAAAAATAATGATAGTGTAACGTTATAAAAATATGGTTGTAGAGCCTTTAAACACAACAATATGCCAATCATATGAAAACTGCATGAAGAGGGCGGCCCAGGACTTGCCGCACATACTTCAGGAGACAATTATAGTCAATTTCGATTAGAAAATGTTTTATCCATATACTGTAGGTTCAGCTCTCTACCGATACGGAGTGACAGTTACCGAGGACCTTAGAGGCGAAAATGGCCCCCCTCATAATTAACCCATTAACACATCACTAATCGCAGCTCTATAACGACGGATAACTGGACAAATCTTGATAAAGTGGTTGTATTCAAGATCAACCTAATAAATTTCTCCTGAAGTTGGTGCGTAAAGGCCCAGAAAAACATATATATCAAAACTGCATACTAAAACCTGCAACAGTTTATGCAGGGGATACAGCAATAGTTGTTCTAATGCATAGATACAAACAATATTAATTTTCACATCTATCTGTACCCATGTTTTGATGCATGTACAGTACACCACATAAAAAAAAAAAAAAAAAACAGGCATACGTATGACATTCAAAAGGACACAGAGTTTAAGGGAAAGAGCATCGTGTGTGTGTGTGTGTGTGTGTGTGTGTGTGTGTGTGTGTGTGTGTGTGTGTGTGTGTGTGTGTGTGTGTGTGTGTGTGTGTGTGTGTGTGTGTGTGTGTGTGTGTGTGTGTGTGTGTGTGTGTGTGTGTGTGATGAGAGCCAGTGCAAAAGAGAATTTATAAAAGCGTCAGTAACTCTGCAAGGCAACGAGTGTGTGTGAGTGAGGGAATGTGAGAGTGACGGTGTGAGCAAATGGATGAAAGTATGTACCAGCATGAGAGACAGGATAAATGTGAGAATGGATGAATGAATGAGAGTGAAAATGACGAGTGAGTGACTAAGTATGAATGAATTAGTGTGACTGCGAATGAGTTTCAGTGTGTACCCAAATTAGCCTAGAGTGAGGGAGAGTAAGTCAGTGTGAGTTACAGTGTGATGGTGAGTTTCAGAAGAGAGAGAGAGAGAGAGAGAGAGTTTCTTTTAGTAATCATAAAAAGTAGGGACAAAACGGGAACCAATCTACAGTAAATAATAAAATAAAATAAATAAATAAATAAAAACCTCAGGGTAGATTAAGGCATCACCCACCTAAGGGATTTACGGGGATTATTTTGACGTAAGGTCCTAATTAGAGGGATTACAAGGGCTTGGTCGTAGAGAGGGGCAAGTACAGGGGATGCAAACTTTCTTATGTATTGTGTTTTTTTATCTATCATCTATTTATCTATCTGTCTATCTATCTAGCCTACTTATCTATTAGTAATTCGGTCATGTATATCCACATCTTCATTATCGATCCATCTATCAGTAAATCAATCTATTTACTTGATCTATCCACCTATCTATTAGTTATTCCACCTAACTACCTGTCTGCCAACCTATCTATGTATCTATTTATCTATCTATCTATCTATTAATCAGTCAGTCTATCTATATATTCTTCAACACTTCTTTTGCCTCATCGGGAGGGCAGTGTTCCAAGGAAAGGCAAAATATTCCAGACAATGAAAGCGAGTGACCATTTTTTTAACCCCTGAACGTCAGCTCAGCACTAAATTCTTTTGTGGCTGAAGCGCCTTAACCCACCACACTACATGGTGTCCATTTGGTTATATGGCTACCACCCAACGTACTGTAGTGACTGGGTGCTTTACTTACATACATACATATATACATACACCTCTCTCCCTCTCTCTCTCTCTCTCTCTCTCTCTCTCTCTCTCTCTCTCTCTCTCTCTCTCTCACACACACACACACGCACACACACATACACGCACGCACACATACTCACCCATTCACTAACTCACCTTCTCTCTCTCTCTCTCTCTCAAACCCTTATGGATCACAAACGAATGGACTGCCTTAACCCACTAGACCACCAGGGCCTTACTTATTGCTGGACTACAAGAAACCTTTTAGTTTCTCAGTCAGTTTACTGCAGAGTCACCTAGACAGCACTGCATCGAGTGAATGGATGATGGGCGCTCCATGCTATAATAAATTTAACAATAACAGTAATAATAATAACAATGACAATAGTAATAGTAACTGTAGTACCGTAGTAGTAGTAGTAGTAGTATAATGATCATGAGGAGTATTTATTATTATTATTATTATTATTATTATTATTATTGTTATTATTATAAAACATACTTCTTTAATGTAGAATCGGTATAAAAAATAATATCACTACGGACAGTTCTTCTTTTCTGCTCCATTTCAAAATTGCATTTTTATTTACCATGAACACGATTTTTATGGAGAAAATTAACTGTAACACTGTGGTGAATATATATTTTTTGAGCCTTCCTGAATTGCGAGAGTAAGTTGGAAATTTATGTACTTCAGTATGTAATTTAATAATTATTATTCTTATTATTATTTTTGTTGTTATTATTCTTATTCTTATTCTTATTTTTATTCTTCTTATTATTATTGTTATTATTATTTTCATTATTAACATGTAATTCGCGGCCACACTGAAAGTGTGGAACGTGTTCGGGGGAGCAAGCGAGCAAGTCAGGCAGTGCTGAATACTGTCTCATGTGGCTCATCATCATCCTTTGATTTCCTGACCTGAAAATACTAATAAGAACTTATTAGATTACGCCAAAAATATTCCCTCACACTTTCCAAAACCAATACTCCTCTTGTATTTATTTTAGGTCGTGTGTGTGTTTTTTTTTTTTATGCGAGGAAGAAGGAACCAAAGGCCTTGAGCCCGCAGTAACAGTTCCCTCCAAGAGAAAAACAATATACAATAGAGAGCCAAATTCAAGATCCGATCATTTTGAGATGCCTGGACACACTGCGTTTGAAAGACTGGAGATCATAGGCAGCAGGAAATACAGACAGAGGGAGACAGTTCCAGAGCTGACCTGTTGCATAAATGAAAGACTGGGAGTAACTGGTTAATAATGACTTTGCTTTTTGCTCACTCACAAAAATTACTTTCACCAAATCTCTCGGTGAGCCCCGTTTCGATTCAGAAAACAGAAATTCAGTTTCTTTCGTCGATCAGGGTATTGTATTAGTCTGACTCGGATTCAGTCAAAATCCCCCCCCCCCAAAAAAAAAAGCCATACAGGAGGTATTATTTGTTTTGAAAAGGCAAAACCTGGTTGCTCCCAGCAATCGTCGGAAAATACTGCTGCGCTACTCACGCAACCTTAGACCGTTACTTCTTGCGCAGCCGGCTGTTACGCTAATCTGCCTTATAAAAAATCGTTTCCTCGATTTACAGAAAAACTATTGAGGATTACGGGTTGTCTACGAAATGAAAATAATTGAGGATTTTTATGTGGTTTCCAAGTTGGTGTCTATCTTTCTTGTAACTTCAAAATTGGCCGAGATATCCAAACAAGTTCGCTACTGTACTACGTAGTTTTCCTCCCGACCCCTGCCCCCATTTCTTGCTGATGCGATAAATTTTTCGCTCGGGTACATATGTCGGGGGTCCAAACTGTGACTAAATGTACAGTAGTGTTCTCGCTCGCTAGACAGACTTGGGGAGGAGATTTACGCGTCTCATCTCTCTCTCTCTCTCTCTCTCTCTCTCTCTCTCTCACACACACACACACACACACACACACACTGAACCATCATTACCCATTACCCTACACTTGCACCAACCCTGTCTTCCACCTCCTTCACGCAGCAATGACATAAGGAGTTTGGAGCTAACAACCTAGTGGATATATGAAGTGGGTGCTGGTAGCATGTCCATCCATGTACTAGCCTATGTTTGCGCGCTGTCGATTCACCGTTGACATACATGAATTGACACACAAGTACAGCCAATACAGCATATCACACTCACGATAGTATGTCCTTTCATGTATTTGAGCACTGTTGAATCACCGCTGACATACACAGACTGACACACAGAAGTATAGCCAACATACCAATTAATTTTATAGGCATCACTCTCCCTACAGACACCTCATCCCCAGTTGTGCCTAGCCAGTAGGGGAAGAGTTAATTCTAGCTATCACTCTCCCTCCAAGGAGAAGATGTGGTCAAACACTGAATCTAATTTGGAGTGATACAGATACAGCAGTGAGTAATTTTAGTATTGCTATAACTAAATCTCCCAGAGTAGTAGAGAGAGGGGCAGGCGTGTGGTGGCACTGGTATAACTGGGAGGCTCGACTGCCCGATTACACATATATTCCTCATCTCCTCCATCCCCCAAAAGGAGGATGGCAGACTACAAGAGGAAGGTATCTTTAGCCTGTATTTTACCAGTCCTCCCTCACCTCCGTTAGCCTACTATTTACTGCTACTGAACCTCGTAGTAGTAGTTGTAGTTGTAGTAGTAGTAGTAGTAGTAGTAGCAGTAGTAGTAGTAGTCCGGAAAGTCCCAAAGTAGCTGAACAAAATCGTCCAGAGACAGCAAGACGAAACCGTAAGAGGTCATCGTGCTCAAGGAGTTACGAGACATCCTAGCACCTCTTGTTTAGCAGTACCACAATATACATCATAGTATTCCTTTATGTGATGGTTCTCTCTCTCTCTCTCTACTACTACTACTAGGACTACAACAACAACAACAACTACTACTACCACAACTACTATTACCACTACTACTACTACTAACACGAATCAAATCACCTTTATTTATAGCTATTCAACCCTTTCAATCCGTGGACTTGCATTGTATTGTGTTCTTGCTGCCTCCAGAAGATTTTTACTATTTTTAGAAAGGGCTTATATTAGAAGAGGTTAATGGAGGCTACACTTAACCCCTCCAGTTCGAAAATCTCCCCTAGGCTGAATAAAATCGTCTGGATACGGCTAGAGTAAACCAAGGAAGAAATTCTCGTCTCCGAGATTCGTGTGGATAATACTGAGACTTAACGTACAAAAAATCTTCCTTCGCCAGGTCCTCTCTCTCTCTCTCTCTCTCTCTCTCTCTCTCTCTCTCTCTCACACACACACACACACACACACACTAGGGCATTAATTGCACCGACTGCATTATTTTCCCTCATTAGCCATATTTCTTTTCACGATCTCTCTCTCTCTCTCTCTCTGTCTAACGCGCACACACACACACACACACACTAATTAACTTCATTAACTGCACCGACTGCATTATTTTCCCTAATTAGCCGTATTTCTTTTCACGATTCTCTCTCTCTCTCTCTCTCTCTCTCTCTCTCTCTCTCTCCTATTGGATAAGAATGGATATTTACTCTTCTTTCTGATATAATTTTATATTTTATTCTTAATACCGTCACACGATTTAATGTTGCTCAGGGAACCTCTCGTAGTGTATGAGTTCAGTAGCTGGTCTGTTCACTTTCATCTCGCCTAGTGCTGCCAGGCTGGAGGTTAATTTGACTAGAAACCAAGGAGACTCATTCGTACCACGTAACTAAGGCTCATCGATTCCCTGCAACCACGACATACTGTCTGAGTTGCAGGAGTTGCCTAGTTCCGCCAGAAGATAACAAACCCACAATAACAGTTGCAATCCCAGGCTCGTCTTGACGTGAACTCCGTGGACTGCAGGAAACTTATGCTCCAGTCCACCGTCCTCCTTGTGGATTTGATTTGACCTGTTTTCCTGGCCACTCTAATGGATCTTCAGCTTCATACTATCCTGCTTCTGTTCTTGGATCACACCCATCGTATGTATCAATAAGTAAGAGGGTTATGATGATGATATTATGATGATAGCTGACAGTAGTCGTAGTTAGGAAGAGCGAGTGATATGATGGAGATAAGACGCAGACAGCTACGGTGATGGTGATAATAATCATAATAGCGACGATAGTGATGACATAGACTAACTACACACAGTCCAGGATAATTAAACCTGGGAGAGACAAGTGCATCACTAAAACGACCAAGAACTATCCATCTCTTCCCGCTATCCTTGACCTGGTGAAGACAAACGCGAATCCACAACAACCGGGACATTTATAAAGTGGATACCCTAATGGAGTGATACGAACGAGATGCAAGGCGACAATCACTGACACCAACGCCTCTTCCCCTTGTTCCCTTCCCCTCTCCTATTCCCCCTTCCTCCTCCTCCCCCCTCTCTTGCCCTCTCCTCTCCCCCTCCATCTTCCTCATTCCTTCTTCCCCCTCCTTCCCTCTCCCCCCTCCCGCCTCTATTCCACATACATCCTTCCTCCCACTTTCCCCATTCTCGCCTCCTCCCTCTTTTCTTTTCTTCTCACAACTCTCCATCTCTTTCTACAACCTTTCCATTCTTCCCTCTTCCCTCCCTCGTCCCAATCTCCCTCTCTTCTCTCTTCCCTCTTCCCTCCCTCGTCCCAATCCCCTCCCCTCTTCTCTCTTCCTTCTCCCACTCTTCTCTCTTCTCTTTCCTCAATCTTCCCTCTTCCCTCCCTCGTCCCCTTCCTCCCTCCTCTCTTCTCTCTCTTGTCCCATTCTCCCCCTCTCTTCTCTCTACCCCCTCCCCTAACGCTTGTCACTTCCCCCTCCTCTCCCCCTCGGCTAGATCACTGGACGGGACACATATTGGCAGGAACTATTAACAGGTCCTTTCCAGGTGTATTAGCTAGTCAACCTGATGACGGACGCGGGCCTCTCATAGCATCGCCCTCGCAATCACTTCCTCTCCCCCCAGCCTGTTGATGAAGACAAGGAGGGCTCGCTCTTACTAGTAACATTACAAAGGCAAGTATGTATTCTCGTGCGTTTGTGAGGCTTCGTAACACCTCTTCTGTGACGATTTACTTCGCATGTTACACGTCGGTATCCTCTTGTATCTTATAACCGCGTGAGGGGATATTAGGTTTTTTTATGTTTTACTCAACGTGTGTGTGTGTGTGTGTGTGTGTGTGTGTGTGTGTGAACAAAATTACTTGAAAAGTTTTTATCCGATTTCAACCAGACTTGATGGAAGGGTTAAGGCTTACCCAATGAGGAAACCTGCTTTTTTTTAAACAGGTCAAAGGTTAACGTCACAGGATTTGGTCAAAGTGTGTCCTAGCATAATCAACCTAATCAGTTTTTACGCGATTTAGACGAAACTTGGTGAAACAGTTCAGGTTACGGCAAGAACGAAGCGAGTCAGTTTTGATAGCAGTTATAAGGCAAGGTCAAAGTTCGACTCTTGTCTGTGTGTGCGAAAATAACTGAAACCGTTTTTGTATGATATGGACCAAACTAGGTGGAAGGGCTGAAGATCAGTAAAGAGGCTGACCTATATTTTTTTTTCTTTTTTCTTTTAGTTAAAGGTCAAGGTCACAGATTTTATCCAATTAACACCAAACTTTGTGAAAGGTTTCAGGGTATGGCAAAAATATAAGATGTAAATTTTAAAAGAGCCAATGAAATGTCAAGGTCACAGGGAAAGGTCAAAAATCTGTGTCACATAGCAAGGCCAACTTAAAACATATTCCATTTAATTTCGACCAGACTTTGTAGGAGGGTTCAGTGTAGAGCAAGGATGAAGATACTCCATTTTGACAGCAATCGGAAAAAGTGGTCGCAGGGCAAAGTCAAATGCCATACAAGAAGTGAGGTGTGTTGTGCAGAATAAATCGCTAGGAAAAGCTGCTACGAAATCACCAAAGCCATTAAGAACGCCATCCTATGTTCTAAGAATCTGGATCCAAGGAATGAGTCGCGTTATTATCTGCGTCTAAATTTTCCACATATAAAACCAAAGACTTCAACTCAGCCTTTAACATCTCTCTCTCTCTCTCTCTCTCTGCACATTACATTATTTTTCATAGCTATTCAGCCACTCTGCCTAGCCGCGCTCTCGAGGTTATTGCATTGTCATTTCCCTCTCTCTCTCTCTCTCTCTCTCTCTCTGTGCGTGTGTGTGTTTGTGTGTCTGTGGGGGGAGGGGGAGGCGGGAAGGATCACAGAGGAGAATTTGACACCTGTTTTAGTTACAACCCACATTTGCTCTAATCTTAAATTCCACACATCCCTAACTCAATATGAAGCTCCAGGTAGCCATTCCTAAATCCATTCCAACTATTCCTGTCTACATTCCTCATTCCTACTTTCATTTCTGCCATTCCTAGTATTATTCCGGCCTTTCCTAGTTCCATCTTGGCCATTCCTAGTACGAATGTTATTATTCCTAGCCCCTATGTATTAATTTCTAGCTACATTCTAATCATTCCTTTCACTGCATTTCCACTGCATGGTTTATTCCAGTTATTCTCTGTGATAATCACCCATTCTGAATTCGTTATTTTTACCTCGATTCCAACTAGTGTTACCTCGATTCCAGCCATCTCTACGTCCATTTCAACTATCCCTATTCCATTCTAACCATTCCTATTTCCATTCCAACCATTCCTACCTCCATTTCATTTCAGCCATCCCTACCTACATTCCGGCCATCCCAACTTCCATTCCAGTCATCCCTACCTCCATTCCAACAATCCCTACTTTCATTCCAGCCATTCCTACCTCCTTTCCGGACATCCCTACCTCCATTCCGGACATCCCTACCTCCATTCCAGATATCCCTACCTCCATTCCAGAAATCCCTACCTCCGTTCCAGAAATCCTTACTTCCATTCCAACCATTGCTACTTCTGTTCGTCATTCCTCCTTCTGATCCAGTCATTCCTACATCCATTCCAGTCATTCTTCGTTTTAAATCAATTATTCCTACCTTTACTCCAGTCATTCGTGTCTCCACTTCAGGAATTCCTAGCTCCAGTTATTCCAAGCTCTATTCCTGCTCTTCCTAGCCTCCCAGTCTTTCCCAACCTCATCCAAACCACACCTAAGCAACTCAGAGCGGGAATTTTTACCAATTTCTCTAGCCAATCATTGAAAAAGATAAAATAATATATGTATTTTTGCTTTCGTCATTCGTTTTTTCGGAGAACATGGTCATCTTTATCATAACCTTTCTTCACTTGACCTGACTTAATGTAACGGAACCTAAACTAACTTAAATTTTCCTACACCTAATTTAGTCTAACTTACTCTAACCTTCCTCACATTAATCTACCCTAAACTAACCTAACACTCCGACACGTAACCTTCCAACCCAACCTTCGTAACGTAACCTAACTTGACCTATCTTTCCTACACCTAATTTAATCTCTCTTAACACAACCTAATCTATGTTGCTTAACCTTCCTATATATACTGTATAACCTAACTTTAACCCAACCTTACCAAACCTAACCTAACTCGTCCTAACTTTTCTATACAACCTGATTTCGAACAGTCTAGCTCAGTCACTTCTACCCCTAAAGTACACACTCCCAACCTAACTTGCTTATTTCTTAGGTAGCGTGCTCAAGGAAAATTCCGGTCTTCGTCTAACTTAACTAAATTAAGAATCCGTTGTCTTAGGGTGTATTTACAACCTAATCTACTGTAACTTTACCTAATCACTGTAGCCCTAACCTAACTATAACCCACCCAACCCTACTTCCCTCACCTCCCCGCCTGCCGCCTCAAACTTTGCTAACAATGTGAGGCGCGAAGAAAAAGCTTGTTAGTGATTTGGTTCTTGTGGGGAAACTGGAGACCACTGCTTGGGGCTGTGTCTCGTGGGCATTCATAAACCCTCCTATGCTTAAGTTATATATGCTTGCTTGTAGAGTCAAAGTTCATTCTCTTTTCCTGCCTTTTTCTTACTTCTAAATTCAAAGATGCCTGATTGAGCGTTGGGAATAAATGTTCATATAATCACCCAAAATGAATGATAATATACACCTAAGTCAGTCAGGTCACATTAAGCGTTTATAAATCCAGCGATGCAAGAGAGGCAGTAAGCGAGCGGACTTTTAATATTTCAATATGCGTTTTTCTTCGCTCATACGCCTACTAAACACCTGACGAAGATATTACAGAGAAAAATAAAGTGGCAAAAATGCAACTCTTTGTTTATACTTTGTTTTCAATCATCTACTAAACAAGTCAGTGTCAAATTAAAGATTAGAGTGATAAAATAAATAATTAAAACGATGTGAAATAATGGTTAACTCTTATGGTGGCTTCGTTCTCGTAAATATTGGTTAAAATGAATAATACAATAGGTCTGCTCTAGCCTCGTTATCACCCACCAGAATCATGATTATATTCCTATTTCATTATCTTGAATGCTGAACACACACACACACACACACACACACACACACACACACACACACACACACACACACACACACACAACTGGCCCAGTCCATACACCCTGACAATCCAACTAAGAATCACCGACAGCATAATCTCACAGCTCAAACACACACACACACACACACACACACACACACAACAGGCCCAGTCCATAAAACCTGACAATCCAACTATGAATCACCGACAGCATAATCTCACAGCTCAAACACACACACACACACACACACACACACACACACACACACACACACACACACACACACACACACACACACACACACACACACACACACACACACACACACACACACACACAACTTCGGTTTCAACTGACCCATAATACACACAACTCAACCCATGAAAAAGGAGAAAAATACGAAAAATAAAGAAAAAAAAGGAAGCCAATGGAAAGAAAAAGAGAATCGTCCCGCCAAAGCATCCTCCCTTCTCTAAAATATTTACCTGCTTGTCATTCCCACCTGGCAGTGTATTTCTAGAGTTACCTGAGCTTAACCTATATAATCCAGGTGATCCTTTTATTTAATTTACTCTCCCTGCCACCAGATGATGCTGTTGAGGTTAGGAATGGTCTCGTACTGAAAGAGTTTATTAAGACAAACACCTGTATTCTTGTTGGGTAAGGAGGTTCCCTAACACCTCTTCCTAAGCGATTAATTTTGCTCATTACACCTTACTGCCCTCTCCTGTATTATTTGAATCAGTGAAATAATGCAATACTCAGCGAAGATAAAGTACGAAATGTTGTCAACCTGGCGAATCTGAAAATAAATCGCTAAGAAGGAGACGCTAGGGAGCTCTGTTAGTCGACGAGTATTCGTTTCTATGTCTAACCCCTCAGATAAGTAAGGCTTCTCGTATGGATGAAGGTTAGTAATTATACCTATCCCCTCCAGTTCTAAGTCTATCCTTCGCCGAATAAAACTGTTAGAAGAAGGAAAGAAAATAATAAATATCTTTGGAAATAATAACCCACTGAACCCAGGATTGCCATTTCACTTTCCTCTTGTCATCCCCTCGCGATTTTCTCCAACTTGGGACACACGCTTTGAACTAGAGGGTTTAGATACTACCTTAACAAACCCCTTCAATACCAGAGGCCTTTAGTCATGCTAAGTACAGTCGCCTGGTATCGGCAAAAATATGTTAAACAGAATGTCACCCACATTTTACGAAGTTTTAATATTCTCTGGAGTGGGATTCACGAACAAGTACAGCCTGTCGTAACCTGGATTTGCCTCTGCAGGAAGAACCTGAGACACGGAAAAATTTTGCAGTTTTCATTCCCTGTCCATCGTGGAATAAACACACACACACACACACACACACACACACACATAAACGTATATATATTATATCTATAGCCTATCTATCTCTTATCTATCTATCTATCTCTATCTATCTATCTATCTATCTATATATATTATAGATAGATAGATAGACAGACAGATACATAGATAGGTATTCCTATGATAATTTTCCCCCCGTAACCCGCCTCTCCCCCATTTTTTGGAGGAACAGGAGGTATGGCATGAGTTTGTCCACTCTCCTTTCCTTATCTTCCCTTGAAACGACAGTCACAGTTACGAAAGGGAACCGATCGTAAGTGTGTTTGTGAACCTGGCCACTGAGCGCTGGCCACGTATTAGATCACCTCTTTATATATATATCTTTATTAGCAAGACTACCAACGCTTAGAACCACACTTGATTGAATAAAATAAAGTTAAACAAATACAACAACAACAACAACAACACATATTTCTGATAAAGGTTTTTTATATGTTCACTCAAACGGCTGCCAAACGCCTCACTACCAAACAGAGTGAAAAATACGACCAAACAATATGATTTCTGAACTTTCTTATATTTATTATTATTATTTTTTACCACTTTGGAGGCTTATACACCGTGAAAACTGGTTAATACCTTCAGTCAGGCGATATTCCTTTAAACTTGCAACCAACAGACTAAGTTTTCTGACGGACGTATACTTGCGGAGGGGTTAATTAAAGTCATAACTAACTCCTCTGTCTATCTATCTACTGCCAGACGCCTTAATCTCCTAAGGGGTGATCGCAAACAAACTGCCTCCATGTCGCCCTGTCCCCCGCCATTTCACTGCCCTGCTCCCAGCTCACATCCCCCTCTCTCGTATAGCTCTCCACTCCATCCCACCATCTCATCCTTGACCTTCCCCTCCCTCTTCCCCTCTTCCACCTCACTCACATCCACTCCTCCAGTTCGAAAAGCCTCTCCAAATTTAATCTAATCGTCTGGTGGTGGCAAGAGCAATGGGATGTTGATGAGGGATATCTTCTGTGGTGACACCAATACGCTGCCTGAATACACACACGTCCCTCAACTTCCATCATATCCCCAGAAAGGAGGGTGACAGAATCAAAACAATAGCTTCAGCCTGTAGTCCACTGAGTTTGTATGCAGATGGGTCAAAGTAACAATAACAAAACAGCAACATCAACAACAATAGCAACAGCAAAGTAGCAACATCAACAACAATAACATCAAAGCAGCAACATCATCATCATCAACAGCAACAAGAAAATACGAGTTACAATTAAAAAAAAAATCCAAAGCTGAATGAAAATCGTCTGATGTAGCAGGAGTAGCATTAAAAAGAGTCGGAAAGTTTCCCCTTAACTGAATAAAATCGCCTGGTGGCAGAAAAAACAGAATCTACGTCATAGGGGTGCAGGGGTTAACACTCTCAATAAAACCAAATGATCTACCGTGAACTGGAATACAACACTAGAATTGCCCCGACCATGGGCGGGTTACTGGCGACAGTATCTACCCTCACTGGCTATAACGACTCAATTTTAGATCAGGAGAATATTCTAGTTTGGTGGAATGGAGAACAAGAGTTATTCCGACTATGAGAGGGCTATGATCCTTCACGAACACGTTCCCTGGTACCTGTATTTACTCGTGTAGCTACCAAACACTTGAAAACCAAACACTAGAACAACTAAATACTGGAAAACCAAACACCAAAACCAATCACTTGAATACCAAACAAGATCACAAAGTTTTATTGTACGACTCCCCCCCCCAAAAAAAAAAAAAAAAAAATCTTTCTCATATTTCACTGCTCTAGAGGCTTCATGACTGTACAAACTGACTAAGACTCTTTATAAATGCGTGCCCTGGTCGCGTTATAAGGGGAAGCAGGAAGCCATCAGCAACGTGTCAGTCAGAGCCCCGAGTGTGATCAGCCAGCATGCACTCCAATAGCCGAAGAGAATGGTGCTCCCCTCGTCCATCCACCCTCTGTACAGCTGGGGTCAATACTTCCTTTATACACCGTTTGGAAACTGTGCGAATTTTGTTTCCGTCGTGTTATCCAGTTTCTTTACACCGTCTAGAATCAACCAGCTGACACTCTAGTAACCTCATAAAAATAATAATAATATTAAATAAAGAAATCCCCATCGTCCATTCAGGCATTATTGTTGGGGTCAATATGTTCCTTCATATAGTCTCGAAACAGTACCAGTTTAACGACACTCTTTGCCTTGTCTAGAATCTGCCAGCTTGCAGACAATATCCAGAGAGAATTGTGTCCATTCGCCATGCAGCCACTGTACAGCAGGGATCACTATAGTCAAGGGGAGCGACTCATAGGTTGTTATTATCGTGCCCTGGCAACCTACCATTCAAAAGTGCATCTGATTTCGTGTATAATATGAGACGCATGTGATTGGTGTATAATATGTTCGTGTATAATAATATTCCTGTATAATATATTCGTGCATAATAATATGATTCGTATAATATGATACGAAATCGGACGCACACTTGAATGGTAGGTTGCCAGGGTACGATAATGACAACCTCAGAGTCGTGCGCCGCGACTACAGTTACTCTAAACATCATTGTGTCAGAACCTAATGAGACTGTGTTTCATTTAGTTTTACACAGTCTAGAATTAGTCGGCTTGGAGTATTAAAAAAAGAATTGTCTTCCCTATCGTCCACCACCCACTCTGTAGCTGGGGTTACTAGTTAAATTATACAATGCCTCGAAACAGTGTGAATTTTGCTAAACCAGCTTCATTTCCTTTCTTTACACCAGTATGCGTCACAGTAACTAGAGCGAATTGTGTTCCCCGTTCCTTCGATGTCCACACACTGTAATGCTCCGGACATAGTGTCAGTATTCACCGTCTCGGAACACCCTAAACTTTGTTGAAATCGCTTCATTAAGTTTCTTTCCGCCATCTAGAATCGGTCAGTATGCAGCCCAATTACCAGAGGGAATTGCGTTCCCCATCGTCCGTCCACTGTACAGCTGGGTTAATGGTTCCGTTACACACCCTTTCGAAAGTGACGATTTTGCTCAACTCGCTTCATAAACTTTCTCTACATCGTTTAGAATCAGCCAGAATGGAATCCAATCACCAGAGAATACTGTGTTCCTCCTTTGGTGCTGCACTGTACAGGAGGGCTCAGCAGGTTCCTTCACACACTGTCTCAAAGCACTGTTCAAACGTCAACTCGCTTCATTTGTTCCTTTACGCTGCCTTGAATCAGTCAAAGCCTTGGGCTATATTACGTTATGCAGTATTCACACTTCAACAGCATCTTCGTGTACATTTTCGCAGTTGTTGAAATTTCCTGCGACTTTGCTGATCTTACACTAGAACATCATGCGATGCCTTTGCCGGACCCTCAAAAGGCATGACTAAACTATGTTACTACGAGGGATTAGGGCAAGGGTAGATCGAGGGTGAGGCACCACATACATCCCTCCCTCGGTCCATAATGGCACAGAGAATAGTCATGCAAGGGTACTGGCAGGGGCAGCATCCCACTGATGCTAGACGCCTCCAAGCTGAAAAATCACTCACATTTGTCTCTCTTCAGTTATTTGTGCATCTTATTCGTACCTTTAGTGACACGTATACAATAATCATATATATTACATTTCTGGAGGCTCTGAACACGAATCAAATAAGAGATCTTGTCATATTGTACAGCAGTACAGTCGCAGTATGGCTAACAGGCAACGGGATGGGAGGTGTACGATACATAAATAGGACCTTAAAAGAACATAGAAAGTGCCTATAAAGGTTCCCCAGAGAAACGTTAATAGAGGGATGATCAGGTAACATCCCCTTGCATCCTGCGAGACACAGAGAAGTTTGCTGGACTTCCCTGAGGGCTCTAGTTTGAACTATTATACGAGTATTGGGATAGGATACAGTAACTTGAGTGACAAAGATAACTTACTCAGAGACAAAAGAGATAGTAGGCCAGCCCCTGCCACCAGCAGGAACAAGCAGTTACTTGCTTTACAACGTCTTGAAGATGTGTTGAAACCTACTGAGATTTTACTAAACTTAAGTTTCTGTACAGTCTCCAACCTGTCAAACTTTTATGATTTTGCATAACTGGTTTCATTGCTAACTTTACACCATATCGAACTGCCAAACGTCAATTAAAATATTAGTAAACACTTTCAAACTGTGTCAGACTCAATGAGAATTTGGCAACCTCACTTCATTAATGTCCTCACACCATCTTGAAATATATGACGAAGCCTAATGACATGTTACCTTCCTCACATCTCGAAACAACGTCGAAACCTACGGAGAGTTTGCTTCACTCGTATGTCAGAGCAGTATCGAATTCTAACGAGATTCTGCCTCACTCGTATCTTGAATCAGTGACGAAAACTAACTTTAACCAGGATTTAAACTTCACGAGACAGTGCTAAACTTGCTTTATTAATTCCTTTACATCGTCTCGACTCCGTACCGTATCGAAATCTAATAGGACTTTACTGCATGAAACGATAACCTCACATCATTCGTTCCTTAACACCGCTTCAGAACTAATGTAATGTTACTGTACTAATCAGAAGTATCTAAATGGGCTGGAGTATTGTTTCATTAAATTCTCTACACAGTCTCGAAAATGTGTCAGCCTAATGAAGTCTCACTCAGGCAATTTGCAACAGGTAAATGGGTTGACATCCCACTTCAGTTTCTCTGCGTCCCAAAAAGTGTATACGAATTACTGAGCACGACCATACATCGACCATCCATGAAAACACGATATCGCGACAGTAACCTGGATGTCGTATTCTTGTGGGACTAGGAGGCTCCCCAGCGTCTCCCCCTTGCCAACACAATGACCACAATGACTAATTAATCAACCAACATACGAACTACAGAACACTAACCAACACCGAAACAGATCCACAGCTTGAAACACCCATCAACACAATATACCAGACAGAAGCTAAAAACAAATTGGACTTAACCTATTATCAACCTCCATACTAACTTCAACCAATATGGCTTACAGAACGCCTCCAATACATATGAATCAACCAACAACAGTTAGGGAGGTGGGATGGGAACTGTATGGTAGTGGGGTTGATTCAGGCCGTTATGGGAATGTTTGTGGTAACCATTCCATATTCCATACGGCTCAACAGACACTCCATAAAAATACCTCCCCAGTCAGTTCTTATATCACGTAATTTCAGTGCGATATCATTAGCATACCCGAAGACAAATGGTGGGCAATCGTGTCCAAATGCCTGGTGACGTGTGAGGGATGATACGGATTCTGACCTCTGTTGGTGTGTCGTAGGTGGATTACTGGACCTTAGAAACGGGCTCCTAAATCATGTTCAGCGGCAACCAACACAACAGTTATAGCCATGGCACACAGATGATCATCCGCCACCTTATAAGAAACCTATAATCAATCAACCAATCTATATACTAACCATCCAACTACCACAAAAACAACACAATCAAGTTTCTCACACAGGAACCACTCCCAATACTACACAGAATACCAACCACCACATCAATAACATTACACCTCCCAAAACAACAACAAATCAACAGTCAATCACAGCGAACAACCAATGCACCAACACAGCGAACATAATAACTCAAAGAAAACCACTCGATCCAGGAGAAGCCAGTTCAAACAACGCAATCTACTAAACCAATCAAACAACGCAGCACTTTATCTTTCCCCTCTCTCTCTCTCTCTCTCTCTCTCTCTCTCTCTCTCTCTCTCTCTCTCTCTCTCGTGCTCGTGTTTTCATGGTGACCTAATAGAAACGGTAGTCACTGCGTGCCTTTTCTCTCACACTCATACCACCTGCTTGGGTACTGTTTGCCCATTGCACTTACTGAAAAAAGTGACTCTTATGTACTTTGGTGATATGACAACAACATTTAACCTCTTCTGCCATGTTATTTATAGTTTTGTCTTACTACTATTACTACTACCGGTACTACTGCTACTAGTACTACTACTTCTGCTAGACGAGTTATACTACTTAGGACGGCCTCCTGGTAGAAAAGAAGTTTAAGAATGCTATATGTAAACCAAACGTTTGAAAAAAAAAAATAATCCAGAAGTGAACACAATCGCCTGAAGATAAGAATATAACTTTAAAATACCTCACCGGGTTACAGAGGTTAAATAAGCAACCCAAACAATCGACAGTACACAAACTTAAAAACAAACACTCGAAGAAAAACACACACACGTCGGAGCCACAAACAACACCCCGCAATCAGCTCCCAAACCAATCCGGCCACAACTCCACAGCCAAAAAATATATTCCTCCATCTTTCTCGGCCCATCTGCTTCCCTTTCCTCCATTTTTTAGCCCTAATATTTCCTACGCCTCTACACACACACACACACACCTCTCTCTGTCTATCTATCTGACTGTCTAACTATCTTTCTGCCTGCCGCTCACGTCAATAATTCCTTTACAAATCTGAAGTTCCCAACTAAAGATTTTAGTAAGATTACCCGTTATTATTTTAGCCTCCCCCCTTCTCTCCCTTCTCTCTCTCTCTCTCTCTCTCTCTCAATAATTCATTTACCAGGCCGGGGTTCCGACCTAATGATGATTAACAAGATTACTTAACCCTTTGTCTGCGATGGATTGTCTTCAGTTGAATAAGATCGCCCAGTGTGTGCTGGAATGAAGTACAAAACTCTGTATTCCTGGCCACAGCGATCATCAAGGTAATTTCTAACCTTTATGCTGTGGTTCCTTCCTCTGAGCTAAATAGTAGTTTTTGACGTTATCCAGCGCAAAATAAATTAGTCTCGAACCTTCGAAAATCAACATGAAAGACATCAAAAGGCGGCGTACCTCAGGACTCAATGCGCTCAGGGCACTTACAAGAAGAGACTTTGGGTTGTAAAAAGAAAGTCTCTCCCTATTTTAGACACAATATATTAGATCAGTCATTTCATTGGCCTTCCCGGCAGGGGCTCCCATCCTACCTATTACCCACTACAACACCCTGCACACGATCCAGAACAACGCCCTGTGCATCATTAAAGGCTGCACCAAAACCACTCCTAAACCTCACTTACACTTTGAAACTTAAGTCAACCCTCCCTGAGAATATATTGATATGACAGTCATACAGTTCTTTAAGGCTGCCTGTGCCAACACACAGGACCTCTGTAATTACATGACAGTCACTCAACACAACTATATACATAAAAAAAATCGCCACACAAACATTATAATACCCTCTTCGAAAACCTACCACCTCTAGGCAATCCAACATACGCAGAGAAGAAGCATCATGGTCACTTCCCGCACAGGGCACTATTGAACCTTAACTATCACATTATACTACAAGCCCATCCCCCATCAGAGAAGACCTTTTTTGAGCTGACCGAGTTCAACTACCTAGGCTTAGATCACCCAGCCCTCCACAGTTACTTAGATTCGTGTTGGGTGGAATCACAGACGACACGTACCCCGTTTGTAGAATAGGCCCACACAACATAACATATATAATGGCACACTACATAGCACACGCCACACTAAGATGCAGACATAACATTAACGGTGTAAGGAGCTTGCGTTACGATCCCGTAGAAGGTGCTTACGTGCGGCCACTGGTCTGCTCGGCCAGGATGATCGGTGTTAAGCAAAACCAAAGTTATTCGACATTTTCGGTAAATGGCAAACCCCCTCGAATCCGACGACGTATGACATATATTACGCTATCTCCTGACGATTTATTCAGTTTGGATGAACTATTTCGATATCTGAATGAAGGAGTTGAAATGTCGCTAATTTAAACTCACTCAGCCTCAAGCAGATGGCGTATTTCGCGCGATATTTTATTCTTGCTGCACCAGTACGATTTTCCTCATCATAAGGGAGTGCCACAGCAGTGAAGTGGGTAGTGAAGGATAAATATATTTTCCTCGTCCAGTGGAGAGAGAGAGAGAGAGAGAGAGAGAGAGACCCAAAAATCTTTACCGTAACTTGGTCAATGTCACTGTTCCTTCCATCAGCAACACACTGATCACCTTTGTCTCCTCGTGACGAATCATTAGGCAGGTTCCACAATCCACTTTACACTTACGCCTTTCACGTTTCAAGGAATGAGCAGAACTGGCGACGACGTGAATAACTCTGTGACCCGATGTACACGACCAGGTGACCTATTGGATTTCATGGACCTTAACATATGACTGTCTTAGGGAATGGATCAAAGTAACAACAAAATCACTCTTCTGGGCCTTCGAAAATAGATGTGTTTCATAAAATCTGACCTGAACAGCGTACTTCTGTGACCTAAACTGACCTTTGAACTTTTGCACTTTATACTGATTTTTTTTGTACTACCATAAAGGTACTTCTCTATCGTTTCATGTTTTTGTCCACAGTTGCTGAAAATTTGCACATCTTCCCCTGACTTAAAGTGAGCCCGTGGCACAGTAGAAAGGAGGCGAGAGGTAGGAAGAGGAGGCGGTGAGAGGTAGGAATAGGGGGAGACGAGAGGAGGAGGCGAGAGGAGAGAAGAGTAGGAGGCGAGAGGTGGGAAGAGTAGGAGGCGAGAGGTGGGAAGAGTAGGAGGCGAGTGGTGGGAAGAGGAGTAGATGAGAGGTAGGAAGAGATGAAGGCGAAAAATAGGAAGAGGAGGAGGCGGGAGGTAGGAAGAGGAGGTGAGAGGTGGGAAGAGGGGGAGGCGAGAGGTAAGAAGAGGAGGAGGCGCGGGGAAGGAAGAGGAAGATAGAGGTACGAAAAGCAGGTGAGAGGTAGGAAGGGGAGGAGACGAGAGGTAGGAAGAGGAGGAGATGGGAGGTAGGAAGAGGAGGAGGCGAGAGGTAAGAAGTGGAGGAAGCGAGAGGTAAGAAGTGGAGGAAGCGAGAGGTAGGAAATGCAGGTGAGAGGTAGGAAGAGGAGGAGGCGAGGGGTAGGAAGAGAAGGAGGAGAGAGGTAGGAAGAGGAGGAGGCGGGAAGTAGGATGAGGAAGACAGAGGTACGAAAAGCAGGAAAGAGGTAGGAAGAGGAGGAGGCAAGATGCAGGAAGAAGAAGAGGCTGTGGGAAGGCATGTCAAGGAGGACTCCCAAGAGATGAACCTTTTACATCCCTTCCCCAACACGGCCACACACATTTCCCACCGCCCCCCGCTCCTCAGAGACTGGCATCCTAACTCCTTTCAAAATTCCTCTCTTTTTTTCCCCTCTCCTTCCGGCATCTGTGGTTCTATATTTTTTTTTTTTCCCTGACCACCTCCTCTCACCCCCACCCGAAAAAATGGAAAAGAAAAAAGCCAGAGAGCAGACTGGAAGGGAAAAATAAATTGGCCAGGAAAAAATATATGAACAAGCGAGAGAAGTAACAGCAGCACCGCAGGAGAGATGGAAACGTTCCGACTGTCTGGGGGGAGAATAAAGCAGGAGGAAATAAAAGAATATGATGAAAGCACCGACTGACGTAGGACCGGCGAGGGAATACAAAGGAATACAAAGGAAACCAAACAGCAACAAACCTTACGGCCCTTTCGAGGCAGCTTGTTACAGACTAGACTACCACTACGAGCTAATTCTACATGCTGAAGAATAAGGGTAGTAAATCAAGAAGGCTCAACCCGCCTCCAAACCCTCCAGTTAAAACTGGCAAGAAAAAGTGAGAAGGGCCACCATACAGCATGGAAAAACTGATATGGAAATTTCAGAGGAGAGACTGAAAAGGAAAAGTTACGTTCTATAATACTTTATCTATAAGCTACCAGTTTGAAAAACCTGAAACAGAAAGTAATAAACTAAAATGAATAATCAAATAAATAACTAAGGTACGACATTATTTACGGGTACGTAAAGTTAACGGGGCGTCTGTAGACACAGTGTGGAAAATACACAGTGGTGCGGCAGCCTTGCCTGGCGCTTTAAAGGTAGGTGCAGTCAATCAGGCCCCAGCTCCATTCACTCCACTGAAACAGTGAACTTTCCCACGCGGGACAAGTACACAAGTTATCTTCAGAAGTAGTTACCCCCGGTACATTAAAACAGAAAAACAAAAAAAATCCTGATGGTGGTACTAACAGGGACCCTCAGTGATCCACAGCCCCTCACATATTGAAAGTAAGAGTAGTGACCGTTAATTCAGAGCTACCTGTGCAGATCCTAGCCTGTGCTTATACTACTTTATTTGCATTTAGTAAACTGATAAATATATAATAAAGTGACGTGACGCTACGTACGGGTATATTAAGTTTAAGGGGTGTCTTGTAGACAGGAGGGGAAAGAACCTACATGTAGCTGGTAAAAGTAAGTTATTCGGACAGAAACTGAGTCAGCTGAGGATTCTCGTGGAAGTACAGAGACCAGAACTGCACACAATACTCGAGACGGGGGCGCACTAGTGAGTTGTACAAGGCAAGTATGACTATTTCCGATTTAAACTCGAAGTTCTGAAAAAAAAAAAAAAAAAACGTGTTTGCAATTTTAACCGCCTCGGTGCACTGCTTACTCAGTTTCAGGTCATTTGATATTATCACAACAAGATCCTTTCCATTTTCTGTACCTGATAACTGGATATTGTTCATTTTGTAATTACATGGACGCTGTTAAATCCAATATGAAGTACTTTGCATTTTTCTACGTTGAATTTCATTTGCCATTTTTCTGCCCATCTTGCCAGTGTAATTTTGTAACTGCTGCCACTGTAATTTTGTAGTTATTTGATTGGTTATTTTACTATCGTCTGCAAATTTGGGTATTTTACAATTTAAATCCTCTTCTATGTCGTTCATGTAGATAATAAAAGGTATTGGTCCACGTACTGCGCCCTCGGGAACGTTACTAATCACATTACGCCATTTGGAGGAGGAGGAGGAGGAGGAGGGGGAGGAGGAGAAGAACGAGGAATAATAATAATAAAAAGAAGAAGAAGAAGAATTAATTTCTGGTAGGTGAGGGCGCTCACAATCCACTCGACGTAGTGCTGCTCTCGGGTTCCTGCTCTTTCTTCTCTTCCTTCCTTCCTCTTCTGTCTTTCTTTCCTTCATTCTTTCTTCTTCCTTCCGTCTACGGGTGACTCTACACTGAGTGACAAGCCAAATGGTTTCCTGTACTCCAGGAAACCATTTACTACGCTCGGTGGTAACCATATAAACAAATTATGGCGCCCGGTGGTTTAGTGGGTAATTAAGGCACTCCAATCGGATTAAGCTTGGGCAGGTTTATATCCAACGGGTGGCTGGGGTTTATTGCTCACGTAATGCTACTCAGGGATGAGTGAGGCTGGGCACTCATCTCAAATGTCAGGACCAAGTGCCTAGCCCCGGACTCCTACGCTCCTCATGGGGCAACACTGGATTAGATGACGATGATGATGATAATGATGACGATGATGATGATGATAATAATAATAACAGAAATAATAATAATAATAATAATAATAATAATGATATAAATAATAATAATGAAAATAAAAGCTAATAAAAAAAACACGATAATATTAACAATAAAAATAAACAATAATAATAGTAATAATAATTATAATAATGATCATGATGACGATCACGAGGATTATGGCAAATGACGTTAATAATAATAATAATAATAATAATAATAATAATAATAATAATAATGACAATAATAATGACAACGAATGACGAAGATGATTCCTGTCAAATCTCTCTCTCGTTCACACGCCTCCTTCACCTCTCGTCCTTATCTCCCCTCATCTTTTCTTATCTTGGAATCCCCAGACCGTCTTATACTATTCTGGGGAGATATATACTAGTGAAGAGGTTAAAGACAAATCATATTATTCTTTTAAACAGGATAATGTCTTTATTTACTTTATTCTCGCCACCACCAACAGACGGTTTTATTAAGCTTAAAGGAGTTTGTTCTTATTACCTCCAGACGATTTTATTCAACTCGAGGAAGACTGCACGTGAGGAGAGGGCTAAAAACTATCTTTATTTATTTCTCTGAGATGATTATTACATCATTTATTTCCGCTATTGTCAGACGGTTTTAGTCAGGGGTTTATTTCTCGGGTCTTTTTTTGTTCCTTCCTCGCCTCACTTTCGTTTCTCTTAGTTATTTTGATTTTTCTGTATTTATCACAGCTTATCTTACTTCTGATTCCTCTCTCTCTCTAACCTAGATTTTTGTAACAGCTTTTTTGGGATTTGCTCGTTCTCTCTCTCTCTCTCTCTCTCTCTCTCTCTCAATGCCTCCGGTTCACCTCCTCGTCTCGTCTTTCCTCATTAAACCCTTGCTTCTCTTTTATCACTCACTCTCGCCTTGTCTTTAACGCATCGATTTTTCTCACAATTTATCGACTTTCTTTTCGTCCCCAGTTACCGAGGCGACCCTGTTAACCCCTTCACTACCAGGACATACAGGGTGGTCTGGAAATAGCGCTCCACTAGAAACTCAACTGGCGGGATCATGTTTTGCAGGTGCGGCTCAGTCTGCTGACGTGGTGAGCCTGGGTGTGGCACTGGGAGCAGGAGAGGACGATGAAGGGGGAGAGGGAGAGGATTAGGAGGAGAGGGAGGATGAGGGGAAGAGGAAGGATGAGGGGGTGATGGAGGATGGGGGAGGGAGTACAAATAAAATACAGATACAGGAAATAACTTAAATAATCCAGGAAAAGAATAAACGATACGGTTAATAATAAGTAATCCAGGACAGAAAGAAATGTTGCCAGGACAGACGCTGATAACGACTGACCGAGCCTTTCAACACACGAAAAATCTCCCGGAAAGTGGCTGAGGTGCGCTATATATGGACTACCCTGTACATTTTCTTCCTGTTACCTCCAGACGATTTTCCTCAGCTTAGGTTAGGCTTCTGACACTTAAGGGAGTCTGATACAGCCTTCTTCAGCCTCTTTAAGACTTGGGTGTTTTTCTAATCTGTTAATACTTCTCTCGTAGCAGGAAAAAGACAATGCAAAGTTAGGTTATATAATTGGCGGGGTTTACGTCATCAACTTGACGATTCTATTCAACCTGGGACGATTTTATTCAACTTGGGACGATTTTGTTCAAAATGAGATGATTTTACTCACCTTGGGACGATTTTTAATAACCTTCGGCCGATTTATTCACTTTGGGACGATTTTATTTACCATAAACTTGAGACGGTTTTGTTCAGCTTGAGACGATTTTATTCACCTTGGGACGATTTTAATCAATCTGGGACGATTTTACTCAACCTGAGAATTTTATTCGGCTTGGGACGATTTTATTCAGCTGAGGACGATTTTCTTCGACTTAGGACGATTTTACTCATCTGAGGACGATTTTACTCAATTTGAGACGATTTTATTCCCCCTGGAACGATTTTATTCAATCTGGGACGATTTTACTCACCTGAAGATGATTTTCTTCAATTTGGGACGATTTTATTCAACTTGGAACGATTTTATTCGTCTTCAGAACCATTTTTTTTCTACTTTTCTGAGGTAAGAAAAAAATCGTCTGAACACAGCTGGAACGCTACAGGATCTACATCTTGCTGCCGGGGTTGATCGTGGCACCTCATCTATAGCGATTCATTTTCCTTTTTACACTTAACATTCTCTCTCTCTATACGAATATGTTTTAATATGCACATAATTCCCATCAATAACATACTGGAGGATAATGTACAGCAGTGTAATGTGCAGAATAAATAGCTATAGAAGAAGTGTTAAGAAACCTCCCAAAACACAAGGGCCCGTTTTCTCGTCGGTTAATAAGGCTCCCGAGCACCTCTTACTCTGCGATTTATTTTTGGATTTGGTTGGTTAATACCATTTTGTGCCTTACCGATGCAGAATATTAGACATTAAAAAGATTCAGTAACAGATAAGATGGCAATAGCGGATAAGTAAAATAAATCGCTTATGAAGAGACGATAGGGTGCGTCCTTACCCGACGAGCATGTGGGTCTAAGTAAACGATTCTTTGTTGTTTAAGTTTCGCTTCGTCTTAACACATCAATTTATGACATTATTATTACATTTATTACATTTTTATCATTTTTATTACATTTCATTACATTCACTGGTTTTATTACATTTATAAAGCTATTACATTTACATTTTTATAACATTTACTGTCTTACATTTGATTTAATTTATATTTTTATTACACGAATTACATTTCTATTACTTAATACAATAAATTAATCCCATTTTTCACACTTAATTCCATTTTTATTACATGTTTATTACAGCTATTGCATTTCATTATATTCATTACGATAATTAAATTTATTACATTTATATTTTTATTAAATTTATTAGATTCTAACTTAAGTTTTTATCATATTTATTACATTTATTACATTTTTTAAGCTTTGTCTTTCCTCAGCAGTTGTTCGCATCTTCCTCTCCCCCTTATATCATTCTGGCTCAGATTGCTCGATTGTATTCAGCTTTGGAGAGAGAGAGAGAGAGAGAGAGAGAGAGAGAGAGAGACAGACAGACAGAGAGAGAGAGAGAGAGAGAGAGAGAGAGAGAGAGACAGACAGACAGACAGACAGACAGACAGACAGAGACAGACAGAGAGAGAGAGAGAGAGAGAGAGATTAACAGACATAACCAAACTGGTATGACAGAACAGGCTTGGAAAAAGAGATGCAGGGAATCAAAGCCCCTTACTTCCAGACGATTTTATTCAGCTTAGGAAAGACCTCTCGTACTCATCGGGTTAATGAAGGCTACATCTAACCCCCCCCCCCGTTCTAAAAATCGCTTCTGTTTTACTCCTACTGCCGTCAGACGATTTTATTCAGCTTAGAGGAGGCTTTTTTTTTTCCCAACTGGGCGGGGCTCGACATAGGAATCACCGACCCTCTCTTTCCTAGGTAAAATAAATAAATAAATAAATAAATATATGGTTAAAGAGTAAAATAAGTCGGCGGATTGAATGGGTTAAGAACTGGCTGAATTCAATCGGCTTTTGAGAGCATAATAATAATAAAAATGTATTTGAGGCGAAGGGGTTTATTCCTTTAGTAATTTCAACTCAATTTCTCCCTTTATCTCAACCCTTTCAGCACGAGTACGCCATTTTTACTATATTCTTGCTAGCTCTTGACGACTTTATTAATATCATGATAATTTTATTCGAACTGATGGTCTTTATTAATCCTTTCAGCACCAGGGAACTCTCCTAACCTACAAAATAATAATAATTGAAAAAGCGTCGTAGCATCAAAGCCTACCAAAAGACGTCATCGCTGAGAAGGGGCTAATTAATTTCCGGTACCGTTATTTTTTTTTTTTTTAATCCATTATCCCGCTCCATCCAAGCTCATCGATATATTTTTTATTATTATTATTTCGTCCTCGCTTTCTTCTCATCGATTTAAGTTGATTCTCTCGTGTATCTTCAAGACTGTGATTCACTTCACCCCTTCCACGGGCCACGAGGCTTACTCTCAGATTCCGTAAATCCCCTTCTCACTGCTACTCTTGGCGGTCGAGAAGGGAGCCCTCACGTGGTGGCACCGATACGAACGAGCGGCTCCACTCTCTCCAGAAGGGGACCTCCCTCTCCCCAGAAAGGAGAATGGTGAATGGCAGAAGAAAGAAAACCACTCTGCAGTACTCCGGTTCATGAACAGATGAGATTGCTTAACCTAACTACATCTTTTGCTTTTCATTTCTTATACACTGTTTTCCTGCAACAAAAATATAAAAATCCAGTTATTCGAAACGGATGTGGAGTAAGGATATCTGTTGAAGGAGAAATGGTAAATACACTGGGCTCAGATGGTACCGGCACCCAGACAGCGGGGATGGAAGTATTGAAACGGATGTACTGTATGAGTGAATTTGAAGGTACGAGGATGAGCTGAAGGGTAAAAGTGTGTGTGTGTGTGTGTGTGTGTGTGTGTGTGTGTGTGTGTGTGTGTGTGTGTGTGTGTGTGTGTGTGTGTGTGTGTGTGTGTGTGTGTGTGTGTGTGTGTGTGTGTGTGTGTGTGTGTGTGTGTGTGTGTGTGTGTGTGTGTGTGTGTGTGTGTGTGGTGAATAATCGAGTTACTGAAGTTCAGGAATCAAAGAATTGGCGAAGGAACGAAATGAATGGATGATATGTAAACGGAGATACACATGACAAAAGTTATACCCCCTTTCCATTTAATTTGGCGTTCGACGTATGACTTTAGCCCACAGGTAAACGATGCTTAGTTCTGTATGGATCGTTTGGCCGTGAAGAGATGCCAAGAATTTCTAAAGCTTGACTGACTGATGAAACGATGTGTGGACCATTTTAACTAGCTACTCTGTTGATAGTTCTCGTGATTTTGTACTTTCCTATTCCTCTTTTGGGCTCTCTTGAACCATATTTAAGTGCGAAAGAGGACGAGGACGATGGTGATACTCCTAAATCATTCCATCTCATCCATTCCGAAGTCATCGCTTCCCTGGAATTAGCTCATTAATTCTTCGCTCTCCTTTTCATGCCATCCACCCCTGCTTCATCTTACCAAGTCCATTAATAACATTTTTTTGCAATGCCCTGATGCACCAGCTATGAGAGACAGGCGCGGGCTTACTATCTTCTTGAAAATTTTTTGCTCACACCATCATCACGCCCATACCCCCCAACCTATCAACTACCATCTTCACAGGATGTATTAACCTGGCCCTACCCCACCACCATCTTAACCCACTTCGCCCACTCCTCTCCACCCACCCATATTCTTTCTCCAACTCCTGTCATGCAGACATCGAAGTTCCACAACATATTTTTGACTTGCGCTCTACTCTCCGCAACGCAACGCCTCATACAATACCCATATTCACAGGATGTACTCGTCTCTCCCTCTCCCTCGACTCATCACTGTCTCAGCCCCTCCCACATATCTCCCTTCCCGTTCCTCCCTCCGTCTCTCTCTATCCCTCCTCTCAACCCCGCAAATCTCGTCTTTCCTCCCCCCTAATTACTCAGTTTCCCCCCGTTTCTCTCCATTTCCCTTCCCTCCGTCTGTCACTTTCTTTTCATTCCCTTCCCTATCTCATTTTCTCTCCATGCACCTTCCCTGCTGTCATAATCTCCCTTAATATATCTTGATCTCCCCTCACCAATCTCCAAGACTCTGTCAATCTCTTCATATACACCCTACGCAACCCTTCACTCTCCCCTCTCTCCAATTTCCATATCTCGCACTGCTTCCACTTTTCCCCATATTCCCTCCTCTATCTTTTTTTTATTCCCCCCACAGAGGTCTGATTTCCCTACAAAACATATACTTACCTCCCCTCATCTCCCCTCTCCTCCCAGACCCTCCCCCTTCCTCAATCTCCTCTCTTCAATTCCCTTCCCGTGCCTCTCAATCTTCATCTTCCCTCCCCAATCCCTCATTCTTCCTCCATCTTCCCTCTCCTGCACGTACCTCTCACTGCCTCCTCTCTCCACCCTCTCTACCAATATCTAAAACTTTCAATTCCCTTTCTGAACTCAGTTCCTCCTCATTTCCCCTCCCCTGCCCTTCACACTTCCTCAATCTCTTTTCCTCTGTCCCACCCCCCCGCCCTCCCATTCCTCCTTTCATTTCCTTCTCCTTAATTCCCTTTCTGAAACCTCTCTTCATCTCTTCTCATCTTCCCTCCTCAACCCCTCATGCGCCTTACATACCTCGACTCCCCTGCCCTTCTCTCCCTACTCCTCTCCCTCCCTCCACTACCCACCCCTGCCTACCCCTCTCTCCCTCCAGAGCCCTTCAGTCCTCCTCACAAACCTCTCCTCCTCTTCCTTCCCCACATCTAATAATCCCTCCTTGTCCCTGCCCTCTCCTTCCCTCCGTCTTGCCCTAATCATCCCATCACTGATCCTGAGGGTCAATAATCAAAGTGCGGACTCTCATTTCAGATTCCGGCCCAGAACTCGTCCGCTGTGGAAAACGGGTCGACCTGCATGAGACTGATTATGATGGACCTATAGTAATCTGGAAATATTAACTCAGGGAATTATTAAATAAAAGGAAAGAAAAATAAATTCACTGCTGAAAGGTAAGTTATATCTAGAAGTTAGGTTTGCGAGGTGTGATGAAATATGCCTGATAATAATGGTTAGAAAACTCAGCATTTTCGAATATCAGACACACACTTCAATCATCCCCTCTTGCAAGCACACACCTGTTTCAACATTACTGCCACTGATGAAAGCATCACTCGAACTCTTCTGTTTTAGTGCTCTTCAAAAAGCTCGTCGTAACAAATTGGATGTCTTTAATTCTGTCAGTGGGATACATTGTCCTTTGATCAAGAGCTTCACTCTGAACAACAACCAGAGATCCAATGGTATTCAATCAGGTGAACAAGGTGAATATGGGACTCTTTTTTTTCTTTGTCGGAAACTGCTGGGTATCACGTGCTGCCTGGCAGGGCACACAGTCGTGGTGAAGCAGCACCTGCTATTCCACTTCTCACATCGTTGTTTGCGCCTCACTGATCCATATATATCCATACATATCCAAATAATTGTTCAAGTATTTGTTCAACTCTGTTCTTAAAAATGAGTCTGTACCCTGAGACCCAGAGTCGTCCTAACGTGCCATACACTGTCACGCTACCACCACTTGGGCGGTTATACCTATCACCCATAATGAATACACACTGGGGCTGTCTCGTTCCAAAGCAATGTAATGATATTAGTGGGAATGCTTTTATGACATGATAGTGGGTGTGGAAGATCAGTAATGTCTGTTTTCCCGTAAATTATACCATTAAACTGTTCCCAGCCCCAGCATGCAATAATACTCTTCTCTAATCAACTGACCGAAGATGAGTTAAGTAGAGAAAGATGATATTTTGCATACCTTATCACTAAAATCCACCATAGTGCTTTCACCTTAACTTGGTCCAGATTTTCGTCCTCTGGCAGTTTATTTCACATTGCCCAATGCCAGACAAGGCAATATTACGACTCTGCATCTTTCCATGGCACTTTTACGTGACTAATGTCGTATTCAGATAATCCCTTGTTACACCTCAACATTCACGATAAAGATATGACAATTTAAGGCCAAGCTGAAGTAAAAGGAGTATAGTGCCAAGCAAATGGCCTGACCTAAATGACCAAACCATCGCGCCCAACGAGGCGGGGGTCGAGCAAATCCGGAATTAATACAAGTTTAACAGGAAAGTGAAATTTAGGTCGGGTTGGCCTGAAGTGGAAAAATTAGAGTGAATTAAGAAAGTGGCGAACCTTTATCGGGAATCCATTAGGTGAGGCCTCCAAGCCGGGGGGGTCGAGGAAATTGCCTGTTAACGTTAATCTTCCTAGGTTTTCTGCAGGAATTCTTGGCTCAGGATCAGATTTCAACCCTTGTGCCTGCCAGAGGGGCCACGAGGTGGGGTGGGGGTGGGAAGGTACACTCGAGGACTCAAATTCGTTTCATATTTTACCTTTTTTTACTTTTCACTTTCCTCTGCTGACGAAACGGTACAATCGAGGGCATAAGTTTGCTTCATGTTTTGCCTTCTACACTTTTTATTCCCTTCCTCCGTTGGTGGATATCCCTAAGCTACGACAAGACAGATGTTTCCATTGCCCATAGTGGATTCTCTTTCATACGATGCGTTGGGGAGAAAAGTAAAGGGCATTAGTCATGAGGTGGGTGAGAGATGCAGTCGGAGAAACGGTACAGCTGGCAACACATGAACCTGGTACGGCGTCTGTGTGAAGTGAAGGTCTAGGTACAAGTTTAGACGCTGACGCATTACAGATACTTGGTCATTTCAACTAATGTCTGACACCTTCCTATATTCATTATCAGTGCCGCCAATAAATGAGTGATTATAGCAGGGTTGTCAAGTGAATCAATTGCTAGACCTCTGCTACACACTGACGCTGTCCCAGGTTCATATACTGCCAAGCGTACATCTTAACCCCTTTACGCCGGTGATATAGCTTTAATTTTGCTCTCACTGTCTCCGGACTATTTTATTCACTTGGCTTTCGAACTGGAGGGATTAGATATAGCCTTCACTGACCCCTTTACAGTAAGTTCATCCACAGTCGCGTGAAATTGTTTGGTGATAACGTACAAAATTCAAAACGACAGGTTCTCAGAGTGAAGCAGTTCATATTTCACCCATTCTACTTCTCACTGTCCTCTGCTGGCTAACATTCGTAGGGTGAGTACATTACCGAAGTGTGAGGTAGACGCAGTGGAATGACACCCTAACTACTGTCCATTCCTGTACCATCCTTGGACCATGAGAGGAATGAGAGGTAAAGCTAGTGATAAGAGATGTCCTTGTATTCCACCCGTCTATTTTAAACTTAGGGCATGTCTTTTCCCTCCCAGACACATCACGTCAAAGGGGATCATCTATGGACAGAAAAAAAGAAAAATACTCAGCCCCTCTTAGGAACCTTAGCCACAGGAAAAAGAGCAATATGAGAGGTACAATATTAGACGAACTTCCGACCCCGACCGTATTATCACTAGCAAAAGTTGGCTCAGTTTCCTGCCAGCTTTTATCATTCCTCCCCGATCGTCAGAAAATATCCGTCATTACGTTGTGCTGCCTTGCTCTTTACCGCTCTCCATTCCCATACGCGGTTTTTTTAATGCAATATCGCCACAGCCAGCAGGAATATGTCAGCCAACCTTTGTCCCTGCCTGTAAATTCAATAAAGTATCCTCAATTACGTCATACATGATTTCACAGACAGTGCTCTTGTTGTTAACATTTTTTTTCCTTTATGGTAATATACTTCTGAATGGACAGTGGATATTCTTATGTTGTTTAAAATTCTCTCTTCGCCGTGTATTACTATAAACAGCAGACATCCACGCTCATGAAAGTTCTATCCATCCATCTATTGCCAGACGCCTTAATCCCGGAAGGGGTGGCCATAAACAAATCGCCTCCATGTCGCCCTGTCCCTCGCCATCATAAAAGTTGCTGGTCAATATTTTGTTAACGCTTCATCCACTAATTCAAAATATAAAAGACAGAAAAAGTTCATAAATTTATTATGGACTGTGCAGTAATATTATGGACATAAATATCAATTCAGTTACGATAAATAACGTCGCAGTGAGCAATGGTATTCGAAACCCAGTGATCTTCGGCGCCCTATAAACTTCCAAGAATGTTATGTATGTTTCGTAATTATTCGACTAAAAAGTGGATCGATATTACTGTCCGAAACTGTAGCCAGGTATAAAAGTTCCCCTACTATTCTTCTTTTTTCACACAGAAGGAATGCTCGTCACTTTCCACCCTTACGTACCATATCACAGAGTTATCAAGCGGCAGAGAAACGTACCAAGACCCTCTCAGTTTAGGAATTTCAAACAGCAAAGGAGAGTGAGAAAGAAGATGAAGTGTTAGGCGAACTTTTGTCCTCTATTGTACCCTCCAGGGGCCATGAGGTGAACCCAGGGCACGGGGGATGACAAGACTTTTGTGGAGGAGAAAGTTCCCGTTATGGCGGGGGAAGTTTTAGCTGTGGTGGGGGAAGTTTTGTGGCTTAGTGAACAGGCTGTATGATGACCTTATAATGCTAAAAATGCCATGTAAATTATACTCTCTCTCTCTCTCTCTCTCTCTCTCTCTCTCTCTCTCTCTCTCTCTCAGGAGATTTAACCCTTGGGAATTGGAATCTGGCGTCTGATTTCTTTTATTCTTATTCTTCCTACTTTCAGATGCTTTTCTTCAGCTTAGGACAGATTTATCGAACTGGAAGGATTAAGTACAGCCCTCGATAATCCCTTCTTTGCATGGGGCTCTTCTTAAATGAAAGGAAATCATCTTTTTGCAACGAGAATACTCAAAAAAAAAAAAAAAATCGTCCGACTTAGATGAAAGGATGGACTGGACTTAACCTTCACTGCATCTCTCTGCTACAGATTCTTCTAAACCGAATAAAGTTGTTTGTTCGCTGCATAAACAAAATTCAGCAATATCCCAAGCAACTGGAGGGATTTCATATACCTATTATGTCGGAAAAGCTGCAGAAAAGGGGTTACTCAAGACGGTTATGAAGTACTTGGAGTTCTCTCTGCGAAACACAGTCTTATGGTGCCGGTCTGAATGAAATGTTTACCGGCACCATACACAGCGGATGGGTTAAAGAAAGGACTCGTTGAAGGGAACATCACAGCATAGCATAGCACACCACCTCACACCACACTAGACAACACCACATCACACCACACCACACCAAACAACCACACCACCTCACACACATCACTGCTTCACACATCATATATCAGACATAACACCGCAGTCCCACATCAAACCACACAACATCACACTGCACCATAATCACACCACACTATACCATGCTACACTACACTACACTGCACTACCCCACACCATATCGTGACCACATTATATCGTGGTTATGGCGTGGATACTCGTTGTTGTTGTGTGAATGAGAGGACGTGACAGGGAAGAAGATGAAGAGGGAAGCGATGGCAGAAAGAGGGGAGAGGCGAGGACGTGAGTGGAAAGGAGATGGAAGGGGGAAGGGGAAGGTGGGAAAAGTGAGAGAGAGAGAGAGAGAGAGAGAGAGAGAGAGAGAGAGAGAGAGAGAAAGAGAGAGAAACTACATTTTGACTGGAAATTTCTGGATATATGATAGTGGCATTTCTGGCTGTACCGGGGTAATTTCTGGCTGTGGTAGGGATATTTCTAGGTGCGGATTGAATTTTGTGGATGAGATGGGGAATTTTTTGGAGGAAAACTGGAATTCTTGTCGTGACTGTGAATTTCTGGCTGTGGTTGTGAATTACTGACTGTGGTTGTGAACTTCTGGCTGTGATATGAAAATCTGACTGTGGCGTGAAATTCTAGCAGTGGCAGCGAATTTTGGGCTGTAGCGGCGAATTTTTGGATGTGGCGGTGAAATTTTGGCTGTGGCTGGGATTTTTTGTATGTAATGGGAATACTTATGATTATGGCACGGAATTTCGGATGCGTCGGGGAATATCCGGCAGTGGCTTTTTGAAATTCTGCAAGCGTTTTACTTCTGGATTCGGTGGGGGTAAATTCTTGGTGTGGCAGGGAATTTCTGATGGGGTGGGGAATTTTTAAGGGGAATTTCATGATGGAACGAGACTATTTCCGGATGTGGCTCGGAAATTCTTAGCAGCGGTGTGGAAATATTTGGGTATGGTGGGGAAAATTAGAATGTGGTGGGGGATATATTTATCATCATCAACATCATTATAACTCTATTTCCCAAAATGTTATGTCGGGGGAAGGCAGAAACCAAAAATGCGGCCCATAATGTAGACGTGAACGCAAGGACTGGCCAGCATTCTCGTTGGTTAAAGATGCTCCCTAGTACCTCTTCCTTGGCGATTTATTTTTGGGCACGGCTGGTTAATATCATTTTGCACGTTATTATGCAGCGTATTGTAACATTTGAACTACTTAAATAACACAGGAGAGGAGAGCAGGATGTAATACGCAAAATAAATCGCTTAAAAAGAGGTGTTAGGAAGCTTCCTTGCCTGACGAGAATACGGGCCACAGAGACGTATTTTAAGTGGAAGAGGTTCGTAGTACCCCTTCCTAAGCGATATATGCGTACTCCACCTTAACGCACTAAGGAATAAATCGCTAAAGAAAAGGTGTTAGGAAATCTCGAAAAACCACTCAGACTACGGCCAATATTCTAGTAGGATGAGGAAGCTTACAAACACCACTTCCTTAGCGATTTATTTTGCATATTACGCCATTAGTCTCTTGTATTATATTCCTTTGTATTATTAACATAATTTCATAAATAAGATATGGGCAATGATTAAAATGTCATACGCAGAAATAAACAGGTAAGGAAAAGGCGTTAGGGAGACTCCTTCACAGACAGGAATACGGACCTACGACCCTCAGTGTGGACTCAAATGTAATACCAACAACGGAACACCTCCTCCCCAGATCGTCGGTGTTCTCAATCTCCGTACGGAACACACCCAAAATTTTCGGTGCTTCCAAAGGTGGTACGGAACACACCCATCATCTTCGGCGCTCCCAAAGGCGGTTCGGAACACATTCATCATCTTCGGTGCTCCGAAAGGCGGAACGGAACACACCCATCATCTTCGATGCTCCCAAAAGCTGTACGGAACACACCCATCATCTGCGGTGCTCCCAAAGGCGGTACGGAACACACTCTTTATCTTTAGTGCTCCCAAAGGAGGTACGGAACACACCCATCATCTTCGGTGCTCCCAAAGGCAGTACGGAACATACTCATTACTTTCAGTGCTCCCAAAGGCGGTACGGAACACACTTATTATCTTCGGTGCTCCCAAAGACGCAATGGAACAGGCCCATTATCTACGGTGCTCCCAATCTCCGTCCGGAACACACTCATAATCACTGGTGCTCCTAATCTCCATACGGAACACACGTAAAGCTTCCGATGCTCTCAGACTCACGTACAAAACACGCCCAAATCTTCGATGCTCACAAACCCGTACGGAACACATCTGGTATCTTTATGTTCCCCAAAACCTGAACACACCTGAAGTCTCCGGTGCTCCCAAATTCCGCACGGAACACAAGCGGAATCGTTCACCGAGCACGGAACACGGCCAAAATCTTCGGCTCCCCCAAACTCCGGTCGGGTGGCTCCGTGATAAGCCGAGAAGTAAGTCAAACAATGTGTGTGTCGGGGAGAGGGGAGGGGCGCAGTCAGGCAGTGTGGGGCTCGGGGAACAAAATAATCCTCTCTTCATCGTTGTCGTGGCAGAGGCTCAGATACTGCAGGGAGTTTTTTTCTGGCACGCCGGATATTGCAAGAACTTTTGAGATTCTGCACGGGATTTTCTGACATGGGGATAATGCGGGGAGTTTTTCTGATGACATTTTTTTTTTCCTGTCAGGGTTATCTAAGATGCAGGGCAATGTAGGGGTTTTCTTCTTTTAACATACTGAAAGGATTTTTACTTGTGCTACAGGGAATTTTTCTGTCACCTCTTGTGGTAACATATATTGCAGGGATTTTTCTCATATATATATATATATATATATATATATATATATATATATATTCCCTGTCAGACTCCAAGGACTATTTAACGACATGCAGGATAATTTTTTTTTCCTAACACTGCATGGGTGTTTGTGAGATACTGAAAGAGTTTTTCTTGTCATACATCAGTAAATTATTGTGGAACGAGGAAGAGTTTAAGAATTTTTTGACAGATTGCAGAGAATTTTCAAAGATAATGAATAACCTGAGAATTCTTTCTTGAATGACATTTTTCCTATCATTTGAAAACCTTTTTCTTGGTTATACTGTAGGCTATTTCTGAGACAGTGAAACTCTCTTTTTTTTTTTAGTCATAAGCTATGGCATTTTTTTTTTAATGTTTGATAATACAAGGATATTTTTTTTTCTGATACTGTGACCACAGTCTGCAAGGATTTTTTTCTTTTTCTAACATATTATAAGATTTTTTCCTCATACAGCAACGGATTTCTCTGTCATACTTCAAGATATTCTCGTCATACTGGAAGTTTTTTTTTTTTTCCCTCTCACTGCAGGAACTTTTTATTGCACGCTGAAGATTGAAAGAACTTTCTGATCAACTATGACCACTTCCTGACGTACTTGATAAAGCGGGTACTTTTTCTGACAATGTTGCACGATTTTTTTTTTCTAACCGACAGAACATAACTTGTTTTTCGCATAATGAAGGGACGTTTCTGATACATTAGATAACGGAAGGACTTTTCTGATATTCTGTTGCCTTTTTTTTTGGAGGAGGGGACATTGTAGGCGTTTTTATGATATTCAAGTTTTTATTTTTCTCCTGATATACTAAAAGAACATTATTTTACGCTGGAGGGATAATTCTAACGATGGTTACAGCAAGGACTTTTTCTAACAAAAGAAGTGTCTCGAAGTCCTTCAAGAAGCACATCTGGAATACTGGATATTAATACGACTTTCGTTCTATGCTGCTAAATACTATATGCATATTATATCATGAATCTTCTGCATACGGCAAAGATTTTATCAAAGCTATTCAGTATACTGAACGCTATTTCACGCATACCGCAATAACTCCTTTTCCTTCACGCTCTAAATACTGCAAAGATTTTTTTTTTTTTTTTAAATCTCCTGGTTACTGCAAACACTTTATCTCGCACATCTACTGAATATTGCAAACCCTTTATCTCGCACATCTACTGAATATTGCAAACACTTTATCTCGCACATCTACTGAATATTGCAAACACTTTATCTCGCACATCTACTGAGTATTGCAAACACTTCTTGTTTTGGACTACTGGATACTGAAAACACTTTATCTCGCACACCTACTGAATATTGCAAACCCTTTATCTCGCACATCTGCTGAATACTGCAAACACTTTATCTCGCATATCTCCTGAATACTGCAAACACGTAATCTCGCACATCGACTGGATACTGCAAACACTGGTGGTAGGTGGAGGCGCCCATCATCCACTCACTTGATGTAATGCTACCTACTTCTTCCTCCACATCTAATCATTCTTTTCCTATGTCTGTCTTTCTCCTTTTCAGTATCTGCCATCCTTCCTATCACTGTTTATTATGATTCTTTCTACTTCAGGTGGGTCAATCCTGGACGACAAGCCGAATGGTTTCCTGTAACTCAGGAAAACATTTACAACGCTGGGTGGTAACCATAACGTTAAATAATGGGGTGAAGTGGAGCCCATTATGGTGACTCTTTTAACTAGGTGGCTAAGCAAATGTGGCGTCCACCCAGGAACTAAACCTACACATTAATCCCAGCCCCTCTCTGTGGCGAGGAGCTATCAGTCGCATGGGAACATCGGTGCACTGCACGGGACGATTCTGCATGGGTCTGGTCGGTCACACAGACTGGGGAAGCATAACAATAAGCACTGTAAACACTTTTCTGCTGCATCTGTTGATACCGCAAACACTTTTTCTCGTGAATCGACTGAATATCGCAAACACTTTCTCGTGAGTCTAATGAATACCGCAAACACTTTCTCATGCATCTACTGAATACAGCAAATACTCTTTCTCACGTGACAACTAAAACACCAAACACAACTAATATAGCTACAAAACAATCCAATTATCTTTTCTAAACACACTGGATTCTGTCCGGAAATTTTCTCTTACACCCACTCAGTACTGTAACAATTTTTCTGACGCACTCAATGCTGAAGAAGGCTTTTCTGACGAACCAAATATTAGCAGACATTTTTACTTCCCTTTCTCCCACACTCGCTCCACCAACCTTTCACTTTCCCCTTTTTTCCCCTAGACAATTTTCCCCCCGCCGTAATGAGGCAGAAGCATTAAGTTTCTCCATTCGGGCTGCCCATTCAATTTCCCCCCAAGACCTGTCAGGGAATTATGGCGGAGTGTTGACTGAGCAAACATCTCCCCCGCCTCCCTCATCCTTGCCCCCATTTCGCCTCCAAGGGGTATAATTTCTGGCCTATATCTGCCCTGGGGATGGGGGAAATGGGAGAGTGTGGCGAGGAATTGGGGAGAGGGAGAGAGAGAGGGAAATGGGGAAAGGGAGAGGTGAAGAAATGGGGGTTATGGAAAGAGAGAGGAGGGGAAAGTTAGATATAGAGAGCGAGGCTTGAGTGTTAAGGAAAGATAGGGGGAAGAAAGTTGTGTGTGTGTGTGTGTGTGTGTGTGTGTGTGTGTGTGTGTGTGTGTGTGTGTGTGTGTGTGTGTGTGTGTGTGTGTGTGTGTGTGTGTGTGTGTGTGTGTGTGTGTGTGTGACGCAAGCCAGGTAGAGTGAGAGATGAGAGTGTTTGAGGTCCTGAAGGTCACAATTAAGCAAGGTGAGGCAAGGTAAATTCAGACTATCCATACCTGACACCCACCTTTGTCGCAGCCACCAGGGTCACGACAGGTATTCATTTTCATTTTATATTCATTCTATATTATTTCCCTCACTAACCTGACCTTACCTAGACAAATCTAATCTAATCTCATCTAATTTAATATCGTCTATCACACATAAGCTTAATTAACAAACATAACCTACTCTAACCAGCCAAAACCAAGCCTAATACTACCCAAACAAATCTAATCTGACATAATTTGATCTAACCTAACCTAATCCGATCTAACACAACGACAACCCTAACTGAATCTAACCTACCCTACCTTAAGCTAACATTATGTAACCTAACTCAATATGATTTAACTGAAACAAATATGATCAAACCTAAAATACCCAAAATAAATATAATCTAGCCTAACCTATGCTATGGTCATCTAACCTAAATTAATCTACCCTAACCTAAACTATCTTATCCTAACCTAACTTAATAATATAATGCTGATGTGTGTCTGCAGAATGTCTATCGGTATCAGTTCCAAAGCCAGAAGAGGTCCCTAGTTCCAAAGCCAGAAGAGGTCCCTATATCTACGGCGGGCAGATAGACTGACAGATAGATAAATATAGGTGGATAGAGACTAAAACAGATAGGTAAACGAGTACAGATGCAAGAATAAGATAGGTACATACACAAACTAAACGATATATAGACAGTGTACCAGTCCTGCATGAGACAGCCCTAGCATGTATTCAATATGGATGGTGGGTGTTAGCGCCGAAGTGGTGACATGTGGAGATGTAGGAGGACTACTGGGCCCCAAGGAGGACCACTGGGACTTGGGAATAGGCACTGAAGCCTTTGCCCAGAAGTCGGACACGCAAAAAAAAAAAAAATGCAGCTGACAGACGCAGATAAATGAATATATTGTACACAACAGTCGATCGGTATAGGGATTTTTATCAGTTTAATTTCAGACGTCAAAAATGTATTTCCCAGAAGAATACTACAGCAACCAAACATTCACACACACACACACACACACACACACACACACACGAGAGGCCCTTAGTTCTTCAGTACGATGACGCAATTTATTATATTCTTCCTTCAACAGGCCATTTTACTGAATTAATTTATTACAGACCCCTAACGAGGCATGTGTAAATGAAGGCCTGTCTAACTCCTCCATTTTGAAGAGCCAAATAAAATTGAAGATAGAAAGAATTAAATCAAAGATACGTCACCAGACTGAAGAGGTTGTTGCTGTTGCTCAATCCCGGTCCATCTGATCGAGAAGACCCATCGACCGCAGCCAAGTAACTCCTCCTATAGGGTTGTTTCATAGGTTCTCCACACCGCTGATGCTGTCTTAGTGTGCCCTGTTTTTTGGAGTGCTTCAGTGTGTGTTATGTTGTGTTGGCTATTTTACAAGTAGGGCACACGGACTGCTGAGACTGAACGAAACAACTCTCTCTCTCTCTTACTGATAACATATGGGAATCAAGTTACTACACTACTGGATCCGTTTTACTACCTAACGACATTCCCTTCCTGACGCCTATCTTCTATCTGAACCTCGGATAAGATGGTGTACACGTGAAGCAGGGGAAAAATTTAATTAGTTACATAAATCAGCACACTCTGATCGAAAAATACTCCTACACAAAACACAGATCAGTTGTAGATGCTGAGGTTAGCGTTGTCTTTACCAGGTGTTGAGTGGCAGCTTCACCAAAAGTGTACTGTATGTTTTATTGATTACATTACTACTGGATCATCTATCGAGTATTTAGCATTCTTCCCCTGTAGTTGTTTCAAGTTCAAGCTTTATTGAGTTTCAGTCTAATTCTGTCACTGTAAAAATATGAGACCAATAAAATATATGTTAATTCGTATGCTGCTGGTCCCTACACAGTAATGTCTCCCGTGATAGAGCTCCAAATTGGTGTTGTGATGATGGTGGAGGTGCGCAGGTGTGTACCGGTGCAAGAGTGAGGTGAAGGTGCTCAGATGTATAACGATGCGAGAGTGTGGAGGTGAAGGTGTGCAGATTTGCAACGACAGGTGAGTGAGAAGGTGGTGGTGCGCAAGTGTGTAGCAATGTGGGTGAGAAAGTTTTGATACGTTGATGGGTACCTGTGTGAGAGTAAGGTGGTGAAGGTGTGCAGGTGTATAACAATATGAGTGAGAAGGTGACGATTTACAGGTGTGTAGCAATGTGAAAGTGAGGAGGTGGAGGTGCGCGTGTGTAGCGATGAGAGAGTGAGGAGGTGGAGGTGCGCAGGTGTGTGACGATGCGAGAGTGAGAAGGTGGAGGTGCGCAGGTGTGTAACGATGCGTAAGTGAGGAGGTGGAGGTGCGCAGGTGTGTAACGATGCGAGAGTGAGGAGGTGGAGGTGCGCAGGTGTGTAATGATGCGTAAGTGAGAAGGTGGAGGTGCGCAGATGTGTAACGATGCGCGAGTGAGGAGGAGGTGGAGGTGCGCAGATGTGTAACGATGCATATGTGAGGAGGTGGAGGTGCGCAGGTGTGTAACGATGCGTAAGTGAGGAAGTGGAGGTGCACAGGTGTGTAACGATGCGTAAGTGAGGAGGTGGTGGAGTATATTGGAACGACACTGTGGTATCTCCACCTGACAATCACTGGAAGGTACCCAGACCTCAGCCAAAAGGACCTCAGACTTACCAAGTCCGGCAAATATTGTACCTGTGGTGTTCCTGATTGTTCTGACGAATCAGTAACCCTTTTCTCGGGCAGAGGTTGGTAATGAGATGCTTCACACGCCTCTGTACCTTGTCTGAAAGGTTATAGATGAATGTAAAGGCTGAACATCCAGGCAAGAGGCGAACATCCAAAGTGGGGCCGAATTTGAGCTTTGTAATGTGTTGGTAACCCATCAGCTTCCAAGATGTCATATATTTGTCCTACTTGCAGTTAGTTCCATGGATACGTTATATCCGACTTTCTTGATATGATGCTCAAATGCAAGTCTGTTATCAGCTTTACACCAAAGGATACTGCGGTTGCTACTGAGACTCAGATGTTATTCTCGAATACTAGTGTGTAATAAAAAAGGTAATGTCATTGGATGATCGTGAGTTATCCATTGCTTCAGTCTTCTCTGTGGGAAGTTCCACCTCCCACCATTGACCCCATAATACAGCGTGGTATTCTGTTGCTTTGCCACCTCAAGCACAGAGTCAACATCTTTTTTTATGTGTGGGAGTATGCAGTCGTCCGCATAAGGTTTCAGGATCATTCATGAAAATGATGCACAGAATGGGTACTAAAACAAGACACCTATGGAACAGCAGCTCCTATGGCATGACCTGATGATGTCAGGCCGTTTACAATTGATGTTCGTGACCTGCTGGCAAGGCAGTCAGAAACAGTTCTGGCAGATCCCCTTCGATGTCCTGGGCTTCCGCTTTGGTCCGTATTCCAGGTAGCACATGAAGTTTCGCAGCAACTTCTCCTTAGCAATTTATTTCAAATTTCGTATTACTTTTTCGTATATGGTTCTAATATCGCTTTACTATCAACACAGATTGCAAAAATAACAAAATGATGCTGAGATATTGAATAAACCGCTAAGAAGTGGAGCTGCGAGATCTCCCACGCAATCTGAAATACGATCCACTGCCACTGACCCGGACGCCACCCACAGTTAACCAGAGTGGCGATGTCAGGGGCATTAATGTACGTGTTGTGGCCCGTGTCCAATGCATCATTACACGGAGTCGTATTCTCGTCCACTCTGGAGGCTCACTAACACCTCTTCCTTAGCGATTTAATTTCCATGTTACGGCTTATTATTCTCTTGTGTGTCACGTACTTACACAGAAAAATATTGCACGGATACCCTTAAAAAAAGAACGTAGCGGATACAGAAATAAACTGGTAAGGAAGAGGTGTTAGTGAACCTTCTTAGTGGACGAGAATACTGGCCCAGGTCTTGGAGCGGAATGTCAGATGTGAAGTTACCAGATCTAAAGTCATTGCTTATCGCTTAGGTCGGGCCGATCGAGGAACCTGTGCAATTATTCAATTATTGGTAGGTGGGGGTGCTCATCATCCACTCACTCAATGTAGTGCTGTTCTCAGGCGTCTGCCCTTTCCTCTCCTCCATCCTTCTTTCCTTCCATCCTCTTCTGTCTTTCTTTCCTTCAGTCTTTCCTCGTCCTTCTAGCACTTTTTCGTGACTTGCACCATTAGCTGAGTGTTGATTTAAACACAGTAATGAGATGGCGGTTTTAAGTCTAGTTTTTCCTCTCTTCCAACCTTCCAGTTCTGTCTTTCTTTCCTTCACTTTTTCCTCTTTCTTCTGCCTACGGATGACTTTACACTCCTCTTCTGTCTTTCTTTCCTTTATTCTTCCCTCTTCCATCTGCCTGTGGGTGACTCTACACTGAGTGACAAGCCAAATGGTTTCCTGTACACCAGGAAACAATTTACTACGCTGGGTTGTAACCATATAACCAAATTTTGGCGCCTGGTGGTTTAGTGGGTAATTATTGCGCTCCAATCGGATTGGGCCAGTGAAGGTTTATATCCAAGGAATGGTTGGGGTTTACTGCTCATGCAATGCCACTCAGGGATGAGTGAGGTTGGTCACTCTCATCTTAAATGTCAGGACCAACTGCCTAGCCCCAGGCTCCTACGCTCCTCATGGGACAA
>NC_136958.1:42699748-42759748 GCF_032717465.1 Coenobita brevimanus | reverse complement strand
TGTACACAGAACCGGCGAAACTTGGACTGTTACACCCGTAGACTTTCAGGCAGCAAAATTTCTAAACGAATTATGGGCGATCGAAAGTTAGGTTAGGTCACTTTGGGCAGGGTTTGGTCTGACTAGATAATTTTTGGTTGGGTTGGGTTCAGATCGACTAGATATAGACGGATTAGGTTAGATTGCTTTAGAATACGTCGGTTTTGATGTGTTTTGGGTTGGGTTTTATTTGGTTGGGTTAGGCTGGGTTAGGTTCGGTTGGATTAGGTCATTTTAGGCTTGACTGGGTTGGGTTAGGTCGGGTATTGTATGGTTAAGTGAGACTGGTTAGGATTAGGCAGAGTTAGATGCGGTTAGGCTGCGTCAGAATTAGTTAGGTTAGGTATGGAGAGGTTATGATAGGCTGAAAGAGTGCGTAGGATGGGAGCAAGAAAGAGGAAGGAGAAAATAAGTTACTTAATGACCAAGTGTAAGATGGTGAATTGAAGTAGGAAATGCAAATGTGGAAGACAGGAAGACAAAAGATTATTAATGAGAAGCAGTGGAAAACAGTGATTTGAAAGCAGGAAATGCATACATTAAAGGCAAGACAATGCTTGATAGTGTCCTGGTACCAACACAGGAGTGTTTTTAAAATGATCAAGCATTAGAATTTTTATAGGAAAGGGAGAAGCTGTGCATTAAATAATCACTAATATACACTTATAAATAAATAAATAAAGTTTCAATGGGTGAGTGTAGCCTATACACTGTATATACACTGTATATGGCTAGTGAGGGAGTGATCGCCCTTTACCTACACAGATCAAAAGCCCTCGGGAGCAGGGGGGTGGTTGCTTTCTCAGGCAGAGGAACTCCTTGAGAGTGAAATGGCTGGGAAGCATGCCGGCACGTGACTGGCTACAGCATAGCTGGGTCTTTCAGGTGTGGGCAATCAGGCAAGTTAGCTGCCTACTGCGACTGCAACACAATGGCGAGGTGTTCAGGAAGTTAGCCAAAGAAAAGTTGATGGACTCTGAAAGAACAATAATGGCCCCCAGTCCCGTGCAGCCCTTAAATGGGCAGGGGGTGCTAAGAATCTCACGGTTGCCTCAATTACAATCTAATTCCTTTATCAATGCAAAAAATACAATTAAAATTGGTAACTGGAATGTGAGAACGCTAAATCATAACGGTAAAATCGATGAGTTAGTGAAGGTTTTTCAAAATTAGGGACTTGATATTTGTGCTCTGACAGAAACTAGATTAACTGGAGTCGATAAGTTGGGTTTGGAGGATGGTATACGTTTATTGATATCTGGTCGACAGGACGGAATGCATTATCAGGGAGTAGGATTGTTGCTGGGTTGTAAAGCAAATAAGGCTTTATGTGAGTGGGATCCTATAGATGAGCGATTGCTATACGCACGGTTTAAATCAAATCATGGGAACATCAGTCTGTTTGTGTGTTATGCACCTACTAATGATGCACTCGATGAAAGGAAAGACACATTTTATGAAAAGTTGCAAGAAGGAGTAGGAAGGGTACCTAGACATGATGTTTTGATCTGCGTTGGAGACTTTAATGCAGTAATGGGCTGTTCAAATGAGGGATTTGAGGCATGTATGGGTAAGATGGGAGTTGGTAGTAGGATGAATGAAAACGGAGTGAGGTTTGGAAGCTTCTGTCTAGCAAACGACTTAGTCATCGGGGGCACACTCTTTCAGCATTGCAATATACACAAGACAACTTGGGTGTCGCCGTGTGGAAAATATAAAAATCAGATTGATCACATCGCTATCAGTAGGAGGCATAGAAGTTCTCTGCTAGATGTTCATGTTAAACGGGGAGCGGATATTGGTAGTGACCATCAACTCAGCATTGCAAAAATAAGGTTTAAACTTAAAAATCAGAAGAAGGAAAAATCTGGTGTTGGTAGATACGATATTGTTAAGCTTAGAAGGGAAGGAGAAGAAAAGGAGGAATTCAGATTAGAATGCAGAAATAGGTTTTTGGTGTTGGAAACGTTGGAAGAGGGGGAGAGAAGTGTAGATGAGATGTGGGAGGATGTGAACAAAGTTTTGCATGAGACTGCTGAATGTACGATTGGAAGGAGACATAGATTCAGGAGAAAGAAATGGATATCAGAGGAAACGTGGGATATGATAAAAAAGAGAGGTGAGGCTAAATTGAGGAGTGAGATGCAATGCGTTGATGAACGAGAGATTGAATTAGGAAGAGCTGCGTACTGGAGTTTGAATTCAGAAGTAAGAAGGTTAGCTAGGAGAGATAAAAGAAGATGTGTGGATGGAAAGGTTGCAGAGACTGAAATCCTAATAAACAAAAATGATGGACAGAGTCAAAGAACAGCATATGAATCGATTAGAGAACTGAGTGGTAATGCAGGTAAACGCAAGGAAATACCAATTAGAGACAGGGAAGGAAATTTATTGACCAAAGATAGAGATATTAAAAATAGATGGAAAGAGCATTTTGAGACAGTTCTTAATAGACCAATACCACCAGAAGAGGATATACCGTCTGCTCAGGAAGATTTAAATATAGAAACAGGAGAGTTGAGGCTTGCAGAAGTGGAGAAAGCAGTAAAACAGTTAAAGAATAATAAGGCACCAGGGGAGGATGGTTTATTTCCGGAAATGTTTAAAGTGGAGGGGGATAGATTAATAATGATCTTGACCAAGCTATTTAATAAGATATGGGTGACGGAGTTACTACCATCAGTTTGGAAGAATGGTGTAATTGTTAAAGTTCCGAAGAAGGGAGACCTGAGTGAATGTGGTAATTGGAGGGGAATCTCTTTGTCACCGATAGCTTTGAAAGTTTTCAGTAGAGTGTTGTTAAATAGGTTGGAGCCGGTGGTTGAGGGTATTCTGAGGGATGAACAGGCTGGTTTTAGAAAGGGACGTGGTTGCAATGATCAGATCTTTATAGTTAGGCATTTGATGCAGCAAGTTAATGAAATGAGAGTACCGTTAAGTCTTTGTTTTGTTGATTTTGAAAAGGCTTTTGATAGTGTTTCGAGAGAGTCTATGGGGAAGATCATGAGACATTATGGAATACCAGAGGAGTTTGTGAGGGTCATTATGAACATGCATGAGGACACATTTTGTAAAGTGATGGTTGATGGTTGTCTGAGTGATTCGTTTGAAGTCAAGTCCGGAGTAATTCAAGGTGGTGTTCTATCGCCTTTACTATTTATATTGGTCATTGATTACATTATGAAACGTGTTGGAACGGAAACCGGTGCAGGTATACTTTGGGGAGAGAACAGGAAACTTTTGGATTTAGATTATGCAGATGATATAGTTTTGATTTGTGATGGGCCAGAAGAGATGCAGAGAGTGTTGGACTGTTTGGTGAGTGAAGGTCGCAAGGTGGGTTTGGTTATTAATTGTGGAAAAACTGAAATAATCAATATGAATATGGAAAATGCGCAGGAATGTGTAATTGGAGATATGGTTGTAAAGCAAGTTGATAGGTTTAAATATTTAGGTACTTATTTAGCCAAGGATGGTTCTTTGAACTTTGAATTCGAGGAAAGGTTAAAGAAGGCTAATCAGGCAATGGGAATGCTTAAAAATATTTGGAATAATAACAATTTCTCTGTGCATACAAAAATCAAACTTTATAAGGTAATGGTTAGGAGTATCTTAATTTATGGACACGAGTCTTGGTACAGCACAGTGACTATGGAAAATAAATTCTTGGTGTTTGAAAATAAAGCATTTAGAAGAATATTAGGAGTTAAGTGGTGGGAAAGGATACCGAATAGTAGAATTAGAGAAATAACGGGAGTGCAGCCGATCGATGAATATGTTAGATTCTCACGATGGAAGTGGCTAGGACATGTGTATAGGAGACAGGGAATAGTACGAGGTACACCAGGGTGGGTGGCACCTGGTAGGAGAGGTAGAGGAAGGCCAAAAGAGACGTGGGTGAGGACAATGAGACGGGAAGCTGGAGATGAGTGTTGGGGAGATCTTGAGGAGTTAGCACAAGATAGGATGTGGTGGTGTGAGTTCATCGAGGCCCTATGCATCCCCGAGGGTGCCACAGGAAATGATTGATTGATTGATTGATAAGGTAAATAAATAAATAAGTAAACAGTATGAATAAAGAAAATCCAGAATTTGGCCAACTATAAGACCAAGACCCTCATTCTCGTCAATATAGGGGAATTCCTAACATTCCATTCGTTGCGATTTATTTTCCGTATAACAACTGATATTCTCTTGTATGCCCCTTATCTTGTGTTAGATTTCGATATAGACTATATATAGGGTAAAGAAGAGAATGTTAACTTTCCATATACAGGAATAAACTGGTAGAGGAAAGGTGACGGAGAGCCTCATGAAGTCGCCTCCCCCCCACCCCCGTCTCTCTCACCTGCTTCTCCCTCCTACTGACATCCCTTAGACTCTGCTTAGCCAGGGCCAACTCTTGCGTCACTCCCTCTAGGCTGTTTTCATTCAGGCGTCTCTCCTCCAGTGCATGTTCACCTTGGGCTTTAACCTGTAATACCAAATCATTTCATCAGTCTATTATTATTATTATTATTCTCTGATTTATATACTTATTTGGTCACTTTGTCCTCGCTCATTTGTTCCTATAATACGGTCACTTTACCCTTCTTCAAAGCCTGTTCCCTGCACTACCCACCTACACATTCCCCAGCTCACACCTCAGTTCACCCCACTCCGACCTACCCCACGAATCCCCTTCTCACCTGCTCCTTAAGGTGAGAGATCTTCTTTTGCTGGCGAGATCTGATGGCGTCCAGTTCGTCGATCTTGGCTGTCATCTCATCCATCTTCTTTTCCATCTGGGAGTAGCGGGTCTGGCGGCGGAAGGAGAATGAAAGCAGATGAAACGAAAGCAAAATACAGTAAATTGTAAAGAAATAATAAGAGGTGAGGAGCATGGGGTAGTGATGTGAGGGGATGCATTACAGTGAGGGCATAGTGGACTGTTTGTGAGTTGTCTTTTGTAATGATACTGAAGGACGGAAGGAATGAGAAGACTTTATAACACTAGGAGTCAGAAAACCAATACGAAATAAGGAATTTAAATATCTATACGAAAGAAACCCAATATTAAACAAGGAATTTGAAACCCTATACAAAACAAGGAATTAGAAAAACTACACGAAACTAGAAATTAAAACCTGTGCAAAACAAGGAATCGGAAAATTTGCACGAAAGCATCAGAAATCCTCTACGAAACAAAGAGAAAATTTATATGAAACATTGAGTCTTAAAGCCCATATGACACGAATGAGTATGAAAGAAACTGTGATGGACGAAAATTAAAGTTATAATGGTAACGTCTTCCATTTTAACCCCTGGAAGACATGGGGGAAAGAGGCTATACTTTGATTCACTGAAACAAATTGCTGGTATTTGCCTGAATAAATTATCAAATCGCGTCTATGGCGTTAGAAGCTAAGTGATATAGTTATTTTTTCTGTGGCAAAACAAAGATTCAGTGGTTTGGAGCCTGCAAAGATATCTCCTTGGTCTACTAAACTGTACTGTGCTTGTCCTAAGTTACCGTAATACTTCAAATACATCCACAGCACCGAAAGTGATAAATGAGAAAGTTTTTAATCTAGCCAGAGGACATTTTAATTAGACAACTGCTGTTCCCAGACGATTTAATTCAGTTTTGAGAGCGCCCTAGCAGAAATGGGGACAACAACGGCTGTAAAACTTACCCCTCCCGTTCGAAAAGAATATCTTGGGGTAAATGAAAATCATATGAGAATTCTGAAACTATAATTCAAAATATGTCATGGAACTGAAGGGGTTAAGTCTTTGCCTCTCAGTATATCGGTCAGGTGAATATAATCGCAATGTCGATCGAAGTAACGTGACTGCTTGTGCTGTGTGTAAGGAGAACTCATACGAACGAATGAATGAAAAGATAAGAATAGTAGGAGCGGCTCAAACACACACACATACACACACACTCTCTCTCTCTCTCTCTCTCTCTCTCTCACCTTCTCGTCGGCTGCCTGTGCTAGTTGTGCCTTGAGATCTCTCAGTTGCAGTCTGGTCTCCGCCACCTCAGCGTTCAGTCTCTCCACCACACGACACTGGCGCTTGTATCTGCAGCACAGTGACTTACATATAGAAAGTAGTCTCTGGTTTAGGCAAGAATTTGGACCTAGCTGTCTGTCTGTCTATCTAGCTATCTGTTTATCTATCTGTCATCTAAATCTGTCTCTCTCTATCCATCTAATTGTATGACTGGCTGTGCATCTGTGTGTCTGTGCATCTATCTATCTATCTTTCTGTCTATCTGTCTGACTGTTTCTGTGTGTCTATCTGTCATGCAATATCTCATTTTACCTGTCTCTTTATCTATCTACCTATTTGCCTATGTATGCACGTAAGAGTATTTTGTATGCATGTATGTATGTATGTGTATGTATGTATGTATGTTTCCTATTGCCTGACGCTTCATCTTGTGAGAGGTGGCCAGGAGAAATAAGGAGACCTCCAGACATTCCTCAGTAAAGACCTCTTTTCCCACGATACCGTCTCCTTTACCTACTCCTTCATCGTAAGCCGTATTCTAGGTGTCGTAAAAGGTTTCGTAGCATCTCTTCCTCAGCGATTTACTCTGCACATTACAGCTTTAGCATTTTTATATTATTTACATTATGTTAAAATCGACACAGTTTGCACCAACAACACAGAAGTGGATACTGATGCGTAACGTGTATAAATCGCCAAAGGAGGGGTTTTGCGAAATCTTCAAAGCCACATGGCATAAGATCTCTCATCTCTCCGCCTCGTTCTCGGTCTCCCTCCCTTCCTCGTTATCTCCTTATTATTTCACCTACACGCGGATGTGTTGTTTATCATCAGGGGAGAACAGCTTCCACCCGACTTGGATCCTCACATATAAAGTGGGGTCCAAGTTTGATGATAGTGTTGTACCGCCAAAATAAACACAATTTCAGAATGGGGTTATAATATTTGGGCAATCTATGGCACTGTGAAATGGAGACACTCATTATCGTGAAATTCTCATGATAATTATGGTTGGATTACAGTGTTTCCGGTGGTAAAGAAGGGCGCTGATTTGTGACAGAGCACCTCCTATATACTGAAGTAAGGGATGAGGGTTGGGGTCAGAACTAATTTTATGTTAGACGGAGGGAAAGTCAGTTTGTGTGAAAGTAACTCCTATAGGATGTGGACGTGTCATTAATTTGAGAATACTTCCTATATGAAATGAGTGTCGTTACTGTGAGAGTACCAGATGTATGAAATGGGTGATCATTATTGTGAGATTACCACCTATATGGAATGGAGGTGTCATTAGTGTGAAAGTGTCTCCTACCTGAAATGGGGAAGGGGTCAGTGTGAAGTGGGAAGGCTTCATTTAGCGTGAGAATGCCTTTTATGAAGTGGGTGACCTCCGTGTGTCATAGAGTACCACTTTAGTATAATGAGAAGCCCCCATCTTTCACAGCCTCCTAAGTGAATCAAGAGTAACTCCGGGATCTTCCAAGTTCTCACGAATAGCTGCTAAGGTAAATGTGAAAAAGGCTTCCATTTACTACTACAGTGTCTGGCGAGTGAAATGGCCAAAAGCATTTATTACATATAGTGTTGTAAGATGGTAAGGAGACTCAGATGGAAAGCCCTTGAAGCGTCCGACGATTACTTCCCCTCCCCCTGCTCTTTAATTACGCTTGGTTGTATTTCCAGCACTCCATATTCTCTCTCTCTCTCTCTCTCTCTCTCTCTCTCTCTCTCTCACTTGGCTATGAGTTCGTCCCTCTCCTCCTCCAGCTGCCTCGATGCCCTAGCAGCGTCCTCCGTCAGTGCCAGTTTCCTCCTGAGCATGTCAACGTGGAGGTCCTTTCTCTCCACAGCCTCCTTCAGCCCCTTCACCCTTCTCTGTAGCTGGTATACCGTTGTTGTCTGTGGGTGGAGATAGGGAAATAAGCAGGTAGGTAAGTAGACTGGTAGGTAAGAATAAAGGTAAGTAGGAAGGAACACAAACAGCTAAGCAGATATTGTAGCTGGAATGGAGGTAGGTAGGTAGGTAGGTAGAATGGTAGGTAGGAAGAAAGGTGGGTAGGAAAGAACATATAAGCAGACAGGTAAGTAGGTAGTAGGTAGGCACGTAGGAAGGAACACAGATAAATAGATGGCTAGAATGGATGGTAAGGAGGTAGGGAGGTAGACTGAAAGGTACGAAAGAAGGTAGGTAGGGGGGAACTCGGAAAGATAAACTGATACCGAGAATAGTAGGTAAGTAGGTAGGTAGGTAGGTAGGCAGGTAGGTAGGTAGGGTCACAGACAGACAGACATATATATAGAGAAATAGGTAGGTAGGTAGGAAGACAGACAGACTGAAAGATATCTACGTAGGTAAGCAGAGGGACAGAAAGGTAGATAGATATAAAGACAGGTGGGTAGGTAGGGAGATAGATATATTGATAAGTAGCGAGATATCAGTGGGTAGTAGGTTAGTAGACAGATAAATAGACATATATATATATATATATATATATATATATATATATATATATATATATATATATATATATAGATAGATACATACATACAGAGAGAGAGAGAGAGAGAGAGGGAGATAGATAGATAGATAGATAGAGAGAGAGAGAGAGAGAGAGTAAATAGGTAGGTAGGTAGAGAGAGCCACTGTTCTTTTTGGCATGCCCTACGTGATGATCATATCTCTCCACAGCCTCCCTCTGTCCCTGCATCTTCCTCTGTTATCTGTGGAAGGAGTAGGAAAAGAGGTAGGTAGGTAGGTAGGTAGGTAAGTAGGCTTGTAGGTAGGGAGAGAGGTTGGGAGGTAGGTGGGCATTGAGTAAGTATAAAGCTATGTAGGTTAGTAGGTACGTAGGTTATAGGTAACAAGTATACCGTTGTCGTCTGTGGAAGCAGATAGGTAGTAAGGGAGAAAGGGAAATTGGTAGGTAGGTAGGCAGGTAGATAGATAGGTAGAGAGGTAGGTAGGTAGCCAGTTTAGTAAGTAAGTAGATGGGTAGGAGGGAGGAAGGTAGGTCGATAGGTAGGTAGATAGGTAGGAGATAGGGAGGTAGGTAGGTAGGCAGGTATGTTCTACGTATTCCTGTATTCCTAATATCCTTAAATGGGTGTGAAGGATAAAGAAACAGGTGTATGGAGAAGCTAAAAAAAAAAAAGGAGAAAAATCATTCGACTAATCTGAATAATAATGCCTACGAAATGATCATTTAGACCTAGTAACTATTTGCAGACACAATTCTTGTAATATTCACACACACACACACACACACACACACACACACACACACACACACACACACACACACACACACACACACACACACACACACACACACACACACACACACACACACACACACACACACACACACACACACACACACACACACACAAAACAGAAGTAAAGTTAGAGTAATAATATATATAATATCTATAATACAACCACAGTATTTCTCTCTCTCTCTCTCTCTCTCTCTCTCTACCTTATCAACAATCTTTTCCCCCTCCAGCTTAGCCAGTTGCTGACAGCGACACACGATCATCTCCACGTCGTTGGTCACCTCCTGTCCCATCTCCACCAGCCCCAGCGCCTCCACAACTCGTCCCAGGGTCCTCATCGCCTATAATTTAAGAGACAGAGACACCAGGGATCACATTTATCCTGGATCTTAACCATTTTTGAAGGTAAACAAGTCTCCATAGTAGTTTTACGTAAGGACACCCCTCCAGCAGCCCCTAGCCTTTCCAGTTTAGGATCCTCATCGCCTACAGTACGACACAGAGAGACAAGGATCATAATGCCAAGGATCTTTCTTGGATAAACACGCCTCCATGACAATTATCATTATCGAAGATCTGTTTGGTTTTAATATTCTGTCACTTTAACCACTTCAGTCCTATTATATACATTTTTATATTAGTGGTATATCCTGACAGTATGATTAAAGTTTGGTGAGAATTTTCAAAGTAGAGGATTAAATATAGAGTTCATGAAAGGTTTCAATCCTAATCTGCATAAAAACGTTTCGAGAATATGATGCAAAATACTTCCTGCGGTTGAAGAGGTTAAGGACTGCATTCTGAGTGGCATAGGAGACTTCGCAGCACATTTTTCTTATCGATTTGATTTGGTATTACACTTTAGTATTCCGTTCTGTTAATATATTTTTTCTACCACTGACTTAGTTTGTTTCTGTGATGTATATTTAGATAAAAAGATATAAAAGCCAAAATAAATCGCTGTTGAAGTGTTGCAAATCCCCGAAGCAACTAGAAACGTAGACCTAAATTCGAAACGAGAAAGTAACAGCAGGTGATTAGGGCCGTATTTTCGACGGCTTAGACTTCCTGGCATATAACGCATTATAACTTATGAACGTTATTTAATTCTTCTTTATATAAACACAAAATTTACAAATAATATACGAGAACACACTGACCTACCAGATACGGATATAAAGTTAAAATGAAGAAGTGTTAGGAAGTATCTTTAATAGACGAAAATAACCCCCCAAAAATAACATAAAAAAAAGTTTCCGTTTTTTGACGCTAAGCTATAACATTACCGGAAACTCACCTTTTCCTTCTCGATGAGCAGGTTCTCTCGACTGGCTTCTGCTGCAGCTTGGTCGGCCTCCAACTGACGACAGCGAGTGCTGAGGGCGTGGAGATCGGCCTCGGACTGGCGGCCTCGCTTCACCGCGGTCTCGTACAGCTCCGTGTGCCGCCTTGATTGTTCTCCCAGGCTGGTGACCTGAGCTGTTAGTCTCTCCACGTGCTGAGGTGCGATGATGGAAAGGGAACTGGATGAGAAGAAAATTATAACACACACACACACATACACGCAGGTAATCCACATATAATCTCTTTTCACAGTTATATTTCTTGCCCCCTACCTCAGCCGCCTCCCTGTTGGCTGCCACGAGTCCCTGTATACGGTCGGTGATGGCCTGGGGGTCGGGTGGCAGTCGGCTGTCTGGAGAAGAAAGAAGGGCAGCCACCGTAGTAAGGAACCCTCGACCCTCTGCCTCTGTCTGCTGGCGTCTGTGTTCTGTCACCACCGACTCATCTGAGAGGTGATTAAGTGGGGTTAGATTAGGATAAGTTAGGCTGGGTTAATGTGAAAGGAGCATAGGCCAAGTTCACACCATGAAGGGTGACCGAGATTTCTATGTATCCTATGTAACTTCGGTGATAATGAACCCCTGACTCTATGCCTCTGCTTGCTGGTGTCTGTGTTACGCCATCATCTATTCGTCTGAACAAAGGTTAGGCTATACGTTGTTAAGGCACTGCAGGGGAGATGAGGCTACTTTATACCATTAAGGAAGAACCGTAATTTCTGCGTGGTCTGTGTAACTTCACGTGGTAGGGAACCCTCGATTTGTTGCCTTTGTCTGCAGGTGTCTGAGATCTGCCACCAGTAAAGATGTATAGGTTTGGATAGTTTAAGTTAATGTAACGGGAGACTGAGTTAAATTCACATTATTTAGAAAGGGTCCGTACAACTAGAATGGATCATGAATTTTCTCTGGTCTCAGTGACTATGTAACCAGAAAAGCATTGCAAAAAGCGAAATCTCTTTACCCCTGACAACAGCTGTACCGTTAGAAGAATTATACCCACATACCTGAAGAGGTTCAAGTCGTGTTGAAACTGTTGAAGCCTCAAAATGAACACAGTTTCACTGGGTAAGTATAATTTTGCATTTGAATGAAACTAAGACAACTTTTTCTTCTAGGTCTGTCATCATCATCATCATCATCATCATCATCATCATCATCATCAACCTTTCTCTCATTACATGGGGTACCAGGGATCCAGAAACAGCAGCAGGAAAACAGAATGGCTGGTGATATTACAGTGTATTGTATCCAGTCCAATCACATGTCATCTGAACCTTCGTCACTGTTGGCAGCACATCACAAGCTAAAATAATCCATTCTTTGTGGGAGGAGTGGAGAGAAAGATGCGTGTGCTTGTGGGTAGAGGGAGCAATGTATTCAGTATCAATATTCTTTCTTTTTCTCTCTCTCTCTCTCTCTCTCTCTTTCTTTCTCTCAGCACCATTGCTTCACATACCCTTAGCCCGTTGCAGCTGTCTCTCGGCGGTGTGCAACTCCTCCAAGGTGGTGTTGTAGGACTTGTTGGTATTGTGCAGCCTCTCCCTCACACTCTTCACCTCCTCCTCCACCGCACGCAGCTTGGTCCTCAAATCATCAACCTCCTGCATGGCCACAAATACCAACATCAGTCATAGGTCTTGTCCCTTTCCATTCGAAGACTTTTTCCGATCACCAGTACCAATAAAATCAGTCTTATTTTACATCTTTATCTGTGCGAAGACTTTTTACGGTCATCAGTACCAACGCCAGTCATATGTTTATTCAGTTTATGTACGAAGACTTTTTACGGTCTCATGCTATTCCCTCTCTCTATTTTTTTTTTTTTTAACTTAATTCCCCTCAACCTTCTGCTTCTCTTACATCTTTTCAGCCTCTTCTGTTTAGCCCTTATCACAATCAACCTTGTCACCTACCCTCTTGTGCCCTTCTAATGCATTCCTCTGGTCTTCTATAGTCCTCGTGATTAATTTTATTTAGTCTCTACTCCTGTCAACACTGCCACTTACCCTCCATTACCTCCTCAGCGCCCTTCTTTGGCCCTCCTGACTCCACGTCACATTTAGTTCCAGCCACCCTTATTTTAATCACCCTGTATCGCTTCACTGTTCTCTTTACTAATTATTTGAGTCCTCCCTGCTACCTGCCCTTTTGTCCTCCCTCAGATGTCTTCTTTTACCACAGTCCTTTTATGCATTCATATCATCTAGCCTTCAACACTGCCATCCCGTCCACCTACCCTTCTCTGCTCTTTCTTCCAGTGTTCTCTACTCCTCCACGGACCTCTTAACTCATTTTAATTAATCTTCTTTGTCACTGTCACTTCTAAATTTACCCCCAACGCTTTCTTCATTCATTATATTTAACCTTCACCACTGTAAGCTTTGCTACTTCCCCTCTTTTACTCCTCTATTTTGTCTTTCTGCTCCTTCACCTTCCTCATCAGTCATTATATATGATGTTCACCGCTGTTCACTCTCAAAAAATATAAATAACAAACAATACACTATACCCACACTGCAGTTCAGTTCCCTTCACCCAAACACACATCATGCATTACATTATCATAACACGGACAATCTTGCGAGATAACAAAAGAACACTGGAAGCAGCCGGTTGATGCTGCTGGTTTCTTGCAGTCACTCGGGTTCAAGTCCAAGACTTGGGTTTCGACTACAACAACAACAACAACCATTACTACTACTACTATTATACAACAACAACAACAACAACTACTACTACTACTACTACTACTACTTCTATACTACTACAATACTATACAACAACAACTGCTACAATTACGTCAACTCCTGTACCTCCTCCTCCTCCTCCTCCTACTCCTACTACTACTACTATTACTACTACTATTACTGCTGTTCACTCTGTCACCTACCCTCCTGTACTCCTCCAGTGCCTTCTTCTGCTCCTCCACCGTTCGCTTCTCGTCGTCCAGTTCATTCACCAGCCTAGCCACCGTCTGCCTGGCCGCCGCCGCCTCGCTCTCCCGCTGCTCCAGGTCCTCAGTCGCCCTCAGGACCTCACTCCGCAGCCTGGCACACTCCTGGGCGGATGCGATGGAAGAAGTTCACAAGAGTTAGGCCGTATTATCCCTGTATTGATTTGCGACACTGGCTAAATTCTAAAGCAATATGACGGATGACATTTGTGTGTGTGACAAGGCCCAGCTATCCTATTTCACGAATGTAGTGAAAGCTTACATATCTCGGCCTTAATATAGTCTATCTTTCACTTTCTTTTGCCCTTACCCACCTGTACGACATGAATACAATCTAATGCTCGCACATTCTACAGCCTCTTTCCACCTAAATGCAATCTAACTTCCTTTTTTTATCACCAAGTCCCATCTGCATTACTTAAGTCCCACCTGTAATACCTGAATCTTACTTGTTCGACCTATAGTAAATACAACCACTGTCTATCATTTTGTTCTACGATGTAACTTCCATTTCTATCGCCCCATCGCAAAAGTAGGACCTGCACTCTAACAGTAAGCTCTACTTTCCATCGCATCGTCCTATTTGTGTGATTGCAGTTTAAAGGCCTTTCGTTTTGAATGGCCTAATGAAAGTTACATCTACCTCCTCTAGCTCAAAAATCCCCTCTGGGATGAATCGTGAAAACCGAACAGCTAAGAGTGCGTCATGTTAATGGAATTATTCTGCTCCTTTATCCTCTTCCCACCTGTACGAGAGCGGCGAGTTTCGTGGACAGCTTTTCGTGTGCATCTTGTGGGTCGAGGTCCCCGAGGCTGAGACAGGACGTGACCATCCGTACCAGCTCCAGGAGTCGCTTGTGGGACGTCTCGCTCCTCTGCTCGGCTGCCTCACGCTCCTCTAGGTGAGTTCTTAAGGGTTGGAGAAAGGTTAGATATATGCCTATCGACTACACGAGGGGAATATAAGAAGGAGACGGGTTAGACTTAGGGCCAGCGATTACACGAGGGGATGAAAAGAAAAGGAAAGGTTAAATTTATGCTATGGACTACACGAGAGACATTAGCGTAGAGAGGTAATTTCTGTGGGAAGTCTCAGTCTTCTCCTCAGCCACCTCACGCTTCTCTTGGTGGGTCCCGCGGGGTTAGAGGAAAAGTGAAAGGTAGTGTGATGCCGTGCTAAAGGGGAAATGCTAGCTAGGGTGATGCGGTGCTAAAGGGAAGATGTTAGTTAGGATGCTGCAGTGCCAAAGGGATAATGTTCGCAAAGACGATGCAGTGCTAAAGGGAAGATGTTAGCTAAAGTAGTATGATGCAGTGGTATAGGGAAGATGTAAAGCGAGGATGATGCAGTGCTAAAGGAAAGATGTTTGCTAGGTTGATACAGTGCTAAAGGGAAAATGTTAGGATGATGCAGTGCTTAAGGGAAAGTGGTAGTAAAATAGGGAGAGGGTGGTGATAATCAAAGGAGGAAGATGAGGCGACTGATTTGTAATATGACTGTGGTTTTTGTAAAGTTTTAAAGTATGGTTGCACAAAACGTGGTGGAGGCTAACACACAATATGAATTCTTATAATCATTGCGAACTAATTTCAGGAATCTGCTTTGAAAACTTTAATGCAACTTTGACTTATACGGAAGTACAAACCTGCTGGTAAGATAGGTAACAATAATACTTTATTGGTTGAGAAATGTACTTACTCTCACAGGCCTCGTTGACTCTCTCAGCTAAATAAACGCTCCCAGCAGTAGTTGAAATGGAATACTAAAGTTGTCCTGATCGGGAGAAGGTTAATGATGACTATATGCACTCATAAATGTTCCTGTGACTCACTGTCAGCTGAATATTATCAGTTGTCATTAGAAGGAAGAGAACAGCGGAGTTGTTCCATCATGAGAGGGTTAATGGTTATAAAATTAACTCTCTTCTCGTATGACTCACTCTCAGATGAACACAAATTCTGTTATTAGTTAGAATAGAATATTAGAGTTACTCCAAGCCAAAGAGTGTTAGGACTTATTAGAAGCATAAGAGTGTTAGTTAATACTGTCACCATTAACTCCTTCAAGGTTGGAACAGCTCTAGCATTCTATTCCAGCTGAAGCCATACAATTTTATTCAGCTAAAAGTGACCATAGAAACCCAAGTGTTAATACCGGAACCAGTAACCCTCTCATGGTAGGGATAACTCTGATATTCTATTTCAGCTGCTACCAGACGATTTTACCCAGCTGAGAGTGGGTCACAGGAGCCCGGGAGCGTGAAATGGTACTTACTTGAGGCGGTTTTCGAGTTCATTGATGCGGTCTGCCTGCTGTCTGGTCTCCCGTGTGAGGGCTCCTACCGTGAACTCCCCTCGACGCTGATTGGCACGCAGGGAGGTCGTGGTTGACTCCTCTTCCTGGGTCATGGACAGAGTAATTCATCATTATCATCATCATCAGTAGCATCGTCATCGTCAGAATCATTAGTAGCATTTTCATCATCAACATCAGCATTTTTGTCTTCCATCTCATTATTATCATTGTCGTCGTCACCATCGCTATTATCACTCTGTCAGATTAAAATTTCTCAGCTCTGAATCCTCATCCTCATCCTCATCGCAATCTTCATACTACCTCGCGAAGTTAAGATTTTCCCGTTTCATCCTGATCATCATCACATTTTCTCCCAGATCAAGCTTTCCCACCTTTCATGTCTTATTATTGTTATTATTATTATTATTATTATTATTATTATTATTATTATTATTATTATTATTATTATTACTATCTTACTACTACTACTACTCTCATCATCATCATCATCGCTCCCCACCTGAAGTTTCTGCCTAAGCGTAACAATGGTGGCAGCCTGTCTTGCGTGCTCCTGTCGGTGTGCGTCCAGCTGCCTGCTCAGCTCCGTGATCCTGGCCTCCTTAGCGGCGTTGGCGGCCCCAGCGTCCCTCACCTGCTGCTCCAGACGCTCCACCTTCACCGTCATACCCGCAAGGTCGCTCCGTAAGGCCTCCTCTGCCTCACCGCCTCGCACCTGAAACGGAAGGCGAAAAAGGAATTGACCTACTAGAATCATCACCGCCGTCATCATCATTATCATTACTACCACCACATCATCATAATCATCCTCATCATCATTACTATCTCATCATTATCATCATCATCATCATCACCCCATCATCATCATCTTCACCACTACCCCATCATCATCGTCATCATCGTCTTCATCACCACTACCCCATCATCTTCATCTTCACCACTACCTCATCATCATCATCATTACTACCCCATCATCATCATCATCACCACACCACTACCCCATCATCATCATTATCATCATCATTACTACTCCATCATCATCATCTTCATCATCATCACCATCATCATTATAATCATCATCACTACCCCATCATCATCATCACCATCATTACTCCATCATCATCATCATCACTATGTCATCATCATTATCACCACTACCCCATCAACAACATCGTCGTCATCATCACTAGCAACACTATCATCATCACACAAAGGAATTCATAGCATCAACTCAATGACGTAATTTTTTTTATTCAACTTGGAAGAGGCTTTTCAAACTGGAGAGATTACACATAGCCTTTAGTTACCTTTCCAGTGCAAGAGGTTTTCCCTAAGGTGAAAAATATGGACTGGACGGAGCAGGACTGGACGGAGCAAGAGTTTACTAATAAAATCCACTGGATTCACGAGGTTAACCCTAATACAACGACAGACCGCTCCTGAGTTAGCTTTCTAGCAGACTATCTATCTATCTATCTAGCTAGCTACCTATCGGTCTATCTATCTGTCAATCTATCTATTAAGTCACCTAGCAGAAGCCACACTACAACAGTCTGGGTTTCTTTCTTCGTCAGAGAGATACGGGAGACTTTTAACCACTTCCATACAACGACGTACGGTATTTTATACTCTATTATTGTGTCCACCAGATGGTTCTATCCAGCTTGGGAGATCCTTTTCGAGCTGGAAGAGTTAGATATATATAATCTTCATTAAACCCTTCGCTTCTAGAGATCTAACCTAAGCTGAATTACGTCATCAGGTGGTAGCAAGAATAAAATAAGAAAATATGTCATCGGACTGAATGGATTAACGCTTAGATCACGTGAGGCCACTACCTGAGTTGAATAAATTCGTCTGGCAAACACAAGAATAAAACAACTATGATTTTAAGAAGTGGAAAAATCTAACCTAGAGTTAACCTATCCCATTAGGGCTGCCTTGCTGAGGGCTGTGGTGCTGAACCGTGATACAGAAGGGAAATACGCAGCCGGGCCGCTCATTTCCAAACTTAACTGAGAGTAAACATCGCTCGCTCGCTTCCCTCGCTCGCTCGTAATGATTACGGATATTGTTTTGCCGCAACCTATGGTACTGTTTACAACTACTGTAAGTTATTATGTTTCAGAGTCTCCTGCTGTGGAGTGAGGCTGCACAGTTTTGTTCAGCCTGTTATTCCTAGTACCGTGAGACGATCCTTTCAAACTTAGGAGTGGCTCTCGGTGACTCAGGGGCAACTCATACTTGACGAGAAGCCATTTTTGAGCTATAAAAAAATCTGTGACGGAAGCCTCCTCTTCACGCTCCCCCCCCCCCACACACACACTCGTGCCCCTATACCTTGTTAAGGCCGTGGCTAGGGTGGAGTTTAATCAGCTCCTCGATGAGTTGGTCTTTACGTCGCATCTCACCCTCAATCATAGCCATGTTGTCTCGCGGGCTCTGAAACAAGGGTCCATAAGTTTACCCATATCTCAGCTATATTAAATTAATGGTGTAGGATATTTTGTTCAAGTGACTAATTCATAGTGATAAGTATATGAAATGGTTGAGGGGGAAACACAGGCAAAAACTCAGTGTGGTTCGTAACTTCAGAAAAACAGAGAATTGAGTTGTTTTGTGTTTTTCTCGTTCAAATATTATCCCTTCTAGCCATCTACTTCCTGATGCCGGTTCCTGCAAGGCGTGGACTGGACAAAAGAACTTATTCACATGTACAGGCTTTTTTGCCCCTACTCGTTAAAGATGCTACTTGGCATAAATGCCTGTATGATTTTTGTAAGCTATTATTATTATTATTATTTTATTGCATTAAAACTATTGGTGGCTCAATACTGTGAAGGCTGAATTTCAAGCTAAAACACTAGAGAGGGAAAAGTCTATTTTTAACTAAATTTTGATGACACATTTGAAAGCCAGCCATTCCCCTTCAAAGCATCTTAAATTTAGAATTGGCAATTTAACGTATTTACAAGAAAGTGATCATCTTCACCTTTACTGTATAAAACAAAAAGTAGAATGTCACAGCTAAAAGACTAAGCAAAATTCGTCTATGTTCAGGTGGGAGGAATGGGGTCGGAGGAGAGAGAGAGAGAGAGAGAGAGAGAGAGAGAGAGAGAGAGAGACTGTGTGTGTGTGTGTGTGTGTGTGTGTGTGTGTGTGTGTGTGTGTGTGTGTGTAAAATGAAACACAAGATGAGTGAGATAGTACGTTGTTCTCTTCACCGTCCCTTCCACTAACCTTGGTCTCTGTTGTTCCTGTGGTCGTCCAATCAGGAGGTGGTGACTGAAGGGCTGGCTGGGTCTGCTGGGTCCCCTGGGTGTGATTGGGCTGGGTCTGATGGGGTGCCTGGGTGTAGTGATTTCCCTGGATGTGGTTAGGTGGCTGGACGTGCTGAGTGGCCTGCGTCTGGTGGGTTCCCTGGCCATTGTGAGGCGCCTGGGTCTGGATGAGGTGGGCTGGGTACACTTGCTGGGTTGCCTGGGTGTGGTGGTTCTGGTCGAGGTATTCATAAAGATCCCTAATTAATTCCAGTCATACATAAATTGATAAATAATTACTGTTCTCATAAATCCTTCTTTTTTTTTTTTTTTCACTTTAATTGGTGGTCAGAGCTATCAAAGCAAACGGAGTCCCCCACAATAATCCATAGTGTTAGAAATAAAATAGAGGCATCGTTGCAACATAGAAACAGCATTTTTTTTTTAAAGAAAATTTCGCTAAGATAATCTCTTTAGGGATTTTTTTTTCCAGCAATTCGTAGAACGTAAAAGAATGTACAGGTGGTTGACGATAAGGGACGTTACAACATAGTAAACAATGAATAGAATTTTCTGATGACCTACATATGTTTTTTTTTTTCTAAAATTATTATTTAATGTATTTTTTATAATTCAGCATAAAAAGCATGTGAAAATACTTGCTCATATTCGTACCTCTTGCTCAGAATTATCGGAAAATGATGCTGAGTGTTCAAAGAGCTCTCATACATGATTTTTGCTAAAGACAAATTATGTAAAATATCAGGAAACATTCTATTCGTTGGAGGTTATCTTTGAACTCGCTCCCACCTCATCTTCAGCCTTTTAGGGCGAGCAACAATGCATTCCGTTCACTTTAACTTTGCTGTAAAGTGTTTGATAGCCGCACGAATGAAGATAAGACTATGGGCAGTATCCTTGTGCTGTTAGGAAGCTTTGTAACACCTTTTCCTTACCGGTGTATTTCCGATTGTGTTCCGTTACTATATTCTTGTGTGTTACTCAAGCAATCTATGTCGACATTAAAAAGACGTAGGAAGCAAGAAAGATGATATTAATAAGTAGTTCGGAAAATAAATCGTTAAGGAAAAGGTGCTAGGGAGCCTCCTTAGCCTGCGTGAATACAGGCCTATAGGTAAGCAGTTTTCGATCAAGCTCAAAAAACGTTGATTAAAAAGTGGTTTGAGGTTGTAGGAATGAAAAAAAAAAAACAACAACAAAAAACAGACAATTATATAGTCCTTTAGTACCTGGTTGTTTTCGGCGGATGAGACTCGAACCCCCGCGCTAGTGATGGCGTCTAGTCCGTTCCCTGAGGTTTGCACGGCCATACCTGCACAAAGACGTTTCAGGGATGAGGTTCACAGAACTACTTATGGTTAATTTTTCTCATGTAATTAAGACTTCTGTTTCGTGGGTACACGGGAAGTCTACAGTGCGTGTGTGTGTGTGTGTGTGTGTGTGTGTGTGTGTGTGTGTGTGTGTGTGTGTGTGTGTGTGAGTTTGCTTGTCACGACTCTTGCTTATACCATCAATGGTTGGGGGAGGGGGGGTTAAAGAGTTAACTAACCTCTTCCTCCTCTCCTCGACTCAGGTATTGCACGACACCAAAGACAACGTACCATAATAAAGCTTGTCCAATAAACATATCACTGGAGAGTCCCTAAATGCATCTTAAAAGTGTGACAGTTTAAAGTTAGGTAATTTTCTGGATGAATGATGCACCAACCATGGTCTGTCAATGCCCATCCACTCGCTCCACAATATCATCCTCAGTGCAAGCTCACTAATGCGGTCACTTAAACTGGAAATCTGTGGACATTTTCTTGGGGGGGTCTGAGTGGGAGCTGAGGCCCCTCCCCAAATTCTATGCCAATTATTGCGTAGCTCATGACCACTTAGACATGTATCAATAATATGAAACCTCCTTCCTTGGTCTCGGAAACTGGATTTCAGGGTGTTGAAAATGGGGGCTGCACTCCATCACTCGAATCCCAAGCGTAGTTTCAGTGGTACTGGATAATAACTTTTTTTTTTTTTGTCTATGGCAATTAAAATTTTTGCTTTTATATCTTGACAGTTGTGGATAATGCTTTAGCATAGGATAGGGGGAAGGGATGCAGCCTTTCCCAGAATCAGGCCGTTGTCCTAAAGGTGTTCTTGTTATTGCAGTGGGCCATATCTGTACCCCTGCAACTAAACGCATTAACTAACCACTCCTACCAGCCCCGCCTCACAACTCTGCCACTCACCAGCCACATGATGCACCACCGTCTCGCTGGTAGTTTGTGTGGAGGAGGACGAGGTGGACGATATGGAGGTCTGGAACTGCACTGCCATCCCACTCTCAGCCTCCGAGGTCAGACTGGCATTCTTCCTAAAAGCTTCATATCGCAACTACTTAATAATTTCTAACAGTGCCATCCCTAGACAACTTAAATGATTTCTAACAGTGCCATCTTTCATAATTCCTAACAGTACAATGTCAACAGTCAACCAGTTAATCATTCCCCAAACTCCATCTCTGAACGGCTTGGGACCACATTCTCGTAGGTTAAGGAGGTTCCCAAGCACATGTTCCTTTCAAATTTATTTCTGCATTGGGTTCGTTGTTTGCTCCTTGGAATATCAGCTTTAGCATTCAGAGCTCGTACGTAACATACAGTGGAATAATAAAATGCAAGATACGATATAAATCTTTACGGAAAAGGTGCTGAAGAACCTCCTAAACTAACGAGAACACAACCCTTAATCGTTTCTAATAGCTCCACATCACAACTTTCACACAACTTTCCTACAACTTTCATAACGTTCGCACAACCTTCACAACTTTCCCACACTCACCGACCATATGATGGACTACTGTTTCGCTTGTAGTCTGTGTAGAGCAGGACGAAGTGGACGAAATCGAAGTCTTGAACTGCAGTGCCATCCCGCCCCCTGCAACACCGGTCAAACTGGAACTCTCCCTGTTCGTCTCTTCCGACAGACTCTCCTGCCGAAACATCGACATGGCAAGGCGCCCCCCAAGGTCTCCCAGCCTGGCACTTGAGGAAGGAGGAGGAGCAGGCGGCCCCGACACAGCGTCTTGACGGCGGAGTATCTTGCCTGATAACGAAGGTGGCGGCGAAGCAGGAAGGAAGGAACGATACTGCGATCTTGTGAGTAGTTTCAACACAAGAAGTCTCACCAGAATCTGTATAAAATCGTCCAGAATTAGGAAGAATGGGATAATATCGTGTGGTGTTAGCAAGTTAGACAGAATGAAATAATACTGGATATGACGCACACAGCAACGAGAAGGAACAGGAGGAAAATATTTTTACTCGAAACTCAGGGGTCTCAGAAGTTGGATCCTTTCGCTACCAGAAGTCTGAATAATAATTGATAAAATCTGGCATCAGATTTTCGAAATATAATCGTCTCATGTTATGAAAAATGAAGCTATATAAAAAAGAAACTTTCCAGTAACTTACCGGCAGATAAATATCGACAAATCTCTTCAAGTGACTGACCAAAAAAGAACGACACTGACAAATCTGATTTATTTAGTGTCTGACCAGAAGAGAAATATTGACACGCTTGTTCCAGTGAGTGATCAGAGAAGTGCAATATTAAGAAGTTTGTTCGTGACTGACCAGAAGAGCAATGCTGACAAGTCTGTTCTAATGAATGACCAGGAGACAGGAGCAATACTGAGAGGTGTGTTCTTGAGACTGACTAGATGATAGAAGCTGTATTGATCAGAATGTTCCTCGTGTAGTAATAACACATCACATAATTATAATAGTGCAGTGGATCTATATCTATATTTGGCTTTCATAAATCCCCAGTTGTTAAAAGCTAAAATTTCAGGGGCCCACGGCGACATGAACAGTAAAATTTACCAACAATATCTGGAATTTCAAACACAAGAATATAATCAGTCCCGTTATCTACATAACCATGAAGATTGATTAAATCGCAAGGTAATACCAGCTTTCCCACTAAATAGTATCACTTCGAAAATGAACGGTTCCCCATCTGGCTATAGTTCGCTGTGATTCAAATTCAGCTGAAAGAAGAATGACGGAGAGCCCTTCAATATATCAATAAAATTATTGAGTACGTTACTGCAGTAATTAGTAACATAAATCACAAGGAAGTTAGTTGCCAGTTGTTAACGAAGAGGAGGCTGTTCTCTGCTTCATAGAGTATTGAAAAAGCTTATCTTTTCTTCGTTATTTTAAGATACAAGAGCATATCTAGGACCGGCCCTGTCTGTCTACCGTTCTCAGTGTTTTCGGAAACGAAGTGCTTCATTCCTGTAGACTTTAGTGACTTTTGCAAAGCCCCATATTAGAGAAATGGAACTCCCGCATCTGTCAAGTATTTTAATACCTTTAATGCTTCACTTTAATGGCAGGAAATGAAAGAGGTTACAGGGATTCTGAGGTTCCTCAAAGGGAAATGAAGTAGTAGAGGTTGAAAACCACCATACTTCTGGGAAATATGGCCAGGTTATTACTGTACTATTATTGATGATGATGATGATAAAGAGGAGGGGGTGGAGAAAGAGGAGGAGGAGGAGGACGATGATGATCACGATGATGATGACGATATTGATGATGATGATGAAGACAACGACGATGATGACGATGATGATGGCTATGACGATGACAATTCCGTCGTCCCTTATGACTAACCAAGACAGATTACAGACGGGGGTGGGTGAAGTTGCCTCCTCTTGATCAATAAGCAACACACAACACGCAAACAAGCGCTGCACCAGCTAAAATTAGATACTCGTACGGCCAAAATTTTTGAACAACGTACGGTAGTAGACTTTTCTTAATTAAGGAATATGTTATATAATAGCTAATGTATAATCTATTTTGGACAAAAATACTGTAGTATGTTAATATTGTGAATGTACATTATAATAAAGATGCTGCATCTTAAACTAAATGCAACAAACAACACCGATATTAGGTCCTGACCGTATGTACCCTGCTGCTAAATATCTTTGAGCATGTACTAGATTCCCCCTAATAAACGCTATATTTTTGTATTTTTTATGTGAACAATCTACACACACACATATATATATATATATATATATATATATATATATATATATATATATATATATATATATATATATATATATATATATATATATATATATATATATATATATATATATGCTACATTTATATATATGATGACGTTTAGCTTTAGCAAAAACATCCAGCTCCTTTACTACGAGGGCTTTCTCCTAAGCTGAATTAAAGCGACTGACGGTAGGAAAATATAATACAAAAATGATCATCGTACTAAAGGTTTTTAAGACAGGAATTATTGTACGGTAAAAACACTGAAACTGAAGATTTATAGAGCACACACACACACACACACACACACACACACACACACACACACACACACACACACACACACACACACACACACACACTGATTACGCTTTCACTTAGCAAACATGCCTAACCTGTTATGTCCACACTGGGGCGGCCGCGGCACTTATCAATAATGAAGAGGCCAAACACTCACGCTGACATCTCCTCCCTCAGATCATAAGCTGGGTGGGGCAGCTGGCATAGACACTCACAGATGACGACGCCAGAGGGGTGAGGCGGGATGAGAGATTTGTAGCAGGCAGCGAGGAAGTGTGACAGAGCTGAGTAAATACTGTAGTGCAGGGGGGCAAAGGCTCGGTAGCGTCAGCGTCCTAGCAACCGTCGTCATGGCAGCCGTTGCTAGGGCCACCTCAATCCCAGGATTCATTTGCGCGGGTTATTTTTGTCTTGCCGCAGTTATTGCTATCTTTGCACTGTATGTGAATGAAAGCTTACAATATTGCTCTCCACTAAATTTTTGTTGAAAATCATACTCTGTTACGTCAGATACAAAGTGTGTGAGGTCATGTGACTGTAAGTTATCAGCACAGGAATCTAGATAACGAGCGCTGGATGAATACAGAGATAAGATAATGGAGTTCTTGGTGTTCATGGATAGCCTCATAATCCATTCTGAACATGTCTGTGTTTTGAAATAGTCAACCGACCGAACCCGTGCAGGATAAACGTCCAACATTTTTAAAAATTATTATATTGTACAGAATTTTTTAAATGGAGCAATGTAGCTTACAGTACCTTTACATGTGTGATATGGGCTGAGGAGCAGGTTACATCGTGTGCAGTGGCGTCTCTGTGTTTCTGTAAGTCAGTGCGTGTGTGTGTAAGAGGGATGGGAAGTGTAAGGAATAGGTCTTTCCTTTTGCATTAGCCTAAATGAAATACTGATTGCTAATTTTACCTGATACAGATAGGGTGCGTTAGACTTGTACTGATTTATGTACAGTTGTGAATCCAGTAATGTCCACGTAACAGAATATAATACCGTGATATATTCTTTGGATATTTGTCGTAAATTGATGAGGGAATAAACCGCCTCGCAAAGCTTAAAAGTAGATATTAATTACACAGTGATAAGGAATAAAAGAGTATATAGATACAAAAGAAATTCAATGTAATTCTCGAGTACTGCGATGCAATTTGGTAAAGTTAGTTAGCAAGTTCATCCTTATAAACCTTTCAGTACCGTGACGTCTTTTTTTTCTTTTCTTGCTACTACCAGACGACTTTATCTCAGCTTCGGGAGGTTTGTTATTGTAAAGAGAGTAGTTGAGTAATGTCTAATTCCTACAGCTTAAAAAAAAATTCTCCCTAGCGTAATTGAAACTGAAGTAAGATTCACTACCCTATTAACTACTGCTGTCTTAATTTAGCAAGATCTCAGTATAAGGTTCTGACGCTGTTTTGGGACGCGATAACTTTATCCTGGTGCGTTTGCCTAATCTCGTATAGCGCGTTTCCTCTAACCTGACAAGATCCCTAACTCCTCTCAGCTCGGTTGATGGGAAGGTGTAGCCAGATAACCACGAAGACTCATCCCTACCTCATATCTAAGGCTCATCGAAGCTTATGAAACCACGACTTAACATTCACGTTTTGGGAGTGGCTCAGTTCCGTCAGATGAAAACAAATCAAGCATAGTTACCACAAATGGAGCTTCCCTAATGAGCGACCGTTGGTTTTAGTGTTGAAAAAGTAAGCTTTGTTAGAGTGTCATCATCACCATCATCATCATCATCATCGTCACGAACAGCATCATTCTAACCTCTACCTTGTACTTTATTTCGGCTAATGTCAGGCAATTTTACTATGCCCAAGAAACACCTAAACCAACAATTGCCTACACAAATAAGTAAATAAATGAACAAATAAAGTAAGTAAGGAAGTAAGCGAAATATAGTATCACGATAGAAATATTTGCTTAGAGTGTACTGCAGCATTTCATTTCAATTTACAACTGATGATTTTTAATAAGCCTAGCCTGCTGAAGCACTCCAGCATGAAGTTTGACCCTTTCTGTGAAGTCCTAACGTTATTTTTTCTATTTCCAGACGGGTTTTATTAGAAATGGTAAGGTAATCTTCTACTGGACGGGGTAATGAAGACTGGAGAGAGAGACGGGCTAATGAAGAATGGAGAGAGAGAGAGAGAGAGAGAGAGAGAGAGAGAGAGAGAGAGAGAGAGAGAGAGACTAATTAACCCAAAACATGGAACCTCTCTTCCTTTACAGAGCAAAGATCGACTTAATCCCTTCACTACGACGATGTATCATTTTTCTTCCTGCTGCCTCCAGACGATTTTTATCTGATTTTGAAATGGTATGCAGCAGTGATGGGGTTAACGAAGGCTTTATTCTAACTCGTCACCCCTAAACAGTAAAAAAAAAAAAAAAAAAAAAAAAAAAAAGGAACTGCCTGCCATGATCTTTTTAGCGAAACTAAAAAATACGCCTTCTGAGTGGACGGGTTATGGCAGGATTTCTGTTTATTTATTTCATCACATTTACTTGTTTGTTTATCTGTTTATTTTTATTTATCTCTTGAAAATTTTAAACGGCAAGAGTTTCGAAGTGAAGTCATGCCAGGTAGTGCCCTCCAAGACAATTAATTAATTTCTCAGATAAGAGCCTCTCCAAAGCTGTATGGGAGGTATTGGTGAAATACGTCATAGTAGTTCTGCTGATGGAGCTAAGTTCTGGCTTGAAGACGTCATACTTGGTTTCTTAGAAGAACCACAGACCACGGGCGTACAGTAGATCCTTGGGGGAGGGGAAGGGGAGGATATTTCCCCCTACAACTGGGCTGGGGGATATCGTACAGCCCGGTTGTAAGGGAGGGGGGGGGGCAAGATAATTACATATATGTGTAATTATCTCCCCTCCCCCTTACAACTCAGATGATCCAGAAAATTGTGCAAAGTTAAATCTACTGCTACAATAAGAATACTTAGCCTTTAAAGTGATAATTCAGGTTAAAAAAAAGAAAAACTGGAAAGTGCAAACAATATTATTCCAGAAGTACACGTAAGGTGATCCGATGTAGCGGTTAGCAATAATTTTGAAATAAGCACGATTGTGATAATGCACTGGTGCCAAATTTGGCTATAAGTAACGAGTTTTTCAACTTTTCTGTCCTCGTGGTACCTAACCTGACATCTTGCTTACTTTGATAAACTTAATACATAAGCACCTGCATCAGCTCAGTCCTCTCGACGGTGCCCCTCTCCTCTCTAGTCTTTACATATAAGTGCTCTGTAGTCTCAGGAGCCATCCCTCCCCTCCTCCACCAGTAATCAAAATAAATCTACACCAACGCCCACTACTGATGGGAAGGTTAATGAAATATATCTAATCCATGCAGCTCCAGAAGTGTATCTTGAGTTGAACACACACACACACACACACACACACACACACACACACACACACACATACACACACACACACACACACACACACACACAGATAGAAAGAAGACAAAAAAAGAAAAAAGAAAAAAAAAAGACGTTACCAGACTAAGAATTAAACTTGTCGTTGTTACCAAACGGAAAGACTAATTTCCTGTGTTCAGAAGATTAGGCTTTTTTTTTATTCAAAAGATTAGGCTTTTTCATTTTATTAATAATATTATTTTTTTTAGGTTCTTTATTAACCATTCAGTAGTCTACAAGCCCCAACACTCTGAGGAACACTGTCCCTGAATGCCAAGCAGAGAGGGATGCATGAGGAAAACAAAATCGGTATCATAGGGCATAGAAGGTATAGAAGAAATTATCATTATAAGCACAATAATGAACAAAACATAAAATGATACACACATGGTACAAAGTTGTCACAGTATTTATCATTACATGTTTTGAAATGAGTGAAATGGTACATAGATACACATCAGTATAGAGATACACACCAGATTGAGGGGCACATATGTACATACACATATACGTATATATCTATACATATATGTGTATATTCACGCACATTTACCTATAGACATACTGCATGTACAGGTTAGGCGAAACCAATACTTTTGCTAGTGTACGCTTTAAAGAATAATTTTCTTTCATACGCTGTCGTTTTCTTTTAGATAATCAGAGCGTAGACTTATAAATATTGCTGATGTTCCCCTCCCCCCCTCTCTGACTTTCCCTGTTTACACTGTTCATATTATCTTGCCAGGATCGAATGGAGTGAGCCTATTCACTCTTGTAACATTGCTATACTATTTCAACGACAGTTACTTTACCTTACATTTACCGATAATTTTAGTCGTCACATTCTATCCATTCTTGCTTTGCCTCTAGTGACGTCAATATTTCAGTGCTGGGGCTTGCACAGAAAGGTAATCAATTAACCTGAAATGGGAAAGTTTCATTTCATTCTCTATACACGATTAGTAGGTATATAGTCAAGGGTATAGCCAGGAAAATGAACTGGGGGGGGGTAAAAAATTTCCACTGGTAACTTTGCATCATTGGATGATTTATTGGCAAAAATAAAATGGGAAATACTATAAATGGCTACAGGCGTGAACATGAATTCTAATAAATTTTAGGGAAAAAAAAAAAAGATTCAACTAAGGCAAGGGCGTAGCCAGGAAAACGAATTGGGGGGGCATTGCCCCCTTGGTCCCCCTCTGGCTTCGCCCATGTACCTATAGTCTATAAAAGATCAAAGTCCCATAATTATCTCAAGCGGGATTAGTGTTTTCTTCGGCCTTGATTTCTTTCGTAATATCAGTTCCGTGATGAAAGACATTATACCAACAAATTGAGTTTGTATATACTCTGAAGATGAATAGGTTATAGATGAAGTCATGCCGAAGCTAATCAATCTTCACAATTAACCCAGTTTCAGTATTTGGGTTCAATTTACTCCATAAGGCATATGATAAGCTATAGTGCGTTTACTCCCTAACACTTTTCAGTTTGGTTGATTGTTATATGTAGTTAGATCTGAGGGTCGATTTTACCTGTAACCAAGGAGACTCAGGTATGGATGTGGGAGGGTACGCTCTCCCTGTTTTCAGAGGACCAATGATCACGCATAGGCCTACAAGAATAAAGTTATTCACAAAAATATATTGCAATAAATAATGTATGTTCTGTTTCAGTGATTAAGTTAATTTATCATATGCTGCACTTATACCTATATTATTGTGCCCCATGAATAAAACAAATGTAATATTTTTAATTATACTGATTGTTTGAAAGGATAAAGTGGTACGGTAATTCTGCTAGGAATTATCGACCCCCCTTTTCCAAAGTGTTGGATCTGGCCCTGGAGAATCATTAATTTCTACCTTAATAGCTCATCGTATGTCATGGAACCACCTAATAGTACTTATGTTGTTGGTGCAACCAAATTCCGCCAGATGGAAGCAAACCATCTATATATAACTACAATTGCCAATCAGTGAAGAGCAGCAGGTGGACTCATTTGGTGTCCCCCTAGTACTTGTTCAAGCCAGCATGGTAATAGGGGACCTGCCATGGTTGTAACATCAACTATTGCGGGGCGTATTCTAGAAGACTGAGGCTTGGCAAAACCTGGCTGTGGTTAAATAACCCTCGTGTAGTCAATAATTTATCTATTAATCTAAACCTTCATCTGATTAGGGAAACTTTGAACCTTATCATTTTGTAGGTGAAAAGGCTGTCTAGGAGCTCTTCCACGGCGATTTATCATGCTACTCTTGTGACAGTGTTTTGCAGAATTTTCTATCTTAAGACGACTTTCTTCAGCTTAGAGGAGACGTTTTGAAATAGAGAAAGAAATAGCAATTTTATATATTATATGGGCCAGCGTGTCTCAGCTTGTGTTATACCCATCCCTGGTTGGTCTTCTGCGTCATCGTTTCAGTGTTGGGGCTTCTGAATGGTGAACAAAAAATTAGATAAAAAAACATCATTATCATTAACTCCTTCATTATCAAATATATTTCCTATGCTGAATAAAATCACCTTATAACAGCAAGGAAAAAAAACTATAAAATCGTCATCGGATTCGGGTTGTGACAGAAAACAACAAAGTTATCCATCCGTTGTTTTCTGAGACTAATGCTCTCGGCTCACAGGGCCATCTGTAGGGAAAAGCATTCATTACCTTGATTTTTTTAAAAAAGCCCACTAGGGTAAAATTTCTTTCCTGTATGTTTCTTGCCTGAGATTAGGGTCTTGCCTTGAGTGACAGTTTGAGTTCATAAAACTGAGAGAGTGAAAGCGTGTGCAAACCCCTGTGCCTGTATTAATAAAAAACTTCTAGGAGTACTCCTAAAATTACTACTAAAAGTGGTTGTAGCTGAGAGTTGCTTCTAAAAGTTCCTCCTAGGAGGACTCGTAGTAGTAATTTCGCTCCTACCATGAAGTGTTACCAACACAAAGAATCTCTGCTTAATATATTTAAAAAATTCCAACTACAAAGCCTTAGAGTATCAGTATGTAGTTTAAAAATGAAAAACTAGTTTTATATATAGAAACAACAGCTATTTGATCATATATTATGATTCTTTACGAATGTCGATAAAATGGATAAAATGTAAACACATCGTGTGGTCATCTGATCGTGCCTGCTACCATCGGGGCATCGTGTGTACATGGTACAGTGACTGTCACCAATGGCTCAATTTCAAGATTCCACAGCTGCAGATAAATTCAGGAGAAAGAGAAACTGGACGGAGGGAGTGTACGAGGGACCTTCACAAACCTCTTAACAATGTGTGGAGCAGTTAAAGCATAGGGTGTTTCTGTTATCACATTGCTCACTGATGGCTGCGATGGTCCGAAGTCATCACAATTACACTGCTGCATTTTTCCAGTTGCAAGGTACCTAAATATTATCAACACTTTCATCTCGAATGTGAGAGGATGGTTTCGATGTGTGGGCTTTTCCGGTACATCTCTTACTAAATCAGTAATGAACAGAATGCCCTCACGATCGAAACGGTACCTTACAAGTTCTTGATCATCATATTCCATGAATGCATCCTTCCGAGCTCGAAAATTTCTGCGTGGTGGATGGTGTCGGTCAGTCATGGTCTATGTTGTCTTGTCTCTTGGTGTTTGAGGGACGCAGCTACTGTGATTAATGTCACTAAAAGCCCTCCTAACTCCTTAAAAGTCCTTGTGGAGGACTTTTATTTTTTTAGCTATTTTACGAGTAAACTTAGGAGTTGAAAGTAACTTTTAGGAGTACTTTTAGAAGTTAGGAGCCAAATTTCACTTTGAGAGGAACTATTACTCCTAGGAGTTTTTATTAATACGGGCACTGAATTTTTACGGTAATTTTGAACCAGGTGCGACTTTGCGAGTATTAGATCTGATGTGGTTATTGTCTCTCCACTTTATCTTTTCCTAAAACTGTCATCTTTCCCTCTAGAATGGCGAACTGGAAAAAGAAATTAACTGGTTACGAAAAAGCATTATGGAAAGCGATTATTGTATTTTGCCATTGAGTAATGGGAAAGTAGTTGCTAAAGGACACAAATCTCTTCCAAGTTAATATGGAGCTCATTTCCAAGTAAAACTGAACGACATGAGAAAGAAGTAATGACTGGAGATCATCGAGAGTGTGAAAGACACTGTTGAAACTGGTGAAACGAAACAAGTGAAACGATGAAACTGATGAAACGAAACATGTGAAACGATGAAACTGGTGAAACAAGTGAAACGATGAAATTGATGAAATGAAACAAGTGCAACGATGAAACTGGTGAAATGAAACAAGTGAAACGATGGAACTGGTGAAACTGGTGACTGATAAACTGATGAAACAGATCAAAATAATAAAACTGAACCGCGCACCCACCTTGAATGTCAAGTCGTGACTTCGTGAACTTTGATCGGCTTCGGGTACAGACTGACACGTTTGGTAACGCTGTTTTTTTTTTTAGCTGCGAGTTTGAGTGACTAAGTTTTTGAATCGAGTTATTATAGATATATTTTGTATGGTGATGCAAAGGTAACAACGATTTAAAAAGCTAAGTCTGGTGAAACTGAACTGAAATAAGGAAGAATTACATCGACTAATCAGATGCAAGGGGGCGGAACATCTTAAATATATTTCATGGAAGCGATTTACCTACCCTAACAGCGCCTGGAGTGGGTAAGCAGTTTTTCGTTGTTTGTCTTTTTATGACAAATAATTGTTTGGTGTTTTGCTGAAGTTAAAAATGTAGATTCAATGCTTGCTTTTTATACATCTGGAGCTTGGTTTTGTACGTGTGTCATTACTATTTTCCTTATTTAGTATCCACTGTCCCGCCCCAGACTCAGGATATCACAGTCATTACGAGACATTTTAAAATCTTAAGTCGCAGATTAAAGGGAAGATTCCAGTTTACGATGGTCATTTATTGGATGCCTATGATTATTAAATCAAATTAGCCCGCCGACCAGAATGCAGTCAGGGACGATACGGAGAAATCATGCGTGTTCTGTCTTTCAGGTACCTTGAAATGTTTACTGCAGGATGATTGACGGATGGATGAAAAATTGGAGGTTGCTTTTCCCTTTATCATTCAAGTTTAGCGGGTGTTATTGTTAAAGCTGAATAAAGGAATGTGTAATACTCTAATTATTACGGGCATTTAGGAAACGCCTGTAACTCTTAGATGTGTTCAGCCTGCAATGTAAACTACATAACATAGCAACGGTAAAGAAATATCAGATATGTTACTGTCATAATCACATGCCTCACAAATTATTGCTAAAGTTGGGTACTCGTCCACATCTTCCATTTCTTAGTTATATTAATACGTCTGAAGAACATTCTGCCGAACAAAGAGATTTTATGTACCTGTCTAAAAAATCCACAGCGGGATTCGAACGCTAGTCGGCCACATCCTCGGTGTTAGACAAACAACTTACGAAAAGCACCATGGCCACCCCAATGACATTATGCTGTCACTGAATTTCTAAAGTTAATGGTGCCACATACAGTACTTCCATTTTTTTTACTGAGTTTAATTATATGAATACAATCCCATTAGAACTACCATTAACCTTTAACTTTTTTTTTTTTTATTCTTGCCACCACCAATCGATTATATGCAGGTTATGAAAGGTCTATTCATAATCAAGCAGTGAGAAACAGTTTCCATTTACGTCTTCAGATCTCTATTCTAAGCTGAATTACATGGTCATCAGTATTATTCATTCGTTTCTATTAGGCGGGGATTATCGTACTTTGGCAGCCTGCTTCTCGCGGCCCAGTTGCATAATGGGACAGCACTGTGGCTCTACATCTTTCCCACAGCACTTCTCTGTGACTAGCACCATATTCAAGTACTGACCTTTAGTTACAGCGCAGCACTGACGATGAGATGGTAGTTTTATGCCTAGTTAAAATGATTAGATAATAGTAGGACAAAAAAAAAAAAATGCATCCTTGGATGCTACGAGTCCTGAGTCCCGGTGGTGTAGTGGGTTTAGGTGCCTGGGGGGGTAAAGATTCAGATGCTTCAACTGGTGTGTGTGTGTGGATGAATTCTTGTGTCCGTATACCTGCGTAACTTAGAGAGAGAGAGAGAGAGAGAGAGAGAGAGAGAGAGAGAGAGAGAGATTGCTGGTTCCCGTTTGTAAATTGCAAGTCTCCGTTTGTACTCACAGCTTGGTTGTATATGTGCAAATCTTGTTTTCAAAATTAAGTTTACGTCCAGAATGTTCACTTAAACACTTTGCTCTCTCTCTCTCTCTCTCTCTCTCTTATACATACAAGTCTCTCCCTTCTTTCTTTTTTCTTGTATTTGTTTCTTTCCGTTTTTCTTCCTTCGCCCCCTCATTTTTTCCCCTTTTCTTTCTTTCCTTTTCCCTTCCTTTCCGTTTTTGTTTTGTTTTTCTAATTTTGGCTTTCTCTTCCTCCTGTTTCTCTCCCTCCTTCCTTCTCATCTTCTAGTCTCCCTTAATCCCTGACATCACCTCTTCCACTCTCTTTCCCTTCCCCACCCATTTGTATCTCTCTCTTCTTATTTCTTTCACATTTATTTCAGCATCTCTACTTCTTTATCTTTACCTCCTTGCTTCCTGCATCTTTGTATCTCATTAATTTTTTCTTTCTACCATTGTTTTTGTCTTTCCTTCCTTCCCATTCTTTATTTCAGTCTTCCTATCTCCCGTCCTCCTTCTCTCCATCCCCACTCTCTCTCTTCCTCCCGCATCCATGTCTTCCTCGTGTTTTTATCTTCACCCGGTTCTTTTTTCTCCTTCCCAGCTTCTTTTTCATTCTTCCTTTCTCCTTAATCCGTCTTTTACTCCCAGTTCTTCTTTCCATCCCTTTCTGTGTCTGTAAGGTATCGCTATCCTCTCTCTCTCTCTCTCTCTCTCTCTCTCTCTCTCTCTCTCTCTCTCTCTCAGCTCCTCCGTTTTAAATTCTTCTTTCCTCTCTCTTCCTTTTTTCTCTTCAACTTTCTCGTTTTGTATCTGCTCTCGGTTTCACTCCTTCTGTCTTGTTGCCCTACGTCCCTTCGTGTTTCTTTGTTTTTCTTTGTCCCTCCAACCTCCTTCACCCCTTCACACATCTCATCTCTTCCTTAATTCTCTATCACTAGCTTCCGTCCCTTATTTTCCTTATTTTGTTTCCCTTCTCACTGGAAACTTCTCTGTCCACCTATCTGTCTGTTTATCTACTTGTCTATATGTCTATCTATCTATCTGTCTTTCAACTAGTCTATTCTTTATATCTATCCCACTCACCTCCCCCTATGCACCCACCTCTCCCCGCCACCCTTCTCTCAATCTGCTCCCTCTCTTTTTCACTCACTCCCCATCCCTAGCATTCCTCTTCCCTCTCTCTTTCAGTCTCTCCCCTCTCTTCTCTTTTTATTTCTTTCCTTCTCACTCTCACCTACCTCTCCCCTCTCTCTTTCTAAATCCCCATCCATCTTTCCCTCCATCCCTCCCTCTATGTTTCTATATCCCAATCCATCCTTCCCTCCATCCCCCTCTCTCTTGGACTCTTTTACTAACCCTCCCTCCATCCCCCTCTCCTTCCCCTCCCCTTTCTCTCTCTCTCTCTCTCTCTCTCTCTCTCTCTCTCTCTCTCTCCTCTCCCCCTTCATAACTTCCTTTCTCCCTCTCTCTCTCCCTCTCCGTCCCTCCCTTTCTCTCTCACTCTCTCCCCTGACATGAGGTGGAGCAAAGAGCTGGGAACCGAGCCATATGACGAAGAGTAAGCCTTGCTGATCTCACACTCATATCACAGTCCTGATGAGATTCGCGGATTTCACTGCAGAGTTTACGGGGGCGGGACTCCAGGCGTTGCTCTCTAGATTGGAACCTGGGATTGAGACCAAGTGCAGTGGTGTGGGGTGGGGAGGGGGCTGAAGAAGGGGAGATAGGGTCTTGTGTTGGGGCAGTGGGGAGAGGGGGAGGTGTTTGTAAGTCTGTGTGGAGGGAGGTGATTGTGTGTATGTATGGTGGGGGTGTGATTGTGTGTGTGGGGCGATTGTGTTTATGTGTAGGGGTGATTGTGTGCGTGGGAGGGGGTGATTGTGTGTGTGTGTGTGTGTGTGTGTGTGTGGGTGGGTGGGTGGGTGGGTGAGAGAGAGAGAGAGAGAGAGAGAGAGAGAGAGAGAGAGAGAGAGACTGACTAACTGACTGACTGTAAGTGTGAGTGTGAATGTGTTTCTGTGAGGCTTAATGTCAAAAGATTCGCCAAGTAGTGCATATGATCATAATTCTTTACTCTCATTTTACCCAAGATACAATGTGTTGGATTATGAGAGCAATTACTTGTTTACTAATGAGAGTATCATTGAGACATGGATTCAGGCTGTTTTAGACGTCAGATTAGGATACATCGTTGTACAGTTCCTTTCCTTAGGGACTTCTATACTAAACCTTTGTATTTTCTTGGGTGTTTTTTAGGTCGTTTTAGTGTCGACATAGTTTTCATAAACACCATACGATAGAGTATTATCCATCCCATTGTCAAAGCAACCCTAAAATTCAATTCCAGCTATCACCAGATGGAATTATTCAGCCGGGACTAAGTCATAGGAGAATGAATGTGGTTTATATTGTCAACATTAACTTTTTCACGATCACTACAACTCCAGTCTTGTATTTCAGTTAACGCAAGGCGATTTATTCAGCTGAGAGCGAGTCATAGATGCCTGAGTGTTGGAATGTCACAAGCAGCAGTAAACTGGTAAAGTGGTAAAGAAAGAGGCGGTAGGGAGGCTTCTTAGGTGACGGGAATACCCTTTCTGAGTGTGAGGAGAATACCCATTTTGAGTGTGAGGAACCCCAGTCTGGTACTAAAGGCACGAATGACATTAAATTTCAGCGATAGGGTGGTATTATATGGTTGACTGAAATAATATCTTTCTTGTGATATTTTAATACCTGTTTATTCGGCTCTTGAACACTCAGTCTCTCTAATTTTTGGCCGAGTAAGTGTGTGGGGTTCCAGTCAGCAAGAAGGTCGCAGTAAAGATGGGTCGACATTACACGATATTTTATTTACGAACTGTGTTTCTGTACTAAGCATCCGGGGATAAAGTTTTACTTGATCCTCTCTTCTTTTGCGAGTGTCAGAAGCCAGGAGCCCCATTCTTGCTCCGATGTTCTACTGGCGCAGTCTTACCAAATGCTGTAAATTTCCACATTCTTTTCGATCGTTTGTTGGACAGTCAGTTTCACTAGACCTACCGGTACCCCTTCTCCAGTGCTTGTTGTAGTTCAGTGTTTTGCTGTGATGTCTTCCTCTCCCAGTATAAACACAGGATCATTTGAATGATGTATCAACTTTAGACAACTGCCTATTATTTTCTTCAAGTTCTATGTATACCTTCTGGGGACTCATTTTTTGTTTTTATCCCGAGTCTGAAGGTTCCCACCCTGGTCCCAATTCTTTTCAGGCACGGAAACACCAAGTCACATGAGGATGTATGTATATTTGTTTTACCTCACTATCTGATATTAAATTTCACTTGGTCTGGCTTTTTCTCCAGTAAGTGTAAGGGTTCCTTGTCTGACTGTGATGTTCTACACTACAAATGTCAATAACAGAGTCATATCATGGCAGTAAGACATAAGACCTCCTTCAGTTATTTTGTCCACGTTCTTATTTGCAACTTGAAGTTCGTTTTTCTTGCTTTTATTTATTTTTTTCGTGACTGCGGGGGTATCCAGTCTGACCGTAACATCCTACACTTCGAGTATCCCAATAAAATAGCAATAAATGTGGAATGACATTACATCTGTTTCTCTTACTTTGTTCTCGTTCTGTATTAACATTTTCGAAATGAATGGATATTGAATTTGGCTCCCGGTTATCTTGTTTTGTTTTTTCTTGGAGGGAGTAATTTGCAGGCCCCTGGCCTTTGGTTCCTTCTTCTTTGCACAAAAAAAAAAAAATCCTGGTCTGTTTTGCTTGGTCCTTTTGTTCCGGTGAGTGTGCGGATGTAGCTCTGACTTTTTCACGCCAGACACACCGAATATCAAGATGAGGACTCATATATAATTTTTAATGAATTAATTTTCACTATTAATCTTCGTGAGAATCAATTTCGCTTGATTTTCTTGCTTTTCTGGCGAGTAATTGTTTCCAGTTTGTTCCTGATATTCCACAATTCATTTTTCAACAACAGAAATAAGAGTAACTGCTTTTGTTGTGTCAGATTTTTGTTCTCATAGAGGGCAGTCAGTTTCCCTTGGTCAACCATTTTTCCCGCAGTTGTGAGGGCTCCCTGTCTGGCCTTCATGCCCTGCCATTCAAATATCAACACGAGGGCCGAATTAAAGCCGCATTAACACTAACAAACCTCGTGTATGCATATGCAGGACGCCACAAAGAACGAGACTGTCCAACATATTCATTCACTTTTAATCCCCGCGGCAATCAGTTAACCTCAGTTATTTACCAGGGATGAACCGGACTGTAAAATTCCATCATACGATCCCCGCTAAGCCGGAGGTACACGCGCACACAATCAAAAACAACTCAATATTTCGGGATCGCGGCCGCAAATACGTCAAAAGGCTGGTCATGCAGATATAAACCCCAGCGCCGCAATTATTGAACTGTTCCGTGTGACTAGTCCGGCAACCAAAGCCCCGTGTGCTGTCTCTGTGGGGATGGAGAGGTGAGGGAGTGGTGGTGGAGAGGTGAGGGAGAAGGTGGTGATGGAGAGGAGAGGGAGAAAATGATGAGTGGCGGTGGAGAGGTGAGGGAGAAAGTGATGCGTGAGTGGTGATGGCGAGGTGTGGGAGAAAGTGAAGCGTGAGTGGTGGTGGAGAGGCGAGGTAGAGATGTGGGAGTGGTGGTGGTGGAGAGGTGATGGGGAGATGAAAGTAGGGGAGTAGTTGTGGAGAGGTGAGGTAGAGATATGGGAGGGGTGGTGGTGGTGGTGGTGGAGAGTTGAGGGGGAGATGAAGCTGAGAAAGTAGTGAGAGTGGAGAAGTGAGAGAGGGATAGTGGAGGGAGGAGGAGGGGTAAGTAGTGAGGGAGTGGTGTGGAGGTGAAAAAGGGTTGTGGAAAGGTGAAAGAGGGATGGAGAGATGAGGTAATGGTTGTTGGGATGTGAGGGAGGTGTGGTGGGGAGGCGAAAGAGGTGTGGTGGAAAGGTGAGGGAGATTTGGTAGAGATGAGGTAGGGTTGGTGGAGAGGTGAGGGAGGGATGGGGAGAGGTAAGAGAGTGGTGATGGAGAGGTAAAGGAAGGATGGTGGAGATGTGAAGGAAGGGTGGTGGAGAGACGAGGAAGAGGTAAGGGTGAAGAGGTGAAGGAGCAGTGAAGAGTTGGGGGAATGGTGATGAAGAGATAAAAAGGTGAGGGAGATATGGGGGAGGGAGGGATTGGTGATGAAGAGGTCTGGACGTTGAGAAGAGGTGACAGAGAAGTGTGGGGGCCTGGGAGGGGGGAGATGATGAGGTACTAAGGAGACGTAAGAAAAAATGAAGCGAGAGAGGGTTGGAGAGGTGAGATAATGGAGATGTAAGGCAATGATGGAGAGTCTAGGTGATGGAGGGGAAAGACGATGAAGGGAGTGGTGACATGGAGTGGTGGTGAAGCGCTGAGGGATGGAGAGGTTAGAGGCGGTGGAGAGGTAAAGGCGCTGTAGAAAGATGGACTAGTGGAGGGGTGACGTGCTGATGAAAAGGTTAGTTGGTGACGGAGGACTTGTGTAGTGCTGAAGTAGGGCAATGAAGATAATGAAGGGGAAAGGTGGTAGTGATGTTAGCTATTGGGAGGAGATGGAGCGGAAAAGAGGAGAGGGAGAGGTGGAGAGGTGAAGAAGTGGTGAGGAAATAGAGAGATGAGGGAATGTGGGAGAGGTGAGAGAGTGTTGGAGAGGGAATAAAAGATAGGTCAGATGGTAAATTATACAGTTGGGGGAAGCAAATGTTCAGGGAGTGGTGATGAGAAGAGGTGAAGTGGTGATGGAATGGAGACGAGATGGAGAGGTGAGACGGTACTGATTGCTAAATAACAATGTATAGAGGTGGGGGGTGGAACTGGAGAGACAAAGTGAGTTGAGATGTGATTGGAAGAGAGAATAGTGGCTGTGGAGAGGTTAGATGGTGGAGTGGTGAACTGGTAGAGTAGGGAGCTGGTGGAAAGGGACGAAGTGAAGTGATGGAATGGGGAGAGAGAGAGAGAGAGAGAGAGAGAGGACAGGGTTCGGATGGGGAAGATAAAGAGTAGAGTGGGGGGGGGGAGGCAGAGTGGAGTGGGGGAGAAAAGGAATGAGTACAGTGAGGATTTTAGGGCATGGTGGAGTAGCTGGCAGGGACACGGGCGAAATGACGAGAGAGAGAGAGAGAGAGAGAGAGAGAGAGACATAGAATACTGTCAGAAACACTTGTCGTACTTCCAGTGTTTAACTTTTCGGCTACAATGAGTTTTTGCGAGGTGACTTTAATCGCCTGTCGTAAGGTGGAATAATATGCACAAAAACCTTCATTGTGACAGTTTTTGACATTGGTTTCGTGGGGTTCTCTTTAACTTGGTAAAATCATCTGACGTTAGCCAAAGCAAAATATAAAGGAGGGCAGCACAAAAACGCGGACGACTTTCTCGCATCCACCAAACATTCCGGTATACAGTGGCAGGCTGAGTTTTATTAATTTATCAAAGGTTGAGGTTCTGCGAAAGTTACCCCTCCATGAGCGACAGAAAACCAAAAGGGAATGTATGAAACCTTCTGCATAATATTAATGTCTTTTGTCCCATGATTTTGTTTTTGCCCTCCACCTGACAAAGTCAGAGGAGGGTGTTATCACTCGGATCAATAGGTGTCCGTCCGTAGAGCTGGCGGTAGGGCGGTTGACCGGGAGTAGAGATTTCGTTTTCGGGCTAGAACTAAGAAAGTATATTCACTTTAGAGTCATGAAACTTCACGTAGTTATGTGTCTTATAGTGAACTGGTGCCTTTTGATAGGTAGAATGCTGTGTCTTAAGTAGGTTTTATTTTGATAATATGAAAATATAAAAAAAATAATTAAATCGTTTCCGGGTTAGAATTCAGAAACCAGTACAGGTACAGGCTTCAAACTCTCCAGGAATATGCCTCCTGGTGCCTTTTGGAAGTTAAAATGCCATGAGGTTATATCATGTTATGAAATTGCAAAAATACATAAAGTTGATTATTTAATGCATTTTCTATTAAAACTTTGCAACTGTTGCACCTAGGAGGCAGAAACCGTACATGATAATTGATTATATGAGGAACTAAATATGTATAAAGTTTCATGACTGTACCCGTTGTGTAATCATAAAAAAAAAGACTGCCTAATTGATAAAAACATGAGTCATAATTTCATCGAATCTGCCCATAACTTCATTATTACCATGGATAAACTCCTAAAATTTTTAAGCCTAATGTCTCTGTGTTACTCAGGGGGGTGAGGGTAAGGGCCTTTATGTGCTTGGTTAGGTGTGCAGGGAGGTGGGAGGGTATGCGCTTGGCCTGGTGGAGGGTTGTAGCAGTGTAGTGTTGCCTGTGTTTTTATTTCATTTCGCCTCTAGACACTTGTACTTACCTTAGGAGAGGCCTTTACTAACCTCTTCATTTCAAAAGTTCTCACCTAAGATCAAATAAATTATCTGGAGTTTTAAAAAATGCTAATATAATAGAATATGTTATCTGATTCAAGAGCTTACGAGAACCTGATATAATGCAGGAAAGAGCAGGTGAGTTAGTTGGTGGTAGAGTGAAGGAGTGGAAGTACGAGAGAATATTGGAAGAAGGGAGAATGAGAGAATACTGGAAGGGGAGAGGATGAAAGAATATGGAAAGAGATATTAGCTGAAGGAAGGGCGAGAGAATATGGAAGGGAGAAGAGAAATATAATTGAAAAACGAAAGAATGAAAACATGTTGGAAGAGGCAAGGATGAGAAAATATTAGAAGAGGAAGAATGAGAAGATACTGGAAGGTGAAGGATGAGAGATATTAGATGAAGGAAGGGTGAGAGAATATGGAAGGGAGAGGATGTGAGAATACTGGAAGGAGATAGGAAAGAGATTATTGGAAGGAGAGAGAATGAGAAAAAATTGGGAGAGGCAAGGATGAGAGAATAGTGGAAGAAGAAAGAGTGAGGTAATATTGGAGGGAGAAAGATGAGAGAATATTGAAAGGACAATAAATGAATGGGGCAAGGATGGATAATATTAGGAAGAAGGATGACACAGTAATGGAGGGGGGCAAGGATGGATAATATCTGGAGGAAGGATGAGGTAGTAAAGAAAGAGGGAAAGAATGGAGAATATTAAGAAGGGTGAAACAATAATGGATGGAGAAAGGATGGGAGAATATCGGAATGCAGGAAGGAGTGGAGGAATGAGAGAACTCCGGAGTGAGTGAGGGGAAAGTTCCGCATAGAAGAGTGTGAGCGAAAGGGAAAGAAAAACAAAGAAGGATTTACTTCAGTGGTGATGTGGCGTCCCCCTTCACAAACACACCTACCAACTCGCTGTCTGAATCAGATAACTCATATTTCTAATTTATTCTTGCCAATTACAGACGAATATACTCAGCTTACGAGGGAATTTTTTCAAGAGTACCGTAAGGATTATATATGTATAGTCTCCATTAACTCCATCACCACAAGAGGTCTTCCTTAAATTTGATGATTCGTATGGAGGTAGCAAGAACGAGGCGAAAATACCCTATCCGAAAGGGTTAACTCTTCCACCGTGGTGACGCATTACCTTTGTCTATTATTCGTCCCCCGAGATGATTTGCACAGCTAAGGAATGATCTCTGGTATTGAGTGGGTTAGTTAAATGTCTCCTAAGCTTAATGAAGGCCATACCTAACCTTTCCACTTTGATATTCCTACTGTAGTCATAGCTGAATATCGTCTGGTGGTGACAAGAATGAGGAGCACTCAGAGAGGGCAACACCCGCACTCAACAATCGAACTTAGGGCCGTATCTTTTGACTTTATTCGGTGACTAGGCTGAAAAGCGAATTCTTTATCCTTATCTGGTCCTTACCTCTTCCACAAATGTTTGGTCTAAATCGGATCAAAACTAAGTTTGCCTTGCACTGTGACCTTGACCTTTGACTCATTGTTATAAAAATCGAATAGGCCTATATTCATTCTTGCCTGATCCTCAAACGTTCCACAGTTTGGTTCACGTAATATAAAGATTGAGTTTTAGGGTCAGACATTTGGCCTTAAGCCATGACCTTGACCTCTAATTGGACTGCTCTCAAAATTGAATGACTTCACCTTTGCCTTACCCTCAACCATTGTATCAAGGATGGTAAAAATTGAATCGGATCTGTTTAAGTCGACCCTCCCGTGTGGCTTTGACCTTTGCCATATTGTTCTCTCTGGAATTCGCTTCTCCAGAGTTGTTTCCCTCCAAATTTCAATCCACAGCTGTTCAAGTCTAACAGATACAGATATTTTATGAGAGGAGGACGCCAGTAATCTGGTGTATGGATTGTTTTTTTTTTTTTTTACTCATTTGTTTTTCCTTCCTCCGTACTGTTATTTATAAAAAACAAAAAAGACAACCCTCCTAGTATAATAAGATTGTTACAATGCTTGCCACCACTAGGTAATTTCATGAACCTCGGAAGATTCTCTCATAATGAAGGCGTGACATGAGTTATTATTTTTATTATTATTATTTTTTTCCAATGCAGCTACTCTAAGCCGATTTTATTTACCTTCGGAAATTTCTATGACACCATGAAGTCCTATATTTTTGGTACCTGCAGGCGATTTCATTCATCTCTGGGATTCCTCTCATAGAGATGGAGATAACTACAGTCTCAAAGGGACACATTCTCTAGACTCAAAAATAATTTGGTGATAGCAAAAACAGGATAAGAAAGGCGTCATTGTACTGGAAAGGTTAGAATACACCAGTTAATCTCTCCGTTCCCTGATGTGTTATTTATTTTCTTGCTGCCTTCAGACGATTTTACGTAGCTCGAAAGAGACGTTGCGAACTATATAGTCGTTAGATACAACCTTCAGTATTCCATTCACCACAGGAGGTCCGTCTTAGGCTGGATAAACATCGGGGGATAGCAAGAATAAAAAAAAAGCATTGTTTGGTTGGAGGGGTTAATAGAGACGTAAATGAACTGATGAATAAGGGGCAAACGTCATGATGCGCTTAACTGTGGTGCTCTTCTCCGTAATTTAGGCCACTGAGCCTGTCGAGTCATTCATCCACTGCCCTGGGATACAAGTCCACTGCGTCATCCAAGTTATCATAGTTATCTTCAGTAGGTGTTACTCTTGGTACTCATTTCATCTACCAACCCGTGAAGTGTGGAGGAACAGAAGTCGAGTGGCGCTAGTTGCCCACATCAGGATTCGAACTCGGGTGCTATCACGCTGACAGATGCTAGGTGCGTCAGAGGCAGAGATAGGATTAAATATAACATTACTGTACAGGAAACTTTGGAATATATTAGTACACTTTTTGATCCCCCGGCGACACAAAACCAGCGAGTCCGAGCCACGCAATTTTTCCAGGCCAGATTCAATCCTGCCTTTCAGACTGGGCACTCAAGCCATGTCGGTGGCGAGGGGATGAGCGGGGTGTTTGCAAAGTCCTCTCTCAGTCCCCGCCGAGTGGTCGAGTGGGCCAACAGCAGGAGAGTGGGGTGTTAAGCTCTTTTTATGATCCTATCAAAAATTTGGCCCGGGCTTCAATCCGATGTGCCAAAAGCAGGACAGATGTTACACCCTGGCGGCGCTGCGGCAGTGTTGAGGTGTAGCTGGGTGTTGTGATGATGTGGTGGTGGTGTTGGAGAGTTGGAGATGTTGGGATGTGGAGACGTTTGGCAGCTGGGGATGTTGGGAAAAGGTGGAAATATAGTGGTGGGGTGGTAATGTTATGGTGATGCTGAGGTGTCGAGGTATAGCTGGGTGTTGTCTTGATGTGGTGCTGTTAGATAGGTGGAGATGTTGGGATGTGGGGATGCTGGGGAAAGGTGGTGGTGTTGGTGGAAATGTAATGGTAGTGATGATGTTACAGTAATTGTTATGCGGTGTCAAGAAATAGCTGGGCGTTAGTGGTGATGTGTATGGTGGTGCTAGGGAGGTGGGGATGATGGATTGTGGGGATGTTAGGGAAGGATAGTGATACTGTTGGAAATGTGTTGATGGTGATGATGATGTAATGCTGAGGAAGTGTCGATGTATAGCTTGGTGTTGGTCATGATGTGTTGATGATATTGAAGTGATGGTAATAACTGGGGTGGTGATGTTGAAGAGATGGTGATGCCGGGGAGAGGTTTAGGAAGTTCCGTGCTGATGTGGTGATGTTGGAGAGGAAGTGCTGTGAGAGAGGTCGATATAATAAGGTGTTGGTGATGTAGTAGTGCTGGTGATGTTGATGGAGATGTGGTGTAGAGGTGGGGATGCAGGGGTGGTAAGGAAGAGGTGGTACCGTTGATGGATATAAGGTGCGTTGCTAGAAAGGTGAGAGTGTTGAGGGAGTCTGGTATTGAGGAAGCTGTAAGGGCGCTGGTGGATATGTTGATGTTGTGGTGGTGTTGGTGGAGATTTGTTATTGATGGCAAAGATGTGGTGTTAATAGAGGTATGATGGTGTTGGAAATATAGTGGTGTTAGTGATGTTGTGGTGCTGGCGTTGTGGTGGAGGTGGAGATATTGTGGTGGTGGTATGGTGACTGGTGATGTGTATATGTATATATAATTAAATATTTATATTACAGACACTGTGTATGATGTATATAGATAGGCCTATGTGTACATACGTATGCTGTATATGTATGTATATACGAGGATATAAATATTCGTATATATATATATATATATATAACATATACCGGTATACATATAAAGCATCAAAGTACTGAAGGGAATAATATGACTGGCGATATAAACAGATCATAACTTTCAGGTTGATGGGAAAATCATACAAGAGGAAAAGAAATAGTGGAAATATATAGGGTAGAAATATTTTGAGACAATAACTCCCCCTCGAGACTCTCCCACAGGATCAAAACCCACCGAGTCATCACCAAGACGGTTTTTTATGTGAGATCTATAGAGGGGCGGTAATCTGGTCCTGCACGATTATGATCCCCTAAAACCTTCATTGAATTTGTAATGTCTCGTTGAGGGACAGAAACTCTCTGGTCGGCAGATCGTTTCCATGTCTCGCAGGACTGTCATAGGGGCCACCACCACGGCTACCACTGTCACTGCCATCATACACTACCACCACTGCCAGCACTAACCACACAGCCACCACCACCACTTCTACCCTATCCCCACCATTACCACTACTACCATCACTAACATCACATAACCACCACCACCACTTCGATCATATCCCTACCATCACCACTACTACCAACACACAACCATCACCACCACTTCTACCATATCCCCACGACTACTACTACTACCTTCCCTTACATCAAACGTCCACCATCACCACTACCACTTCTACCAGCACCACATCATCACCACCACTACCTCTACTGCCTGTGCCACTATCAATGCTATCACAAAATCAACAATACCACCACCATCACCACTACAACTACCACTGCTGCCAAACAAACTTCAGTACCGCCATTACCAGCACTACTATTGCCAAAGTCTTTATTGAATTCTATTACTACTACCACTACTCTGATCACCATAACCAGAATTATTACTATCACTACATTTGCCTTCATCACTATCATCACCATCATAACCATCATCACCATAATCAACTCCTAACAACACAACTAACTAGCTGCTACCACCACTACCTTCATTGTTGCTACTTCCCCGACGATCACTATCAAACACTATACCTACTGCCATACCATACCACCCTCATGAAAACAATACTGCCATCACACACCACCGCTGTCACTATTAACACCACCACCACCACCACCACCACCATCGCTGTCACCACCACCACCACCACCACCATCATCGCTGTCACCACCACCACCACCACCATCATCGCTGTCACCACCACCACCACCACCACCTTTGCCATGCTACTGGCACAGTTATCGCAACCATCATTACCTCCATCACTGTTACCATAACCACCATCACTACTACTACTACTCTTTACTACTAGTAGTAGTAGCAATAGTAGAAATAGTACTAGTGGTGGTGGTGGTGGTGGTGGTGGTGGTGGTAGAAGATGAAGCAGATTATTTCCTGCAACTTATATATATTGATAAACTATTGAAATGGCGTTCCTGTCAGCTTACTGGGCATGTTTAAGAACTTAAGCATGTTTTGAACTGAAATCCTCGTGAGACTTTTTACAGTTTTAGTTAGGTCTACTTGGAAACAGTTTTTGATAGCTTAAGATGTGCTTTTCATACTTCACGTTGCATTAGTGTAGGTGTTCTTCAAGTAATACCTCGATACCTCTAGGGGGTATCGGAATGGGATCTTCGGGGTATCCAGAAAGGTATTCCGAAAAAAGGCTAATTTAGTCCATGATAATACATTCAAGCACAAGCAGAAATTTGTGTATGAATGTTACTTTGCTGAAAACTAAAATAATAGAACCTTTAGAAATGAGCTGTTTGTTCATACCTATTCCCTTTTCCCTTCTTACAGGTAATTGAAAGCGAAAGGAGTAATAAGAGAGGGGGTATCAGGATGACTTGGAGTTGAACTTGTAGGTACTGGATCCGAAAAAATTCAAGAACCACCGCATTAGAGAATAATAACACCGCGAGACATAATCACCATTTTTTCCAACTTATGACGACGGAAAGCGAAGACACAAAGACACAAAAGTTCAGTGTAAGGAAAAATAACATAGTTTATGGTGAGGCAACGAAAAAGTTTGATGTTAAGGTAACGAAATTGCTTATAAGAGAGAGAGAGAGAGAGAGAGAGAGAGAGAGAGAGAGAGAGAGAGAGAGGATGTCTTTCTAATTTTGGTCTTGCTCTCTCCAGATTATATTTTTCTTGGAGTAGACTTTTCTTAATGAAGGGATTATAGTGCAATATGCAATATAAATAACAAAGGAACGAAACCTCCTATGTCATACAGCTCAAATAATGGGGCAAGACTGAATTTGCAGCTAAATGATGGACCGTATTTTCATGAAATTAGGAGACTATAGCACCTTCTTCAAACCGATTTATATTCTACAGCACACGTAAGTACTGTCTTGTATGCTACCCATGTCTCGTCATGTACAGAGTGCATACACAATACAGGAAACCCACCGACTTGCTATATGTAGAAATAAAGTGTAAGGAAGAGATGTTAGGCAGCCTCCTGAACCAATGAGAATAATAGCTAATGTAAACACTGCGCTGTCTCCATATATTACTCTAGGGCAAATATCGGAGTGATGTCCACCTAAATGTTCATACTCTTTGGCCTCTGAGCATTTTGTATCCCTTATCGGTATCACACAGCATATTCCCTCAAAATACCCTCTCACCTTTACCCTCCACCTTGTTAATATTTTACCTTTCACGACACACCACCTTTCTTAATGTATTTTTCATTTTGTTCTTGCCCTGCCTTGAAGGATGGTCTTAACCCTTTCAATCCAGTGACATCCTTTTCTGATAACACTATTCTATGTTCGTACTATTTTTTTAAGCTTAGAGGAAGTTTTCCTGGCCGGAGGGGCATGACCCATCTATGTATCTGTGTATCTATAGCCAGACGTCATAATCCAATAAGGGGTGACCAATTGTCTTTGAGTTAGTTGTTTTACGGGGAGGGGAACCAACCCTCCGCCAACTTACTTATTGACACGTAAGGAAAAAAATGATTCAGCTTACATTAACCCCTTAAACAGACGAGGTCTTTCCTAAACGCCTCTTCTCTACCAGATGGTTCCTCTGGGGTGAATTAATTCAGCAGCAAGGCATAAAAAAGACGTAATCGTAATGAAGTGATTAAGACGAAAAGAATCCAGACCTTTCTGTCCCTGTTTCATAATGATCTCATTCCCCATCACATTTGCTAATAATAACAGTACCTCAACATTGTTCGTGATCTTTCCTCTCGAGATTTAACTTTCTCATCTTGACAGTTCATCTCTTTCTTGGTCTTCTACTTCTTCCGATTTACTCCTCACCTTATCTCTATCCTTGTCTTAGGTTTACCTCTTCTGCTGAGATGTCCCTCCATTTTGTACTTAATCGACCTTTCTTTCTTCTCTAATTTGTTCTCTCATCTTGTCCTATCTGCTTGTATCCATCTATCTATCTATGTCTCTGTGTCTGTCTGTCTGTCTATCTGTTATCTATATCTATTTACTCACCTATCTATCTCCCTCTCCTCATCTCTATCTTAAACTGCAGAGTGAAATGCAAAACCCTACTTAGTGAAGGAATCTACTTATCCATCTATCTATCTGTGTCTGTCTGTCTGTCTGCGTCTCTCTATCTATCTTTTATCTATATCTATTTACTCACCTATGTCTCCGTCTCCCCATCTTTATCTTAAACTGCAAAGTGAAATGCACACTCCTAATTTGTGAAAGCCATTTATGTAACACCTGCAGTTCTCAGGTATGGTCACCCTCCTTCAAGATAACAGAACGCAGTCAACAGCCATACGGAAATGCCAAATACGTTCCATCATCATTATGTACTTTAAAAATCATCCAAAAGAATTCAGACATCCTGTTTTCCTATTTCACTTTAAGCATACGACCCTAGTTCTCAGTCTACCTCTCCACCCTCTGATTTAGTCCTCCACTTTCTCCCTCTATCGGCGAATGTCTGCTGAGTTGGTCCCTTCACCTTGCTTTTGATTCTTCTAACTTTTCCTCGTCCACTTTACTTTCTATTCACCTTTCCTCGCTCTCTACACGCCTCTAATATTTTTCATCTATCTCTCCTCACCCTCCGTGCTGTCTACTTCTCATTCTTTCCGGTATGCGCCAAGAGTAAGGTGTCGTAGGGTCGAGGGATGGTGTGAATGAAAAAAAAAAGGGAGAGAGAAGTCGAGGGAGAAATATGCCCGTCCCCACACAAAGCCGGGGTGGGGAGGGGAAGCCATCGCCAGGGGGAGTAACGACAGCATAATTTTGACGAAGTGAATTAGCATACGCAAGACACCCCCAGCCTCACGCACCCCCTCACGATTTCCCTGCCACTCCTGAAGGGGATTTGCATTGGAGATCAGTCCGGGTGTATCTTGGAGCGCCTATCTCTACCTCTGTCTCTGTCTATTTATCTATCTATTTACCCATCTACCAACCTATCTGTCTATCTGCCTATTTGTCTACTAATCTATCTATCTGTGTATCTATCTGTCTGTGCATTTATCTATCTATCTATATCACTACCCGTCTAATCATCTGTCTCCCTCTCCCCATCTTTCTCCATCTGTTTGCCTCTATTTGTCTGTCTGTCAATCAGTCTATCTGTCTGTCTGTCTGTCTGTCTATCTGTCTGCTGTATATTTTTCGATCATCTACCTATCTCCCTTTCTCTCCCTCAGCTCCCCCTCTCTCTCCTTCCTCCTCATCTCCCTCTCTCTCCCTCTTCCTCATCTTCCTCTCTCTCCCTCTTCCTCATCTCCCTCTCTGTAACTCTTCCTCATCTCCCACTCACCTCCTCCCCCTCATCTCCCTCTCCCTGCCTCTCCCTCTCTCTCCATCACCCTCCACGCCCACCCAATAATGTAGTTATCTCCCCCCTGTTTTTTAGAGCGGTGTTTTGTTAAAGGCTCCCCGCTGGTGTGCGCCGTAACACTGATGATTGATGAGGCGCGGGGTGATGGTGGGGAGGAGGTGGGGCGGTGTGGGGGAGGGAGGGGGTGTGTTGGAGTTGGTGGTGGAGAAATGGTTGTGTTTGTTGAGATATATAGACAGATAGGAATGTACATAAACAGGTAGAAGGATAGATAGATAAATGGAGAGATAGGCATAATAGGCTGAAAGGAAGGTAGGTTGGTAGGTAGACAGGCTGACAGATAGATGGTTTTATATATATATAGATAGATAGATATATATATATATATATATATATATATATATATTTATATATATATAGATAGATAGATAGATAGACAGATATAGATAGATTTATATATGTACATATATACAAAGAAGAGAGAGAGAGAGAGAGAGAGAGAGAGAGAGAGAGAGAGAGAGAGAGAGAGAGAGAGAGAGATGGGGACGCACTGTTACTCATCATCCATACTGAGTACATGCTAGGTGACTCGTGCTGGGCAGGTAGAATGGTAGTGTGAGTGTTTTTATGTGTAGGTGTCCTGTGGAAGAGCAAGGTCCGGTACTCTCGTCGTTCAAGGAGGCTCCCTAGCACCTCTTCCCTAGCGATTTACTTTTTGATTTGGCAGGGTAATATAATTTTACGTTATTTATGCAGAGTATGGCGATATTAGAATGATTTATGCAACACAAAAGTTGATAGCAACGTATAATAAGGAAAATAAATCGCTTAAGAGTAAGTGTTTCGGAGTTCCTTGACTAATGGGAATGCAGGGCAGGTAAGACGTTTCGAAAATGAAACCCTCAAATTGTTCCTTACTCCCGTCTATGATCGCTTTAGCCTCCTATTGAACGGATTTGTAACCACAAGCCTTCTTTTTCCCACCATCTCCTCAAGTCTCGCTTATGAGGGAGCTGTTATCATTATTGTCAAAGTTGTTAATGTGCATACCAAGTTACAAAGTGTGCTAAACAATGAGTAAGTTGTGTGTGTGTGTGTGTGTGTGTGTGTGTGTGTGTGATTAATTTATGAATCTTTACGATACGGAAAGGGAGACCTTGTATTTCTCACGCTTTACCCTACCTTTAAGAGCCCTCTTTAACCCTTCCACAGGTAGGGGCCTCTCCCAAGCTGAATATACCCGTATTCCACTGGCGGTAATAAGAATAAAATACGGAATATATAATCGTACTGAAGAGAATAATTGAGACTGTTTATGTCCATTCAGTACGATGATTCAGTCACTAACTTCCTAATATCATCTGAGGGGAGCAAGAACAGAATACGCCATCTTATTGAAAGGGTTAATGATGATCTGGCATGAAAACCTTCTTTACCACGGGTTTTCTTTATACCGAAGAAAATCGTCTGGCGGTAGCAAAAGTGAAAAATAATTGCCTTCATCCTGCTTAGAGATTATTGGAGACCTTCCTCATCTCTGCTGCTCCAGGGATGTTTCAATAGCTGGTAGGAGGGTAAAAAAAAACGTACAACAATCGTCATCTCTTTGAACAGATAAGAGTAGAGTTATTATCATGTCTTTCAGTCTGTCTCCCTCTGTTTAGCCTATTTGCTTGTATGTAACTGCCTTTCTGTCTTCCTGTCTGTCTCTGTGTATCTGGTCCTCTCTACCTGTCTCTCCTTCTACCTGTCTGTCTTTAAAATCGACTCTAGTTGGTTTACATTATTCTCTTTCTGATTTTTCTTTTAGCACTCCCCGTCTCTCTCTCTCTCTCTCTCTCTCTCTCTCTCTCTCTCTCTCTCTCTCTCTCTCTCTCTCTCTCTCTCATCGGAATCTATGCCTGTTTGGCTTATAAAGAATCGAAGAAAGTTGTGTCACACCATTTTTCTCTCCCCCTCCTTTCTGTCACCCCTCTTTCTCCTGTTTCCACTACTTTTTCCCCTCCCCGTCTCTTTGGCATCCTCATCACCTCTCTCCTTTCGCCTCCCTCCTCTCCCAGTCCCTCCCTCCTTACCTCCCTATCTCCCTCCCTCCCTTCTTCACCCTCTCACCCTGCCGGTCATTTGGGCTCGTGACATAGTGTGTGTAGAGGACCAAGTGATCTCCCACCCCGCCCTGCCCAGGACACACCCTCTCCTCACACTGTGTAAGCGTTTTGGTAATCACGGTATCCAGAGGGACGGGGATAGTGCTGTAAATCTCTCTCTCTCTCTCTCTCTCTCTCTCGTGTGTGTGTGTGTGTGTGTGTGAATCAGTATCTCCATAGGGCCAGGGTAAGGGGTGTAAATCTTCCCTATGGCTGGGGTGGTGCTCGCTCTGTCGTTCCAACACGGTGTTATATGGGGCGTGTGTGACGTGTGTGTGTGTGTGTGTGTGTGTGTGTGTGTGTGTGTGTGTGTGTGTGTGTGTGTGTGTGTGTGTGTGTGTTTTGCGTTTTTAGTTTTAACGGGCCGCACTTTCATCGGTTTCGGAGACTTCGTAACACTTTTCCTTCAGTGATATATTCAGGCCCATGCAATGCACTTTGACCCTTTCAGGTTTTCGACGTCCCTCATTCCATGCTTTTCCCCATCAGACGATTTTATTCAACTCAGGAGCTTTCCGTAGCAGAGAAGGAGGTGGTGAAGGATGTATCAAACCCCTTCAGTTCAAAATTTTTATCTTAAGCTGAATAAAATCGTTTGAAAATGGAAGAAGAGTGTATAGGTACGAAAGACGAACTGGAGTTGATGGGTAAATATTCTTTTGTATTCTGCTGATCCACACTGGGTCGATATTAATACCTTCGTTCGCAATATGTAGAGAATATGAAGGTGTAATACGCTGAATTAATGGCTAGAGAAAAGATGCTGCGAAGCCTCCTATACCAACAAAAATTCAGCTCAGTTTCACAAAAGGGGTAGGTGGGACAAGGATTTATTTTCCACTCTGATGTATTTCATGTAAATATCATATTATATTGTGCTTATACAGCTATCGAGTTCATTTCGGTGCACAAATAGCTGGGCCGAACTGCACAACTTATGTCAGCGTATTTTAGGTTAATACCTATCGCAGTGTGTATAAAGAGTCCCGCCGATGAATAAAATAATTACGACTAATCCAGAACGATATATCTATGATCTGTGATGGCTGTAAAAGCGTTATAGTGTACAGATTGCTCTTAAATTTCGTAAATCATTTCCTTGTTGGGTAAAACTGAAATCAGAATGAATAAATATAGCTAAGTATGATTTTCGTATGACTGGTGCTGAAGATGGAAGGTGCGACAGGGACCATTCCCACATGTGGCACGATCTAACCTAACCCAGTCAAACTTACCGTGACCTAACCTGGCCTAACAAAACATGTCATAACATAATCTTGTACTGAAGCAGGAGGGAGGCCAGGGGTTATCCTTACACTTGGCACGACCTACTATCCATTTCAGAGGCGGAGTTGCGCTGTTTATCGCAAATATCTCCTAAACGAATCGTTGGATCAGTATGGTATTTCAACACACTACTTTTGACATCCGGGCCTAATTTATGACCCTTAAACCATATTGCTATTTATGTTATGTGAGGAGTTTACTCGTGAAAAATAACAGAAAGTCGACTAGTCATGTTGACGCATTCGAAGGAAAGTGTTGCCCCCCCAACACCCTCCCAAACTATTCCTTAACTACCCCTACTTCTCCCCCTTCTCGTCCTCGTTATCCCTCCTATTCTCCCCGAGCTCCTCGCCTCCTTCATCACGCTTGTGTCCCTCCCTCATTATCCCAGCACTATATTATAATGTAAGAATGTTATGTAGTTGTAGACGTATTGATATGATTATTTGCAATGGATGCAAGTCGTATTTCGCGTAGAAAGTACTGTACATCAGGATGATTACGTACATGTAATAGAAGCTATGCCTATATGTTTGCAGTGTTTATGGTCAACCATTGAAATTCACGAACTACAAATTGTATCACTTGTTGCCTGAACCTTCTCGGAGAAGTTATTACCATTATTACAATACTGTGTAACTGTGTTAAATAATATTACTAATGTATGATAAGTATATACATACTGTCATATTCAAATATTATGTATGCAATTAGAATGAAAAAAGAAAACGAAAGTGCAAAGATGGGAGAGGGATGGTGTGACTGGGAGTGAAGAGGGAAACGGGGAGGGGGTGAACGCGATATTGGGGGGTAGGGAAGGAATGGTCAGAGGGTTGTTCAGGGTGTTAGTGGAGGAGCTACCCCACACAGTCGCACTCGTCCGATTTTGTATAACACCTTAGATTTGGTGACTGGATTAGGCTTAATATCCTTCAGTAAACTCCTAATGTAACATATGTAGCAGTATGGTTTAAGGGTCATAAATTAGGCCCGGATGTCAAAAGTAGTGTGTTGAAATATCATACTGATCCAACGATTCGCTTAGGAGATATTTGCGAAAAACAGCGCAACTCCGCCTCTGAAATGGATAGTAGTCTAACTAGCCCTAAGCTAACGTACCCTCAATTAATCTAACTGAATCTAACTTCACCTAACTGTAATCAAGCCTCACCTAACCTAAGCTAACCTAATCTACCCGAGCATGACCTAACCTAATCCTTGTGTTGAGTTAGGAGGGTGGCATTAGTTATTCTCACGCTTGCCACGACCGCTTCAAAAATCAACCCTACACATCACCATCCCAACGAGGCCTAGGATCAAGGTGGTACTTGCAGGGGCTAATGAGACTGGGGCAGGATAAAGTGAGGGAATTATAACCTCATGGGCTTGTGCTTAACCTCTCCAGTCAAGTGACATCTCTTTATACTTTAATAACTTACCAATGGATTTTATTAAGCTCAAGGAAGTACTATATCCTAACCTTCGGGACGAAAAGTCACTCTGAAGCTGAATAAAATCGTTTTGAGATGACATGAATAAAATATAATGAACGTCGACATAATGAAGTACTTAATATTAACCGATACCTATATAACAACTTATTCCATTGGTGATTCTCTCCTTCGACGAATTATCTAAAACTTAGGACATTCACATTAGGCATGATTATATTCCTGGCTTTGGATTCTATCTGCCTGTCTGTCTGTTTCCTCCTTTCTTTGTTTTTCCCTCCCATTTCCAGTTTTCCTTGCCCATCTTTCCCCTCCTCTCTCCCTGACTCTCTTCCCATCCTTCCCTTTCCGCTTTTCCTCTCCCTTTATTGCTCTCATTCTCCTCCTTCTCTCCTTCTAATTTGCATTTCTTCTCTTTTCCCCCCTCCCTCTCTTTCACTTTTTTTTCCTTCCCCTTCCTACTTCTTCCATTCCTCTTCCTTCCTCTATCTCCTCCCATTTCTTTTCTTCCCCCTCCCTCTCTCTCTCTCTCTCTCTCTCTCTCTCTCTCTCTCTCTCTCTCTCTCTCTCTTTCTTTCTCTCGCTCTCTCTCTTTCTCTCTCCACTTTCCTCATTTCCTCTCCCCTGTGTCTTCCCTTATCTTACCCCTTTCCTTTTTTCTTCTCTTTTTGTCTATCTTTTTCTTCTGTCATCTATCCCTGTCCTTCGCCTCGCCATCTCCTTTCTTCTTCCCACTTTTCTCTTCCCCTTCCTCTCTTTCCCCTCCTGTCTTTCCTCTATTTCCCCCCCTCTCTTCTTTTTCTCCCCCATCCCTGCCACTTTCTCCCTTTCCTTCCTCTCCTTCATTCAGATTCCCCTTCCCCCTCTCCTGGCCCCCTTTTCTTTCTTTTCCTTCCCCTGTTTCCTTCTCTTCTTCCCCTTCCCCCTCACTCTGCCCCTTTATCTTCTTTTCCTTTTCCCCTTTCCTCCTTTTCCTTCCCTCCTTTCCGCCCTTTTCCCCTCCCCTCTTCTCATCTCCTCCATCCTTTCCCCCAGGCCCTATCTCTGCGTCTGACAGAGATTGTACGAGTGTGGTAATTGTTATGGGGTGTGTGGTGGTCGGTGCAGGTAATCAAGTTGCCTGTCACTCGTGTTTACCCTCAGGCCAACCCTTCTTCCCGGATCTAATCAACCTCGCTAATATGGTTTACTTGGCGGGTCCCGGTTGATTCCCACACCTGAATTGACTCGGGATATATTGCATGCTGACTCCTGCCATTGATCTGACTCGTGGGGGTGAAGTGACGCGGCGTATCTGGTGACTCCACGGAATTGGCTTGGTATGTGTGTGTGTGTGTGTGTGTGTGTGTGTGTGTGTGTGTGTGTGTGTGTGTGTGTGTTTATGCAACCGACTGATGTGACAGCCTAAGAAACCCGTTCCCTAGGTCCAGTAGCTCACCTATAACACAATAACAAAAACAAAACACAATAACACAATAACAAGAGACTGCCCCCCCCCCCCTTCCCCTGCACTTCTCACATACCATTCTCCACCAGGGCACCAAACTAATACCCCCTTTCTTTCTTGTGACTGTCTTGGGATATCACGTTTAGATATAATAGTGTTGTATCAGGTAATATGTTTTCGTGATGTGTCTGGAGTGTCATGTGAAAGAGCCGTGAAAAAAGTACTCTCGAAATTCACATCCACGAACTGTTCTTTTTAACATTCGTGCTCGAACCCGCGATCACAGTCTTTCTCCACACAACCTTTGGTGATGATGGTGGTGGTGGTGGGTGTTCGTGCTGATGATAACTCCACTGATAAGACATGAACAACTCTATCCAGTGGTTTGATTTAGGGAACTGAAATGAATTGCGAAGTGTGGTGATTCCTTCCACTGAGATGACTGGAGAGGTACAGCTGAAAAATATGTGACGGCTGCTTCCACTGAATTCACTAGAAGCATTCAACTCATTCAATGAAGCGACGGATTTAACTTTTTTTCCTTGCTATTCCCAGACGATTTGCCACAGCTTAGGGGAGATACCATGTACGGGAGGATTAAATTACGGTACATATTTCATTAATCCATTTAGAACTATAGGGTATTCCTTCAACGAATAAGAACGCATAAAAAAATGGAACGAAAAAGCATTACGGGATTGAAGGAGGTAAGATATTCCCTTCCCTCATACTCTCTCTCTCTCTTTCCTTACCCACATACTCATTGTTCGTTTCTTTCCTTATCCTCATACTCATTGTCTTCCTCTTCCCCTACCCACATGCTCACACCTTCTCTTTCCCTACCCACATACTCACCATCCTTCTTTTTCCCTACCCACATGCTCATTGTCTTTTGCATTCCCTACCCTCATATTCATTGTACATCTCTTTCCCTACGCACATATTCATTGTCTCTTGCCTACTCTTCCCATTTATTCTCGTGTCCCCCTTCTCCCTTTCCTCGTTAGTCTCCCCCCTCCCCATACCCTTTCCTCATTCTCTTTATCCTCTTTTTTCTCTCTCAGCATATTTCACCCATTTTCTCCTCTCCCTCTTTCTTAGTCTCCCCCTTCTCCCCCTCACATACACTTACTGTAGTTCCCTGTTTCCTTTTATCAATTCTTCTCTCCCTCTCTTCTCCCTCCATTCCCTCTCTTCTCTGTCTCTGTCTGTCTCTCTATCGATCTGTCTATGTGCCTGTTTTCTTTCCTTGCTCCTTCTTTCCTCTCCTTCATACGCTTTATCTCCCCATCCCCTCCCTCTTATAATACCGCCACCCTTTTCCCTTCTACATGTATATCCCATTTTCCTTTTCCATCACGCTCACAGTCCTTACATCTCCCAATCCCGATACAACCCATTCCTCTTTTCCCCTTCCCCACATACTCAGGCCTCCCTCCTTTCCCCTCTCTCAACATATTTCCCCACTTCCTAATCCTTATAATTCTAATCGCCCATTTTCCCTCTCTCACTCTTTACCCATTTTGTCTCCCTACTTTTTCATCCCTTTTTTCTTTCTTCCCCCTTTTTCCCTTCTTTCATATCTGTCTGCCCTTTCCCCTCTCTCTCATACCATTTTCCCCATTTTCCCCTCTCCATACATCATCCCTCTCCAGCCGTCCTGGTCATGGCTGCCTGATTAACCCTTTTCCGTCCACCGCCATCCCTCAGGTTTTACATAATGACCTTTCGGCGCATCGGTGTCCTCCCACCACGGTCACTGGGGCTGGAGGGGTTTATCGGGATATTATCAGTATTATCGTTATCTGTATCAACGTCAGCTTCAACATCAGCTTAAGCATTTACATCAGTATCATTACTTTAATCGCCACTATTGTACTACTATCATCATCATCATCATTATCATCATCAATAAGGTCAGTATCAGCAATATTGGCATGATCCTTCTCCCCTTCATGATCAGCAACAACAACAACAACAACAACAACAGCAACAACAACAGCCTATTGATGCAGCTGATGCTAGTGTGTAATGCTACTATTGATGATGATCTATCTATCTATAGCCAGACTCCATAATCCGGTAAGGGGCGGCGGTTGGACATTTAGTTGTTCTACTGGGAGGGGCACTAACCCTCCGCCAACCCACTTGTCACGTAGGGAACGCGCATAGGTTGGTTATATGGTTACCATCCAGCGTTGTAAGTGGTTTCCTGGCTTACTGGAAACCATTTAGTTTGTCACTCAATGTACAGCTATCTGAAATAGGAAGAGAGGTGGGCAGACACAGAAAAAGGAATGATAAAGGTGAAGAAGTAGAAAGCACTACATCCAGTGAGCGGATGATGGTCACCACCACCTACCACTACGTGATAATGATGATGGTGGTAATTATAATGATTCTGATAATGCTGATGTTTCACAATTCATATAATAAGTGTGTGATAAGCCTTAAAAAGATGAAAGAGGAACAACATGAACTGAACCAAAGCGTGACCCCAAAATTGCTTTGTTGCGAGAATATTCCTGTGCCGTCAGTATGGGGTTCAGTATGAGAGAGAGAGAGAGAGAGAGAGAGAGAGAGAGGGAGAACCCGGAAGAGAAGACAAGGGAACACCGGGAGAAAGGTGAGGGACAAAGCTTGAATTAGAGGAGACAAGGAGAGTGAAAATGAGACAAAGAGTAACACCCTCATCCTTACCTGCCCCTCTCTCTCTCTTTCCTGTAATTTGTTCTTTTCCTTCCCCCTTTTCTTCCTCATCTTCACCCTCTCCCACTCCATCTTCTTCTCTTCCTCCCTCTCAAACTCATCCTTACCTTGTCCCACTCACCCCCAGCTCTATCCTCCCCTTCGCTGTTCCTTCTCTTCCTCTGCCTCTGCTTTGCCTCTCGTCATCTTCTCCCTTTCCTTCGCTGTCTCTCTCTTACCCTATCCCTCTCCTTCGCTTTCTTTCTCTCACCCCCCCTTCATCCTTTTTTTCGCCGTTTCTCCCCTCCTTTCAGCCCTTATCCTCATACTCTTCCTCTCCTCTTTTTTTTTCTTTTTTT